>NC_141109.1:1140000-1497500 GCF_041138505.1 Cibotium barometz
TAGGATTAGACAATACGTACGTGGGTGCCCAATGAATTATTGGGTGTGGACACCCAAGCTTATAACTCCCTTGTATATAAGTGAATTTCTCTAATGAGAAAGAGAAATTCCCTTATGTATTGATTGAGAGTGTGCTCTTGCTCCTTTGTGCTTTATCTCTCTACTGTATACTCTTATTCTCTTGGTAGTGCTTATGTGAGAGTGAATGTGTGTGAGAGTTGTATCCTCTTGCCCTCTTGGTCTTGCCATGTCTTACAAGTGAGAGAGTGAGAGTGAGATATTGTCTTTGTGGGGTGGAGCACAGCCTTGCAAAACAACGGGAAGTGCCAAGCTGTACATAGACAACTTCTGTGGCGACATCAAGAGGTGGGTCTTCTCAAGTACTAGATTGCATTCATGCGGTTGCCTCTTCCATGAGATGGCGGGTAAGCTACTAAGTTATCCATGACATGCCTAAAGGTGGGTACTCCTCACTTGGTTAGCTTTGTGTTAGTGAGTGTGGTGCATTTCCATTGGTGCCATTGACGGGGAATGCGGTTTTGTGCCTTAGTGCTTGTTTAGACTCTTGTATAGGGTTTGCTTTCTTTGTTTCCATTTGGGTGTTGGTTGTTACATTTGGTGAAAGATCCGGTGAAGGGAGTTTGGTTTGGTTGAAATGGTTGGTTTAGTTTTGTGGTTGGATTTTATTTGTGGTAGAACAAAGTTTGGATAAAGTTTGTGTGATTTTTTGTTGTTTATTGGTGTTCTATTTTAGGGTTTTTTTTTTCCATATTAATTAGTGTTTTACTATTGAAACAATGATACATTAACCATTGAGCGTGGGGGAAAAAGGGAGGCATAAATGATAAGATCATGTATCCCTACAATGAGTTCAATAATATATTTGTTAATCTACAACGTCGATCTTATTCTATGGACTGCCTAAACAATGTAAGTGTTTTTTTACATTCCTTGCGAGCTAATAGAAAAGTCTTTTAATTACTAAAACTTATATACTTTTGTTTTTCATGCAAGGTGACAAGGTAAGTTTTGTGTTTAAAGTGGATGATTGTTAGATTATGAAAGGTAAGAGGTTAGAAAGAATGAGTATCACACTTATGAATGAGGCAATGGCATATGCAAAGAGTGAGATCAACATGACTGAGGAGATTGAGTTTCCTTTGGAAGGTTCTAATGAAAACCCAGACAATCAGATGAGCAATAGGGAGAGGGGTTGCAAGTCAAGTTTTCCCTCTTTTAGTGTCTAATGTAAGAGGGAGATATGGTGGCTTAGGTCATTTGAAGTAAGGTTTTTCTTACTTGTACATAGACAAATCAAGATCATCCAAGATATCAACATAAAAACTTAAATTAAAGATAGATATGCACAAAAAGATTTGTGAACACACTTTGAATATTGATTAAAGAAGATGAGAAATTACATTTATATCCAGAACTTTCTCCATACATGATCGTAGCCACATAAGGCTTGAATAAAAACATAGATACATAAAGAAGATGAAAAATTTCATCTTATATCCAAGAAATTGTCTATACATGATGGTAGCCACATGAGGCTTGAAAAAGAAACATAGTTGCATAAACCAAAACTATACATGAAGAAAAACTACAAGGAAAACTACTCGGAGGAGTCATCACTCTCTGAGTCATCTTCTCGTCCTTCTTGCCCACCTTGTGCCTACACATAGTGAAGATATATATAAATAAAAATAGAAAGTATTATAAAGGTCAAAACACATTTTGTAAATAAAAATAAAAAGTATTACCTACATTGGTGTTCTCCTTGCTCAATTGTATTGTTCGTCGGAGATGATCCCTTCATCGTGAAGGTAATCCCATGTATCTCCTCTCTACTGTGGCAATGATGGTAGCCAGTCTCTGCTGGGGTAGGATCTCTACCCACAATGTCACGCTACATCACAAGATAAGCATTATAACACAACTCAAATAGAGAGAATACAAAGAAAAGACATGAAGTTGCACTATACATACAAACTCGGCCTCCCATGATGCACGACCTCCAGATCCTAAGTGTGAAAATCCACATCACTCCATTTGTATTCGCCGCGCTTCTCTTTGTTGCTGGTTCACTACTCCTTCTAGAACCTCCTTCTTAGATTTCTTCTACTCGCCCTTATGAGCAGTAGATGGCTTGTTGTGTCCATTTTAACCGGCATCTATTCGGGCTTTCTCCTCCTTTGCATGTCTCCTTACTAGAGACCTCCTATTCTTAAGTATGTCTTTGATTTTATGTTGTGCCCATCTACTGTTAAAGCTTTGGTTGTGAGGATTAGGATATTTCTTGTGGATAGCTTTAATGCAATCATCCACTAGACTCTTCCTTTGCTGCTTAAAATGTATAAAGCAGTCTTTATAGTGTAGAAAACCTACTTGGCGCAAGTAGTTTACCACGTCCTTCCAACAAGAGTCATCAACTATGCCGCCCAGATCTGTGATATCATAATATGATATATCACCATGATGTGGTGGTGACTCTGAAGAACTATCCCCACCCCCAAAGCATTGCCCTAGGCATCTACCTCCACTCTCAGTGCTAATATGGCCTGAGGTAAAATCGCCACTATTTCCACACTACCCTCCCTACGACGATGGTTGCCACTCTCATGAGAGGCATGATGACTGTGAGGTGTCACATCTCCTGAAGGTGCACGTGTAGGAGATGTTGTAGCACTAACTAGGGCTAACGGATTATGAGGGGTGAATGTAAAGGCACGTGAAGTGCCTAGCAAGGGTAAAGTGCCTGGCAAGGGACTCTATTGGGCTATGGGCAGCGGATCTGATGGTAAAGGGGTGCCTTTCTCGCTGCATAGGCTACCAACAACTGCTCGAGGGTGGGAGTATAGCCAAAGATGCCCTCTACCTCCCTAGAAAACCGTCGTTAAGACTTGATGAGAGCCTCAACCTGTGGGTCTGTGTGGGACAAGAGGATGAGGACCCAGGCCACATCTATACAAACAAAGAAAATATTAAAAAAATATTATGAAATGAAGACTTTCCGGATCTTTAAGTTAATTGACCCCGGGAATCATCTCATTAAGAAAGCATGTAAGCCATTATGCAAGCCGGGAATCATCTCATTCCCGGCACATGATACGTTATGAAAGCCTTATACAAGCCGTTATGCAAGCCTTGCATAAAACATTATGCATTAGGCCTTATGCATAAAGCTTATGCATAAGGCCTTAAGCATGAGGCTTTATACATAAAGCACTATGCATAAGACCTTAAGCATGAGGTCTTATGTATGCATAAAGCTTATGCATAAGGCCATAAGCTTTATGTATGCATAAAGCTTATGCATAAGGCCTTAAGCATGAGGTCTTATGTATGCATAAAGCTTATGCATGAGGCTTATGCATAAGGCACTATGCATAAGGCCTTAAGCATGAGGCCTTATGCATAAAGCTATACATGAGGCCTTATGCATAAAGCTTTTGCATGAGGCCTTAAAGCTTAACATGAGACTTATGCATAAAGCTTAAAGCATAAGGCATAAAGCTTATGCATAATGCATAATGCATAAAGCTTAAGCATAAGGCCATAAGTATAAAGCATAAAGCTTATGCATTAGGAATTTTTTGAGGTCATTTAAAGGGCCTTGTAAGGAAGTTTGACCAAAATATTCCCTCTAAAAAGGGGCACTGGATAAAATTTTTGCAAACGAACTCCAAATTTATCGGTCTTCACATATTTAGATTCAACTCTTCAAAAGCTATCCATTGATATATAACATGATAGGGTTCAGAGAAGGGAAAAGATAGATACCTAGAAGATTTTTTTTTGCCTGGGGAAGATTCACCGCCGCCGCTGTGAATCTTCCCTAAGCAAAAAGGAATCTTCTAGGTATCTATATTTTCCCTTCTCCGAACCCTATCGTGTTATATATCAATGGATAGCTTTTGAAGAGTAGAATCTAAATATGTGAAGTCCGATAAATTTGGAGTTCGTTTGTAAATATTTTATTGGGTGCCCCTTTTTGGAGAGAATATTCCGGTCAAAAACTTCCTTACAAGGTCCTCTAAATGACCTCAAAAAATTCCTAATGCATAAGGCTTATGCAAAAAGCTTAAAGCATAAGGCATAAAGCTTAAGCATAAGGCCTTAAGCATAAAGCATAAAGCTTATGCATGAGCATTATGCATAAAGCATGCATGAGCATTATGCATAAAGCTTATGGGTAAACCTACAAAATAGATCCCCAGCACCCAAGGGTGCAAGAGAGAAAAGATATGAAAGCACTTACCTCTTTTTCGTGATGTTGAAAGAGAGGATTAGAGGACCTGCAAAACCAACAAAAGGGTGAGCAAAAGATTAGTAATGCATATATACAAACCGACAAAAGGGTGAGCAAAAGATTAGTAATGCATATATACAAACCAAGAAAATATTAATAAGATTAGTAATGCATACATACAAAAGATTAGTACTCAAATATTACAAAAATATAAGCTTATGCATAAGGCATAAAGCTTAAGTATAAGACCTTAAGCATAAAAGGTGACATCTGATGAGTCCCTTCGTGTTCAAAATCGAGATCGTTGGTTGCAACAAAAAATAAAATGTATGTGTGATTGTTGTGTCGGATGTATGTGTCGACAATGTAGCATTACAATAAATCACATTTCAATGTATGGAAAATGGGAACCGACGGGGTCAATGGTAAGTATACTTTTCTTATATTGTAAGAATTCAATTAAGAATTAGTATTCAATGGAGACTCACATATTGAAATACTCGTGTGTAGGATAATATACTGCACCCTTCTATGTTAACTCATAGGCAGTGTCAAGAGGCCAAGCGTCGTAGAGAAATGGTAGAGGCTTCACAAAACGTAGAAGTTGTGGAGGAATGGAATGATGGAGATACAAGCCTGCCACCCTTTCCTCATGCGATGGTGGAGGAAGAGGTTTTAGAAGATATGGTACGTGCTCTATTTGCCATTGAGCGTAGTGAAAATGAAAAAGCCATGGAAAATGATCACCTTTATAATGCGGCTTCGACCCCACTTTTTGAGGGATGCATATATTCCATTCTACGCGCTGCTCTTGAGTTGCACAACTTGCAAACAATCTATGGATGGAGCAATGCAAGTTTGAATGCACTTCTCAAGTGAGTTTTCTACTTTCATAAATTGTCTACTTCCATTATAGATATATAAGAAGAAATTCATTTTTATATTAATGTATTTGATTGTTTTGTCGATACTAGGCTTTCCTCAAGAGACCAAGAGAGGTTCTTTGTGACATCTCTTGGAGGCTTTGATTATACTCAAATCCAATCATTGATACTTGCTTGGATTATACTCGAATCCATGCAAGTATCAATGATTGTGTTCTCTCCCGTGGAATACATGATGCGGTGGCTCAAGAGTGTCCTATTTGTTGGCAAGTCAAGTTATCGAGAGGACCTTAAAGGTCTACATGTGCCGCATAAGGTGTTGCAACATTTTTCCATCATTCCTTGCATCCAACACATGTTCAAGTGCAAATATATTGTGGAGCTCATGTCATGGCATTCCTCTCATCGATCCAATGATGGAAAGATGAGAATTTCACAAACACTCCTGCATGGAATAACATCGAGGAAATGTGGCCAAGCTTCAAGGAAGAGCCTAGAAATTTGAGACTTGGATTGGGTATGGATGGTGTTAATCCTTTTGGAATCAAGAGCACCTCATATAGTATATGGCCAGTGGTTGTGGTGGTGAATTACAACATTCCTTGTTGTAATTCACCACCACTACTTTGGAGAGGTATCCATGTGCATGACATATGTCGGCCTCTAGAGACTTTCTCTTGAAGACCATCTTGATGTGGACGATGCACGACTTTCCTGGTTATGGTGAGTGTTTAGGTGAGTCAAATGGGTTTCTATTCATGATGATTCTTTATTATCATTGTATTATTTTTTGACATGCTTGAATGTATATGTTGTTTAGGTATATTCACATCAAGATACCATGCATGCCCTATTTGTGGTCCATCATTGGTGGCATCTAGGTTGCCAGAGAGCTTGAAGAAAGTGATATATGAGAATCATCATCGATTTCTCCCTCATCAGCATCCCAAATTTGTTCATTATTGGATGGGAGTCCCTCCACATCCACTAAGCATGGGAGATTGGAAGGCAATATGGAATGGAGTGGAAAGTCCTCCTCCCCTGGGCATGAATAGGTAATATTTCTTTGACATAGAATTCCAATACAACCTTTGGATGAAAAGATAATCCTCTTAATATTTGTTGTTATTTGATAAGGTACTCTATGTTCTTTCGCCTACCATATTGGAGGAGCCTCAAAATCAACCATCTTCTTGATCCAATGCACATCTTCAAGAATGTTGCCTCTAACATTTGGGAGCACTTGAGAGGAACACGGGACTCCTTGCTTGTAAGAGAGCACCTTGGATATTGACAAAGAGGGAGGAGAAGTTGGTGAAAGATGCCCATTACTACATCCCGTACTCCAACGGGGTGCATGAGGTGTTTAAAGGGTGCCTTCACAAAGACAAAGAAGAGATGTGTTGAGCAATTATGTGGCTTAAAGTCCCACGATTGGCACAAGATGCTTCAAGTAAGTGAAACATTGAAGTTGTACATATATAACTTGTTCAATCATGATGTATCTAATCATGGTGTATGAATGTTTATAGTTTATTCTTCCTACAAGCATTTCCAATTGTGCATCCCACAAAGTGTGAGAGATGATTTATAAGATGGGGAAGATTGTGAGGTTTGTACCCCAAACCCTCATAGCAAATTTTCTACAAGCATTGATTATGCAAGGGTCATGGCAGTGGAGGTGGTTTGTTTGGTGGAGGAGACATTCCCATGGTCAATTCTCACAAGCTAACTACATCTTATGGTTCATTTAATTGATCCGCCGATTGCCATATGTGGGATTGTGCATGCTTGATGGATGTTATTCATTAGGCACTCAATGGAGTCTTTTTGGGCCCTTTAATTTGCCATGAGGTTATGGAAACGTTTAACTTTTTGACAAATAGGAGCCCGCCATGTAAGCAAAAACCAATGGTTTGTAAGAGAGGTGTAAGAGTGGTCAAAGGGTGCACTTTTTCCCCCAAAAAGGGGAGGGGGCAATTTTACAATTTTCGGACCTCCATAACTTCTCCATACAAGCTCCGATTTGAGCGGAGATTACAGATCCGTGATCTACGCATCAAGAGCTTTCCATAGATATGTTACATGATATGGTTTTATCCGCTAGATTTTAAATTCCATTTTCCCCCCAAAATTCAAATTCGAATAAAGTAGCCGTTTGGAAGCTTCAAATTAGAAAACGTTTCTTCTTAAGAGAAAAGGTTTGACTCCCTTAAACTGCCAAATAAAAGGGCCCAAGAAGACTCCATTGAGTTCCTAATGTTCTTGAGTGTTTCATTAAGACCCTGAAGGATTTTGTAAGGCAAAATGCAAATCCAGAAGGTAGTATGGCTGAGGGTTGGTTGGTACAAGAATCGTTTGTTTATATCTCAGAATATCGTGCCAAAGTGGATCCCTCTCTCCCTCACCTATGGAGCAATGAGGAAGACTTGAGGATGACCTCTCATGCTCCTAAGGGAAAGACCAAAGTCATGGATATAGAGATGCATAGTAAGCTTAATACCTTTTGTGTGCTTAATAGTGATGTGATGAGAAGATGGGTGGTAAAGTATGAGGATGAAAAGGCAAGAATACAAAGTGAAATGTCGGCTTTCTGTAAGCGCCACGGACATAGTGTGCCATATCCCGAGCACCTACGATCACTTCCCAAGGATCTTGATGTAGATTGACTACATGCGGAGATGGAGAGAGTGACGCAAGACGAAAACATGCATATCACATTGGAGGAGTGGGAGTATGCCCAAGGATGCTTCAAAAAGGTAAACAAACTTGTGTTCTCAATCATATTTTAGTATGTTAAACTTGCGAAAATTTATTTTGAGGTATTTATAATTTTTTTTGTCTTGATATAGTGCACAATGCTTAATGCTTAATGCTTTGTGGACAATGCTTAATTTTGAGGTATTTATAATTTTTTTTGTCTTGATATAGTGCACAATGCTTAATGCTCTGTGGTCAAAGGGTAAACATTTTTGCACACAAAGGATTGATGGAAGAGGAACACCCAAGATTGTGGGGTAATCGCAAGCTTTGAGGGAGCCAATGGAGCCATGGATGATTATTGTGGATTGATCCAAACTATCATTAAGCTTGACTTTCGAAGCTTCTTTGTATATTTTTACTTGATATACCTAAGCCTTTGCATGTATCCATCCCTTTCACCACATTACTCGATTTATACCTATTTCTTTTCTCTTTCCTTAGCATATTTTTCCTTGCAAATATGCTTTCTAGAGATTCATTTGTATATAAATGCACCAAAAGTTCATGCATATTATCAAAATCTTTTGCACATAGTTCAGCAAATGATTATTTTGGGGATTGAAGATTCTATTTTTCTTTGCAAGGTCCACACTTATAACTGCATAGGAGATTGTTACAAACTGCATCAAATTCTTGCCATTTATAAGAAAGGAGGGCAGCCCAGGGATGACGAAGATTGATTTTAAGTGCTCTGTTGCGTTACGAGTGAAGATCAATGCAAGGATGCAACAAAAAGATACTTAGGGCTCTTGTAAAGAGTTCCAAGTTGTAGATGAGTGTGGGAGTGGGTTTGACAATAATCCCACATGGGAACTTTTGGGAGTTTTAGAGTTTTTGTATAAAAAGTGGCTCATTTGAGAGCTTAGGGACACATTGGGCAAACTCATGTTTGAGCTCTCTTGAGACTAGCTCTCCCTCTTTTCCCATAGAGGTGCAAGCTCTTCTCTCTTCCCATCTACATTGTTGTAAGTTCTATTTTTGTTAATTCAATGCAATGAGTTGATATTTGTCTCTCTTCTCATGTCAATTCTCTAGAGTGCATGTTTCTTATTGATAGCTTCAAGGGTTGTGTGCATGCTAGGGAAATGAGTATTTAAGAATGAAGAATGCTTTGATCTTGTGTATGCAATAGCTAAGCTTTCTTCTTGTTTGGATGCATGAATGAGTGGGATGATGAGTGAGTGAGTATGGTAAGATTGAGCTTGTGTGTGTGTTAATTCTATGTCAATAGTAGTAGTATTCTTAGCATTCTCTCCATCAATTGGATAAGCTTTTGTGCACCGGTACAGGTTGAATCCCTAGCTTCGAAAGGGATGCAAATCCCATTGGATTGAGCTACATGTGGATCATACTACTCTTGCTACAAGTGAGAGAGTTTTTCGTCTCTCCATTGGCGCCGTTGCCGGGGAGAAGACTCAAATCCGGTTGAGAGTGTGTGGAAACCACCACTATTTCCTCTTTTGGTTGCAAAACCATTGAGTGATTAGGTTAAGTTCGGGTGTGCGATCCCGGTGTGAGTGGATAAGGTTAGGATAAGAAAAAAACCATTGAGCGGTTGAGGTTTCTCCCGCATTGTTTTTTATGTTTTATTGCTTTTATTGATTTTCAAGTACCGTTCATTAAGCTTATCTTCATTGTTTTTTGTCATTTCATGCACATTCCCCCATTATTATTGCGCAAATTCCTCGTGCTTTTTGAAGCACTTGATGGGCACGTGAATGAATCATGCGGTCCTTAGTAGATGGTGGGGTAGGTTTGAGTTTAATGATTAGTTCATGGAGATTACTTGTATAACCACTCTCTCTCTCTCTCTCTTCCAGAATGTAAATCAATAGTCTTTGAACTAGCCATTATAAAGTTTTTTTTTTTTTTAAAAAGAAGAAGAGAGAAACAAACACACAACCAGCGGCGGTTGGCTGCCTGGCTATGAAAAAACAAAGAGGCTGTTGGTTGGTGTGGAGAGTGGCCGCGAGGAAAAAAGTAGTAAAAATAATTTTTAAAAAAATGAGATGGCCGTTGAGTGAACGTTGAAGGAAAGGCGGAAAGGCAGGGCTGCAGCTAAGGTGTGAAGGAAGCGGTAAGCTTGCCTTAGAAGGCCGCGTGGAGGCAACTGAAAAGGTGACTGGCCGGCTGTAGAGGAGAAATCAACGCTGGCGACTCAAGTGAAAGGGGCATTACAGATGTCCGTTGAAGGGTGAGTAGCCGTGGAGGCGAGCGAAGCCAAAAGAAAGTGTAGGGTTGGCTGAAGCAAGACGAGAAGAAGGTGGCCAGCGAGAAGGTCCCGGTGTGGCGCATGGAGACAACTGGCCGGTGAGAGGCTGCAGCTATCAGCTAGCTGGAAGCAACGCGAAGGAGTGGCTGACGTGCCGAACCCAGGCCGGCAGAGGAGGTGGTGAACGAAGAAGAAAGAGGAGGACCGGCATCTGGCGAGGAGTGCAACCGGTGGTAGAGAGCTGGCTGAGCGTTCGAAGAGCCGGTGCTAAGTTGGCTGGCTTGAGAGCAGCGAGCAGAGGCGGAGGAGAAGAGGCTGGCGAAGGCCGGCTTGAAGGCTGCTGCAGTAGGTGGTGTGCTTGGAGCCAGGGCGGTCGTGAAGCAAAGGTGCCTGCAGAGCAGTAGGGCGAGTGAAGCCAAAAGAAAGCGAGAGGTGGCTGCAGAGCAGTGGTGGCGTTGAAGAAGGCGGAACACGTGGAGAAGGCAGTTGAAGGCCGGCAGGTGTGCAGAGTGAAGGCACTGGCAGCCAGGCCAGCTGTGAAGATCATCAAGCCAAGCACATGAAGGCAACGCAGCAGCAGGCAGGGGAATTCGGAGCTCATAAGGTTAGTGATTTTTTTTTGTTTTTATTTTTATTGTTATTTTTTATTTTTGTTGATTTCCTTGTTAATTGCAATTTTTTTTAAAAAATAACAAAAATAAAAATAAAAACCATAAAACAATAATTTTTTTAAAAAAAGAAAAAAACCATAAAATAATAATTTTTTTTAAAAAGAGAGAAAAAAAACCATAAAACAATAAATTTTGAAAAAAAAAGAAAAAAAAGGAGAGAAAAGAAAGAAAGAAAGAAAAAACAAAAAAAAACAAAAAAAAATTGTATTTGTATTTTGAGTTCATATATTTTGTAATTTTTTATTTTTTAAATTTCTGTAAAATTTTGCATAATTAGTGTAACTTGCATTGTTTTAGAATTTCTGTAATTTTGTGCATAGTTAGTATTTTTGTGTAATTAGTAAGAAAAAAAATAAATAAAAATTTTTAAAAAAAAGAGAGACAAGAAAAGAAAATAACAGAAATAGAAATAGAAAAAAAAAATTCTGTAAATTATGTATTTTTTAGGAATCCAAGTTTTTTACATATTTTTATTTCTTAAATTTCTGTGATTTTTTGCATAATTAGTATTTGTGTGTAATTAAAAAAAAGGAAAAAAAAAGGGAAAAAAAAAGGGATAGGTATTTATACACATACTCATTTTAGTTGCATTAGGTAGGGTTTAAAAATATATATATATATATACATAAATAAATATATATATATATATAAAACAAAACAAAAAAAACAAAAAAACAAAAAAACAAAAAAACAAAAAAACAAAAAAAAAATTGACCTTATGCACTTGCAGTCAGGACGTCTTATAGACTCTGCCACCATAGGGCCTAGGGCACCTTCTAGAGTACCTACGCAGGAAAGTGGAACCCAATCAGTAGGAAATTTGGCAAATATTGCTGAAACCTTTTCCAAATCCCAATCTTATACCCGTTCCAGAACAACTAGCTCATTGTCCATGGACAATCTAGGGCCGTCAAATAGTCATCCCTTAGCCCCAAATAGGACACCCACAAGATCTTTTAATCCATTCGAAGCCGACACCATGGGGTTAACACTCAATGTGAGACTCCAATATGTCTACACGAATGCTCAAGGAGCTGAGATCTTTAGGGATCCACAACAACGGTATCTTGTTAAGATCGCAGACATTTTCTCAGAACTTGATAGAGCACCTCTAGTCAATGACCAGGGTAGCATGTACATGGGTGGAGATGGTGTTTGCTACGAAGTCACCTACCATCCAGAGAATGTAGACAAATTAGGGGAGCTCTCTAAAATCGAGTTCATAGACTTATCAAAGCTTTCCAGAGCAAGGGAGTCTAGAGATGATTGGCTCATTGAGTAGGACATGCCAGGACCATCCAATGCCCAGTCCTCAAAGCCATCCATAGATGATTTACTTCTTGTAGATCTAAATTTGGAAAGGGATAGGAAAGGCAAGAGCAAAATGGATCAAGGGGCTGAAAACCAATGGGAGTTTGTACGACAAATTCCAGTGACAAAGGTCTTACAGGATGACCCACTTCAAGAGGTCTATAAGGACTCTTTAGAGGGATATTATGCCACAACTAGATTGCCAAAGCTAGATCTTTCTCTAGCACTTGTGGTGGTAGTCGAGAAGCTTGCAGGACACATGAACCGAATCATTGATAAATGGGCCAATGAATACCGAGCCTTAGATTGGAAGGAGATTCGGGAGCTCACGTGGAAAGGACAACCATTATTCATGGAAGTGTTCTCAACAAATACAGCTAAACCAGGAGAGACAGCCTTTCTTGGAGAAACTGTTGCTCCTCTCCCCTACGAGAGTTCACTAGAGAGGGACCCTCAACATCAAAGTGGACCACAGCAAGTAGCCCAACTCTAGCACCAAGATATTGTCCTACACCAAAAGTGCGACCACAGATCACACCACAACAACGTTTTTCTCATTATGATAATCGGAAGGTAGGGGAGCCAACTCGGCCTCCCATAAATGCACCTCCTGAAATGCGGGTAACAAGATCATTGGGAGGGGGTTGGTGAGGCTGGTAATAGGGGTCCCACACCAATTTGGGAAGCATGTGGACCATCTTACCAAAGAGAGGAACAATTTCCACTGAGAGTGAGAGGCCGTAGGCCCTATGATGAGTATTCACAAGACAAGTAAGGCCATCAACTCTTCAGAAATTTGTAAAGAAGTATGAAGGGTTGGGAGATCCATATGACCATGTACCAGCATTTAGGCAAGCAGTTCGAGCTGAGCAAGTGGCTGACAAGCATACTCAAATTGAAGGATTTGGGCTCACTCTTGAGGGAAAGGCCCTTGCTTGGCTTCAGGCACTAGAGGCTTCAGACAAATCTTCTTTACGAGTTTTGGAAGAGAGATTCATTGCTGCTTTTTCCTTGATGGGGATTCAACATGACACGGTAGCAAACATCTACTCTTTCAAGCAAGGCGAGACTGAGAGTGTTAGAGACTGTGTAAATAGAATGAAGCTGTACATTAATCGTTGCCCAAAAGATGAGAAGCCCCCGCCCAGAGTCGATTAATTTCTCTCTTCTTAAAAGGACTAAAAAATTCAACACTGCATACACATCTCTATGCAAAGAAGCATACAAATTTCAATGAGTGTTGCCATGATGCTATGGATTTCACAGATAACTTCAAATTCCAATGAGTGTTGCCATGATGCTATGGATTTCACAGATAACTTCAAATTCCAAGATGGTACTGGCCCTAAGGTGAAACCTAGAGATCAGTGGGGTGATGACCAAAGTTTAGGGTCTAGTGCGCTAGTAAATCCAGACCAGATAGCTAACCTAGTACTAAGGAGATTGGGACAAACCTATCGCCCACCCATGTAGCCACAACAATAGCAGCAGCGAATGAGGAGTGTACTACCTACAGGTCATCTTTGTGGAGCATGTGGCGGTAACCAATACCTTTTCTCCTCTAGTCACAAACCAACCCACAAAAAAGTGGTGCCAAGCCTGTGCTTGGAACTTTACCCACACCACACAGGAATGTACTCGCATTGCAAGAATGAGACAGGAGCGTGAGCAGCAAAGGGGTGGAGTGGCTCCACAAATGCATCAACAATATACTAATTTTGAACGTAAGCCATCGATGGCACAAGAGCAAGCACGACCTGTTCTTGGAGCTTAACCTTGTGAGGGTTGTTGACTACGACAATTCAAATATGTGTAGAGACTTGGTAAACCCAGACTATGTGGAGGAGGAATATGCATCATATTCATCCAAGGAAAATCTCTTTGAAAGTCCCGCATACCCAAGCCATGCACTGGGGTGGAGGCTCAACTAAGGGAATTGAAATTCTTTAATGTTGCTAGGCGGCTACCAACCTAGGACTCCAGGCCCCTCAGGTCAATGGCAGCAAAGGAAGCCAAACCAATGGGTCCCTGTTATGAGTGCGGAGAACCCCATTGGGATCGTGATTGTCCACATCGCTCAAGGCAAGCAGCTCGATCCAATACAACAGTACCATAGTTTCCACCAATTGAAAGATATTGTCTAGGGTGTTGTGTAGAACACTTCCCAAAGGATTGTTTGCTGAAACCACATGAGGAAGGCACCTCTCAACCAAAGGTCTCACTAAACCTTGTAGGGGCAGTTCCATCGCCACCTTCATCTGAGAATGAGGATGTTGTGCCACTAAGAGTCATGACTAGATCACAGACACGAAATGCCAAAATGCAAACTCATGAGACACCTCGAACTAGAGATGCAAAGGCAAATCTAGTGGACAAAACCCTACATTCCAATAGAAAAAGGACCACTAGGAGGAAAAAGAACCGAAACAAGCGAACTAAAAGTGCATCCACTAGTTCTCAAGAAGCCTCTACAAAACATGAGGGATAAAACTTTTACATCCCAAGAAGTGCATGAGGAGCATCAACCTCAACCTGGGCCTAGTGCTAAACAAGATGAGGCTAGTACGACTGAGGATAGTTCTGGGGGTTCTGTTTTTGTGGATAAGGTGAATGAGACTCTAGATGCCATCATTGATGCTCATAGAAGTCGCATTGCAGCTTTATCTGAGCTACCCAAGAAGCTTCAAGAATACCCAAACCCTCGTGAGGAGAAGATCAATCTAGCTGTACATCAACAACTCATTAGGGAAGCTCAGTCAATACTTGAGGGACCACCTCCTCGGGGCCCAACCTCTCTTAAGCCAACATTAGAAACCATACCAGAAGTGTCATCAAGTCGGGAAATGAAAAGTGAGCTCATTTCACAAGCTCATAAGCGAGAGGTCTGCACCAATTGACACCCCTTTGAAAGAAGGTATTCAGCCACCACCTAGCCTTGTCTTCCCATGCAATGATGAAGTTATTGATGCTAACAAGGACATGGCAAATGAGATGTGGGCAGCAGTTCATGAGAAATTTAATGAGAATATGTCCTCTATTAGTTCACCTCCATTCTCTGAGGTAAATTTTACCAGGGGCACAGAAAACAACTCTAGACGCCCAAGCATCGAGGAGGAAGTTCAAACAATTGTTTCTCCTAGAAGTAAGCATACAATGAAAACCTTACCATCATATTTGGGAGAATATGAGAACTGTTCTCAAACCTTGAGGATACCCTCCATGCATAGAAGGTTGACAAAGGAGATGGATATGGGTATCGTGCAAGCTATTTTGTCAGCACCAGTGGCTTGTACCTTACCTTTGCTTGATTTGATAAAGCTTCGACCTGAGTTGTGGAATGATATTGCCACATGTTTGTCAGAGCAGGTATTGCTACAAAAGGGTCACCATCATTGTACTATACACCCTGAGACAAAGCATGTTATGCCAGTTCCTATCAACAAAGTAGGAAAATTTTGTGAGGACGATCAAGGAAATGCTACCCTCCCATTAGAAGTGCGAAAAGTAGCTTCAACTGCAATACTTGATAGTGGTGCAGGAGTGGGCATTGTGACAAGGTCCATTTGGGAAAACTGGGGCAAACCAGCTATTAGGAGTCCCAGGATGCGCTTGCAGCTAGCAGATGGAAGCTTAGAACATCCCCTTGGGCTGCTTGAGAACATATTAGTCACCACATGTGGGATTGAATATGAGCACACCTTTGCAGTAGTGGATTTTGGAAAACATCCAAACTATGAAGTGATATTGGGTAGACCATTCATGCGACAATTTCAAATGATTCAAGATTGGGGATACAATTATTTGTACCTCCGACATGATTCGGTCATCACAAGGATCAACCTAAAGAATCACTCCTATCGTGATGTAACAAGGTCTCCAATAGCTGAGTTTGATTCTGCTTCATTTGAGGGCTCAAGAGTTACATTGTCAGATGGGCGAGAAGATCTATGGATGTGTGGAGCCTTATGTAGGGATTTCAACACTGAGAGACTTAAGGGTAATCGAAGTGTATCAGACGAGGCATACATTCCACAACCCTTCCCTGAGCATTTAATTGATCCACTAGAATGGAGTCATGTCCTTGCAACATTATTGACATGTGCTTTACCTAAGCCAATTCAATTTTGTGACTCAGATGGATATGACATTATTCTTATATGAATGGTGCAACCACGTGACCTTCTAGATGTTTTGTACTATGGGGATGCATCCACAACAGCACTGCATGTAGAGGAAGTCTCAGTGGAGGATTTAACACTCGAATCTGCTAATGATGCTGATCAAAAGGGTGGTGTTTCTACCTTACACAACCTACTTTCAAAATCTGCTCTTGAAGCTCCAACACAAATGATGTGGATAATTGATGAGTATTCAAGTGAGGGCCATGGCTGGCATGTTACAACTACTTTAGTCACTGCTCAAAGAAGTCCAGGCAAGAAGGAATTATCAATTTGGCTACCCAAAGATGCGTACAAACTTGTACCATCTAGCCTAGTTGCTAAGCAACCTAAAAAGCACATCTTTTCCAAGCCTAAACCTCAGATTGTTACTCGTTGGGTCCCAAAGCATGTTCTTAAAGCACAAGGCTATTATGAGGGTGCAACAGCACTTTGGCTTCCCAAATGCCATGGTTTGCTAGGGGTAAAAGAGTGTATCAGAAAGATTCCAAAAGCCACCCTTGGTTTTCCATATCAGTGGGTGCAAAGGAAATCAACACAACCTCTTCAAGATAGGATAGGTGGTTGTGATAGCACCTACAAATCTTCTTGTGTTGACCTTCCCAAAACATGTATTGAATCACAAGTTGTCCCAATTTCTCCTGGTTACACAATTCCACCATCAACTTGTGTACCTAAGACAAATCAAACTTCACATGAGTCTCCTTTGAGCATAGATTTTAGCACTTCAATGCCTAAATCCTCTTATCTTGCTCAAATTCCTCGACAATTGCTAACCTTTCCACCTCTTAAGAAGGACATACCGAAAACCAAAGGTAAGGGATTAACACTACAATTGAAGCTCTTTGGTAGATCAGTGTTTGCTTAACCTTCCCATAGAAACAATGCCGTATTTTAGCGAGGAAGCACTCCTTCCTCTACCACCTTCTCCAGAGGCCGGTTTTTGTACAGGGTTGTCCTTGTATCCTGAGATCATTGATACCATCTTTCCAGCAGAAGTGGACACGGATCCACCACCAGTGCAAGGGTAAGCTCATCGACTCCACAATAAGATCGAAGGGCACTTTTCTCCCACTGGGTTTTTTCCCTCGGCTATAATTCAAATCACAGTCGTCGATCCTTCACCAACCCTATAATTAAGTGCATATCTTGGTCGTTTGTCTCACTAACCCTAAAATCCAGAGCGTACATCTTGCAAACCCTAAAGTTTATGATACCACCGAACCTCATTCGAGGTTATAAATTTTTTTTAAAAAAACCTCATTGTCACAAGTCGTTTTCACTCTCCTTGCTCTCTTGATTTGGATTAACATTAGTGGGCCCATTAGCATTGTTTTATAGCTTCATTAGTGCTACTTAGCACTAAGCAATAGACCTTACACATTGGCCGTTTGTGTTAGGCTTAGGTTTTAGCATGGAGTCACGCGAGGAGGGCCGCTCATCTATTGTAGACCTCATCACGGGCGGAGATAGACCGGGAGTTGACGGCTATCCGTAGGAGTGCTAGAGGCACACCATCTACATTACATATCGTGGGCCAAACTTGGAGGTGATGCGATCGTCCCTTCGTAGCCTTCACGATATTGTTTATGTAGATGAGTGGATAGCCCACCATCGCACTGCTCCTCTCTCTCACATGGTCTGGCTGACATATCATCAGGTCTATAATCTTGATTCGATTAGGGATGGAGCCTACTTAGATCTTTTCCATGAAAGCTGTGGGATGAGGCCCAGGGCTAGCCCCTTACTATTTTGCGATGTTTGCATCCTCGTATGGCGGCACATATCCATAGTCGATATGTTGCCGCACATGGGAGGATGCCGAACTACTGCCATATTCCCATATACTTCGCAAAGCAATTATATGCAGAGTTTTTCTTGGGGAAAGAGGTGGATTACACTAGCCATCGGCATGGTGGTGGTGCTAGCTGAGTCCGTCTCTTGGACATACGTAGGCTGCCTCCACCAAGGTAGGCAACCTCCACCAGTCCTTCCTGTAGCTCCTACAGATCCGGCGTTTGTGCCTATGTCACGGTCGAGGATCTTGGCACCCAAGTTGGCATCGACGTACGGAGTACCACACAGAGAGCATCCACCACATGGTGCGCTTGTTCTCACGATTGATACCGATGACAGATGTCGAGGTATTTAAACATTTATTACTTCTTAAGTATTTTTAGTCATTTATTTACATGTTTATATGTACTTTTCTATATTAAATTTACATGAGTGGCATGGGTGATTGTGTCACATAGGGTCCAACACCTACCACTGAGAGACTCACTCAGGAGTTGGTAGAGGCGAGAGCGGAGATTGATCACCTTAGATCTACATTCGGATGGCAGAGGCACGGCATGCGAGAGAAGTCTGACATCCAATAGGTAGATTTCTCTTGTACGTAAAAGAGTTATAATTAAGGTCATAAGTTATAAATTTCTTTAAGTAATACCTAATGAGAGAGACTAATCAATTATTTTTATGCTTTACTTTTTTCGTAGGCTCAAACTGAGGTAGAGAGTTCTAGAGCCGAGGCGAAGTAGCACATGATTATGGAGCAGATTGCATAGTATAGAGCAGAGCAGTTCATGCTGCATATTCGGGAATTCCACAGATCCTCAGACGTGATAGTGTCTTACTTTGCCTCTATATCCAGAGGTTTTTTGACAACCTCTCCCTCAGGATGTACCACCATTCCTCTGTGATGCCTGCTGCACTCTCTGTAGTATCGAGGAAATTGACATTACTGGTGGATATGCTTTGGGATGTGGATATTTTTTCCATTTGTCTTGTATCATCGAAGAGCTAGTACACTTCTCAGCATGTCGCTCTTGCCGCGCACGCATTGACCTAGCGACATACAAAGTTTTGGGCATTGACAATCTTCACCCAAGCTTCGCTCGAGTAGATGCTAGGACTGGCAGGCCTCTTGATTTTACCTCAGCTCTACTGACTTGAGACTCGACACTGCCCGATGACAGAGATCGGAAGCGTGAGGTGCCTCGAGATTGAGTGGAGTACACACGAGTTTGATGCATACTAGAGAGTCCTTAACGAGATCCAGATCACATCATTATGAGCCTGTGGGTGGTGCTAGTCCTAGTGGCACCTCGGGTGATGGTGGTAGCAGCAGTGCTGCTTCTCATGATGAGCAGCGTGCCCTTAGCAGATGAGCTTACACGCGCAACAGAGTGACAGGCATGTACCATTGCTGATTATTGATTTTGGGCTTACAGACAAAGAGGTCTTGCAGTAGCACAACATAGAGAGAGGGAGAGGGCTATAGCAGCTTATCGGACTTGTGAGCTCCTGAGTACATCGGCACCAGCTCATGATCCTGCCGTTGAGGCAGACCTCCTTGCAGATATTCGATGACCTCTTTAGCCGACAGAGCCTCCTCGACATGCACGACGTGCACATCAGACTTGACGTGCATGTCGACCAGCAGTTAGAGATGACAATATTGATTGGGTTGCCGTTTGATAGTGACTAAACTCAGACTAGCTGGGTTAGCTCACTTACATTGTACTTAGATTTATGAGAAGTGACTAACATCAAACTAGCTGGGGGTGGGGGTAGCTCATTTTTATTATTTTTTGGTCTTTTGAGTTAGTGGCTAAACCCAAAGTAGCTGGCTAGCTCACATTCTAACGTACTTATTTGATGTTTATATCATTCTGAGTTTTTTCATTATTCAGTATCATTACATTTTAGTTGATGTTCATGGTTTTTTAATTTTTTTACCACTGGCTATAATATTGTTTGTTGAAAATCCACATGCCATCGTACCCAAAAATGCTCCAATGGGGACCAAACTTTGCAAGCATGTGCGAGGGACCCACCCCCACATGCTGGCAAAGTTTGGTCACCCCCTCGAAGCATGTTTGGGTTAGTAATTAGTACCCAGTGCATATTTTTCAAGTCTCTTGGTGCTTAAGAGGCCATGGAAAATCTGGGTCTTCCCCATACCATCGTACCCAAACATGCTCCGATGGGGACCAAACTTTGCAAGCATGTGGGCCCACCCCCACAATCTTGCAAAGTTTGGTCATGATCGAAGCATGTTTGGGTTAGTAATTAGTGCTTGCCGGTGTGCAAATGTTTCAGGTCTCTTGGTGCTTAAGAGGCCATAGAAAATCAGGGTCTTCCCCATACGATCCTACCCAAACATGCTCCGATGGGGACCAAACTTTGCAAGCATGTGGTGGGGCCCAAACTTTGCAAGCATGTGGGGGGGCCCAACCCCACATGCTTACAAAGTTTGGTCATGATCAGAGCATGTTTGGGTTAGTAATTAGCACCCAGTGTGGATTTTTCAAGTTTGTTGGTGCTTAAGAGGCCATGGAAAATCTGGGTCTTCTGCATACCATCGTACCGAAACATACTTGGATGGGGACCAAACTTTGCAAGCATGTGGAGAGGACCTACCCCCACATGCTTGAAAAGTTTGGTCATGATCTTAGCATGTTTGGGTTAGTAATTAGCGCCCAGTGCGGATTTTTCAAGTCTCTTGGTGCTTAAGAGGCCATGGAAAATCTGGGTCTTTCCCCATACTATCCTACCCAAACATGCTCCGATGGGGACCAGACTTTGCAAGCATGTGGGGGGGGAGGGGGGCACCCCCACATGCTTCCAAAGTCTACACCCCATAGGGGCATACCCACATGCTTGCAAAGTCTAGACCCCATAGGGGCATACCCACATGCTTGCAAAGTTTGGCAATGAGATCAAATCATGTTTGGGTTAGTAATTAGCGCCCAGTGAGGATTTTTCAAGTCTTTTGGTGCTTAAGTGGCCATGGAAAATCCAGGTCTTCCCCAAACCATTGTACCCAAACATGCTTTGATGGTGGGGACGAAACTTTGCAAGCATGTGGAGGGGGCCCACCCCCACATTCTTGCAAAGTTTTGTCACGATTGGAGCAGGTTTGGGTTAGTAATTAGCGCCCAGTGTGGATTTTTCAAGTCTCTTGGTGCTTAAGAGGCCATGGAAAATCTAGGTCTTCCCCATACCATCATACCCAAAACGTAGTCCGACTTTGTAAACATGTGGGGGGGCCACCCCCAGATGCTTGCAAAATTTTGTCACGATCGGAGCATGTAGTAATTAGTGCCGAGTGTAGATTTTTCAAGTCTCTTGGTGCTTAAGAGGCCATGGAAAATCCGGGTCTTCCCCATACCATCATACCCAAACATGCACCAATGGGGACAAGACATTGCAAGCATGTGGGGGGGGCCATCCCCACATGCTTGCAAAATTCGATCACGATCGGAGCATGTTTAGGTTAGTAATTAGTGCCGAGTGCAGATTTTTCAAGTCTCTTGGTGCTTAAGAGGCCCTGGAAAATCCAGGTCTTCCCCATACCATCATACCCAAACATGCACCGATGGGGACAAGACATTGCAAGCATGTGGGGGGGTCACCCCTACATACTTGCAAAGTTTTGTCATGATGGAAGCAAGTTTGGGTTAGTAATTAGAGCCCCGTGCGGATTTTTCAAGTCTCTTGGCACTTAAGAGGCCATAGAAAATCTGGGTCTTCCCCATACCATCATACCCAAACATGCTCCGATGAGGACTAAACTTTGCAAGAAGCATGTGGGGGGAGGGCACCCCCACATGCTTGCAAAGTTTGGTCACAATCCTAGCATGTTTGGGTTAGTAATTAGCACCCGGTGCGGAGTTTTCAAGTCTCTTGGTGCTTAAGATGCCATGGAAAGTATGGGTCTTCCCCCATACTATCGTACCCAAACATGCTCCGATATGGACCAAACTTTGCAACCATGTAGGATGGGGGGGCGCCCTGACATGCTTGCAAAGTATAGACCCCATCAGAGCATGTTTGGGTTGGTAATTAACTCCCAGTGCAGATTTTTCAATTCTCTTGGACTCTCTTTCTCTCACAAGCTACCCTTTTCCTCTCCTCCTCTTGAACTCCGTGGATGGGGGGAAGTCTAGTCCTATCACATTTTCGACTCCTACGACTTTGAGAACCCATTCTCAAGGAAGCTAAGAGTGTAAAAAGTATGAAGGCTCATTGATGAGATAGTACTAGAGATAAGTGTGGGATAGTACTAGAGATGTGTGATTATATAGAAAGAATAGGTTATCCACTTCAAATCTCATTAGATTTTCTATCTAAGATTGATTGGATAATTAACACTAGTTTGGTACCAAAACAGGACACTTGAGTGTCCTTTTTTGGGGGTTGCGAAAAAAAATCAAACTCCTAATGTAGGCTTTAAAAACCAAAATGCTTCATTGGGCATGTAGAACATAACCCTATTCCTATGTAAAAAATGCTAAACATATAAAATGCCTTTTTATTTAGAAGTACATAAGCAACAAAGTAGCATATGTCTTGAAAATGAACATTTTTCAAGATTTTTCAAGATTTTTCCAAATATGCAAGCATCATTCTCTCAAAAAAAAAATCCAATGATATCAATAGCATTTTTCCCAAGATATTTTGATAGCATACATCAGTCCAAGGAGGTAGAAGTTCACCAAAAAAATCATTTTCCTTTCCTAGAATTTTTTCCAAAAAAGTTGTATAAAATCAGCAAAAGTAACGCGTATTATCAAAACTCAATCACGCCACTAAAAAAAATTGTAGCCCTATCAATAAGAATGTTGATTATTGGTTTTCATGCTTGAGATGAGATAAATAAGCCATAATTTGATGTGTATGACACTAACTTAGCCTCCACTTAAGTAGGTTCTTATCGCCTAGTTCTAAAAAAACTGTAAAAAATAAAAATACAAAATTTGATCATCTTTTTTCAAAAACTAATCATAACTATGCTTGCACAAGTAGTCTACACCTATAGTTACAACAAATAATGCACTTACACAGCTTTCCCCTTTGATGAAAATCAAAATTAGGCTCATAATTAAACATTTTACGTATTAAAAACAGGTTGCGCAAAAGGCCATGTATGAGAAGAGGCCCAAAAAGTGGCTCTAAAGTTTTGGAAAATTCAAAACAAAGTAGTATTTACCCTATATAACATGGGTGCACCTCAAGTTTTACATTATTAGCTTGCATATGGAAGGAGAAAAATTCATGCTCCACCTGTATAAAAAACATCATTTCAATATTAGCGAGTCAAAAATTTATCCAATAATTATTGTTTGATGATTCCAAGATTTAGTTTACATCATAGACTTTCCATCAAGCCAAGTTTCATGATCAAACTATGTCCCTTCTAAAAGTTATGTACAAATTACTACTATTTTGAAAACAGCAAAAATCATGCGTTTTATCAGCACGTGTCTAAGAAAATTAAAATATTGCCTTGCAAAAGCTAAGAAAAGTGCAATTTAAAAAATCTCAATTTTTTTTGGGTCTTGAGGAACATCTGTGGATGTTAAGCATTTCAAAACTCTTAATAGATTGCCCACAAAAATTCAAGAAAAATGCTAACTTTCAAGACACTTTAGTGTCCTCAGGACACTTTAGTGTCCAATTACAGAACTAGTGTTAAGATTAAAGATAAACTATTCTGTACTTAAAAAATAATATTATTAACAATATTTATTAACAAGTCTAAATATTTATCATTACTAGATTTATAAATATATCTTTTGTTTTATAATTATATAACTGCATTTTCTTTTATAATGTATTTTTTTTAAATTTTATTCAAAGGTTTATTCTACTTAAATATTTTTAAGAAATATGAAATTTAAAAAATTATTATTTTTAAATTAAATAACATGAACTTTAAAAACATTATTTTTTATCTGATTCCAAAATATAATCCTTTAAAATTAGTGATTTTTAAATTATTTTATATTAACAAGTTATATATATTTTATTATTTAAAACGTTTTCAAAAATATATTTTTGAAAAAAAATGGGGAGGTGGGAAGGAGGTGCTACTACGTGTCACATGCGTGCATGACACATGGCATTTTCTTGACATGTGGCACTATTATGGCTAATGTGGCATGCCATGTCACCGAGTGCGAGAGAATGCTGGATTTTATTATTGAAAGTGGAATTGAGGCCTCGTTCTTTCCAGTTGCTAAGGACATTTTCAATCCAGAAATTGATGTTTCAGTGATTATTGCCATGCAATTTATCAAAGAGGACTTTGATGGATTTGAGGAACTTGTAGGGCCTTCTATCTTGATTGTTGATAACAAGGAGTATGTCCATGTCCCTGTAGGAACCTCCTCTGTCCAGAGACAAACACTTGCAAAGAGGTGTAGTATGTACAAACTTCAAAGGTTTTTAGTAGAAAATGCAGAATGCTCCTCTAATCCGAAAGGCTGCAAGAGAATGGTCAAATCTGCTACATTCATAGTTTTCTCCATTGTCAAATATCCTCTTAGAGGTGAAGAGGAGGAACTTGAGGAGATTGAAGGCTCTTTAAACTTTTGCTTTCTCATAGATTTAGAGGCAAATGATATAGAGGAGGAACTTGCACCTGAGGAGGAGAGGCTTTCCAAGGATAATGAAGTCACAGAATTAAAGGCACATACAATTGTTCAATCACCCAAGGAAGGTGGAGATCCATTGGTGGAGATCCATTGCATAAATATATTGTTCCTTCACTGCCAAGTTTTCCTATCAAGGATAAGGAGAATTTATTCCTTATTGATATTCAAAAGTTATTTAACTTGAGGGAGGACTATTGTCTTGCCATCATTGCAGAGGGTTGTCACTACAAGGGATTGGGCTCATACCCGCGCTCTTAGCCGCTAAAAATGACTTGTGAAAAAAAGTAGCGGGCCCGTGTATCAGCGCGTGTATTCTCGCGGCCAGAGACATGCGTGTAAAAACGCGTGTACAGTGCCTCTCAGACGCGCGTATACAAGGGTGTTTAGCCGCGTTTTTTTTTTCAGACGCGTTAATACACGCCAGTATACACGCGTCTTATTCTATTAGACGCGGTTATACACGGGTGTATAGCCGCATCCTGTTCAGTTCCAATGTCCCAGCCGCGTTTTTACTTGCGTCTGTACACGCGTTTCTTTTATTTAGATGCGCTTATACACGCGTTACTGCCAGTTTATACGCGTGTATACACGCGTTATTTCCAGTGTATCCGCGCAGATACACGCAATTTTTAGCAGTTTTGACGCGTTTATACACGCGAACAGAGAGCAAAAAAAAAATCCAGAGAGTGCTATTTGGTGCCTGAATACTGTTCCAGCATTCCAGCACCCAATAGCACTCTCTGGTTTAGGGTTTTTGGTGCATTAGACCATCCACGAAGAACATATGCACGAGGGAGATTAAGACAAGAACGACATGAATGCATACATTGTCATTACACGATTCAAGACAGCCATGAATGTAATACTATCGATCAATCAATTCAATATTACTATCAAAATTTCATACATGTATACAAGGGAGTCCATATCTCGAAGTAGCCCATGGCTTGAGTTTACAAAAAAATATATACAATCACATCCTAAATATGGAATGTGATACTACAAATCTGAGTACTACTCAGACCCAGATGATGACTCGGTGCTCCCCTCATGCTCAGATGAGCTCGCATCGGTCGGAATGTCCGAGGAGTAGTGCTCACGTCCACCCTCTGCAGCGGCGGCCGGTGGATCATCAGCAGCTTGTGCCTGTTCAAGTAATATATAGTATATAAGTATATATATATATATATATGCAATTCAATAAACCAAAACCATTCGTTACGAATTTTCAAGTACCTGTCGACCGTATGGTCTCATGGCCAACTCAAACTGCGCGTCCGTAATACGTCCCTCGGCTCTGAAGATGGCCCACGTGTCACGTCTGCTATGCCGGCGAGCATACGCAGTATCGTGGGTTGTGGGCTTCCTCCCCGTAACCCGTCGCTGTATCATAATCAACACAATTTGTAAGATTAAAACAATTCATAGAATCAATGAATTAAGTAAACAATCAAATAAAGTGACAGGATACTTACGAACTCTGCCTCCCATGACTCGACGCCGCCAGATCCGAAATTACGAACATTGTCATTACACAAGTCAAATGCCTGCAAACCCTGAAATCTGAAACGCGGCAGTTTTCTGTCTGCAGAAACGCGTGTATACACCCGGCAAAAAACGCGTGTATATACCCGGCAAAAAACGCGTGTATATGCGCGTGGAAAAACTCTGCAGACAGGTTACACGCGCTCCTACACGCGTTCCTACACGCGACCTGCGAAAAAAATTTCTCGAAAAGACCGACCCCCCGACAAAAACAGAATGTCCTTACAAAAGGACCAGCCATTGTCGCCCCTGTCAGGATGCAGCAACCCAATCGTGTGCAAAAAGACAAACCCAAAGAGCAAAGAGCAAAGTAAACAAATCTGACAAAAGAGACAAGGCACAGGACAAAGTGACTCACCTCTGAAAAAGTGAGTCCTCTCTGCTCCTTCTCTGCTCCCTCCTTCTCCCGTGTGTGTGCTCCTTTCTCTGCTCCCTCTTTGCTGTTGGAAGAGGCGAAAACAGGCGCACTGTTGATTTCTAAGTTCAAAATCTATATTTGGGGAAGGCGGGCTATGTTTAGTTTAAATATGCCGCCGCGTTTATGGGTGCGTTTATGTTCGCGTATATAAACGCAGGTATATTCGCGTGTACATGATTTTAGCTGCGTTTATACACGCGTTTTGCAGATATTAGCCGCGTGAATACACGCGTTTTTTAGGAAGTAGCCGCGTTTATACACGCAAATTGTAGGAGATAGCCGCGTGAATACACGCGTTTTTGTGCTTTCATTAAAAATATATAATGAGTTTGTGTTTTCTGATTTGTACACAGGATGTCATCAACCTCTTCAAGCAGTTCTGAGGAAGATGAGACAATGCGTCATCGTAATCGCGATGTGTGGTTGGGACAACGGATCAAATGTATGTGTAATCGATGTCAAGGATGCATTGTACGAGCACGTCGAATTACCTTGAATCATATCTCCATGTATGGAGAATGGAATCAAACAGGTTTGGAGGTGAGTAGATGTAAATTGATGGTATTCAAATGACTCATGGTATCCAAATTAAATTAATAGAGTTGTAACATATAATTTGATAAATTGAAGCAGGATGCAGTACCACACCCTAACATGGTACCCTACGCGCGACGAGAGCACGTAAAGCGTCGACGAGATGATGCTGGAGCTTCGGGATCTAATGTCAGAGATGAGTGGGAAAGGGACGACAATAGCCCTGCACCTCACGAAGTTGTGGAAGAGGAGGTGCTTGATGATATGGTGCGAAATCTTTTTAAGGATGATCCCAAAGGTATGGACGACGATGATATGGAACAAGAGCATCTTTATAAAGCTTCATCGACACCGGTGTTTGAAGGGTGCACATTCTCAGTTTTACGTGCTTCCCTTGAACTACTTAATATACAAACAGTTTATGGATGGAGCAATGCAAGTCTTGACGCATTGTTGAAGTAAGCATTCTAACTTATAAATTTGAATTAGTGGTTTAAGGTTTAGGATTTAAGACTAATTATAATTGATGATATTGGATGCAGGCTATTGTCAAATATGCTTCCAAAGGAAAATAGACTGCCCACCTCAAGAGACATAGCGAGGCGCTATGTGACATCTCTTGGAGGACTGGATTATGATAAAATACATGCATGCGTCAATGATTGCATTCTCTTTCGTGGTATAGTGATGTTTTTTCAATCTTGTTTTGTGTAGTCTCTAATTGGATTAAAGGTCACATAGAGCAATCCCTTGTGCAGGTACTCCATTTTTTTCCGGCTGCCATATTGGACCCATCTTAAGATCAACCATCTTCTTGATCCCATGCACATCTTCAAGAATGTGGGATCTGGTATTTGGGAACATATTACTGGTAAACGAGACAATGTTAGCGTACGTGAGGACTTGCGGGTCGCAGGACGTATGCGTCAAGCTTGGCCACGAGAGGTGGGTGGGCACGTTCGTCTTCCGCCTGCACCATGGATTATATCAAAGAAAGAGGAGAAGCAGGTAAAGCAGGCCATCACCACTTTGCGTACTCCCACTGGATGCATGAGATCATTGAAGGGAGCCTTTACAACCACTAAGAAAAGAGGCGTTGAGCAACTATATGGGTTGAAGTCCCACGATTGGCACAAGATGCTTCAAGTAAGTGTTTTCCAAGTCTTGTACGTACGTTGAAATTAAATTTTGTAATGCCATAAACCATAAATGTGCTCTTATGTGCGCAGTTCATACTACCTACTAGCATCGACCATTGTGCGAATAAGAGTTTGAAAAAATGTATTTATAAGATGGGCGAGCTTGTGAGGTATGTAAAACCCATGCTCAGATCACCCTTCATTATACCTTGCAAAATGAACGTGCATGAGGTATAACGTACTATTTATTTATTTTTCAGATATGTTAGTTCCAAAGCAATTGATCCAGCCACGTTGGATGATGCGCGTGTTATGGCAGTGGAGGTGGTTTGTTTGGTAGAGGAGACTTTTCCGCGAACCATTCTCACAAGTCAACTACATCTCATTGTGCATTTAGTGGACGAAATTGCTTTATGTGGTACTGTGCATGCACGTTGGATGTTCTTCCTAGAGCGCTTCATGAAGACCTTAAAAGACTTTGTGAGGCAAAGTGCAAGGCCTGAAGGAAGCATGGCCGAGGGTTGGTTGATACAAGAGTCGCTTGTATATATTTCAGAATTTCTTGGTCAGGTGGACAGCTCTTTGCCACGACTATGGAGCAATGAAGAGGACTTGAGGATGACCTCTATTGTGCCTCAAGGAAAAGGACAGAGTAAAGTAATTGACAGAACGTTGATTGATGATCTCAATTTCACTTGTATCCTTAATAGTGATGTGATGAGCAGATGGGTTACAAGATATGAGGATGCAAAGACAAAAAGGCAAGCAGAAAGAGCTCTCTTTCGGAGGCAACATGGCTCTCGGAAGGCGTACCCTAAGCATCTAGCAACACTTCCGAATGATATCCATGTTGATTGGTTGCATGAGGAAATGGAGAGAGCAGAGAGTGACGAGGGGCTGCATATCACGGCGGAAGAATGGGAGTATGCACGAGGATGCATGTCAAAGGTACATAGAACTAATGTTTTGCATTAGTTGTAAGTGATTTTCTTTTAATATTTATTCACATTGCTTACACAAATATTGTTTCTATTTTGGTCCAGTGCACTATGTTCAATGCTATATGGTGTGAAGGCAAGCATTTTCGAACACAAAGAATTGATGAAAAGAGAAATACACAAGATTGCGGTGTCATTAGTAGCTTTGAGGGAGCTAATGGAAAAATGGATGATTATTGTGGCATAATCCAAGACATATTTAGGCTTGACTTTCGTCGCTTCTTTGTGTATGTTTTGGATGTCAAATGGCAAATGAACGTGGTGGAAAAAGGGCCTGATGCAACGATAAAACGCCATGCAAGTGGATATGTAACTATTGACTCTACAAAGTTCTGGCAAACAAAGAAAGATAGGCTCGTATTGCCACAACAATGTGAGCAGGTATGCATTTTTTTACTAATGTGTTTCATGTACATATATATCTAAGCTCGCGTACCCCTTGACTTTTGATATGCTAATTAATTACTGTACTGTGTGTATTTGAGTAGGTTATCTATCTACCAATGGTGCATGACATCAAATGGTGGTACGTCATCCCTATTGCACCACGTTCCAAAGTGATGTATAATACATTCACTGATATGGAGCATATGGAGGATGTAACAAGCCGCAATGAAGATGACGTCGAACATGCCATTGAAGATGTTGTGATCGATGATCAAGAAATAAGAGATGATCGTGATAATGAGGATGAGCATGCCATTTCTCATGATCATGAGAATGACCCTACCATTGAGGATGATGGTGATGTTGATGAGGATGATCAGGACATCGATACCATTATCAATGGAGTACAGAATATCGATAGTGGAATAAATTTAATCGTAGCCTTACCAATTGATCAAATGGATATTGATGTTGATCGTTTGGCAAGGATGGATCTTATTGAAGATGAGATCGAACCCTAACCAATCCGTCACTGTATGTTCTAAATTGATGACATTTCCATCATCTCATATGCAATATGATTTATTCTTGAATATATTTCATTGTTGTAAATGCATGTAGTGGGATTGTGTAATGATGTATACTGTAATGTACTATGAGATGGTTTAAGGAAAATAGTTTTTAATTTTGTAAAGGAATTCAGTTTTTTTTCAGTTTTTCTCTGCCATGCGTGTATTAATCCGTGTATAGTAGCGTGTATTTATCCGTGTATAATAGCGAGTATTACCCCGTAAATATTATCGTGTATAGGTGCGTGTATTACTGCGTGTATATAGACGCTTTTATACACGCGTTTATTAATGCAAATATACACGCGAATTTAAATGCAAAAATACACGCGCCCGATTCTATTCAAATACAGGCGCGACCATACACGCGTTCGTAATTTATCGCGTGTATGAAACGCGTGTATGGCAGCATTGTCTTGTAGTGTGTGAAGCTGCTGAAGGGCTCATTGATATTGAGAATGAACATAATGATGAATTTGCTACTTTAGATGTGATTACTTCAGATGACAAGTTCATTGACTCAACTCATGCTTTATCATTATGTATTAAGAAAGCACAGGAGCCACAACCATTGATCTCCGAAGATGAATTTAATTAGCTTCAAGCTTCACTTGGTAGTATTGCTGATGTTGGTAGGGAAAAGAGTGATTATGTCCAACTTAAAGACATCAAAGAAACCTCAATCTCACTCTAGACATCAGATATACTTGAACAAGATGAAAATCAAAAGGTAAATGAATATGAATTTGAATCCATAAATTATATTGTTTTAACTTACAATAATTTCACAGTATTGCTCTAGTTTAGAGTTGCAGCTAGCATATGAAGACAACTTCTTAGGGAGAGGTAAAGGCTCAAGGCAAGGAGGCTCTAGCAAGAAAGATACGGCACTTGGACACTATTTTTCCAAGATAGATGAGAATATTTTCCATGTGTTGCACAGCTAGTTCTCCGAGGATGCAGACCGGCTCATACTTTGTATTAAATCTCTCTGCAGACTGTGTGGCTTCTCAACTATTGTTAACCCATGGCAGACGCACTATGTTTTACGTCATTAATTTAAATATTCTGAGTCATGGGCCGGGCTTGTCGGCACCATATGTTAAGGATAAAGGGATTGGGTGATCGCCGATGAGAGGCGCACCTTGGATATTAGTAGGATAAGGGTTAAGGTCGGCCGGCCATGTATGGGCGCCCAAGTGTGAACGGCCAAGTCACCTATATGAGTCAAATGTAACCCTAAAATCCTCATTCTCATGTGTTGTGAATACAAGAGTGCTCTTGCCTTATCTCTTTGGTTTCCTTCTCCTGCGTGTGTGAGAGAGAGAGAGAGAGTGAGAGAGCGATCGAGCATTGTGTAGCGGCACGGCGGCGGAGAGGCGGTAGAGCGGCGCGGCGGCTCCTCCTTCACGGCTGCGACGCGGGAATCCTTCAAGGCAGCGGTTGAGCGGTGAGTGACACACCCTTTGGCATTCTGTTAGAGCTTCCTTCCCTGGTTGTATGCTTGCAGCCATTCGTGGCTCGCATACGGTGTCCGGCAAGTCCCCAGCTACGACCTGTGCGGCAAAAGCGCACATTTTTGGCGCCGCTGCCGGGGAGTTGCCCTGCACCAAGCTCCAGTTTGCAGCTCGGCTGCTGTGTGAAGTTTAATCTACACTGTAGGAAAGGCGTCTGTGTTGCTGTTGAGGTGTTTCTGTGGTTTTCAATCTCTGTTTCTGTAATTTGTCTTCTGTATCCCTGTTTCTTTGTTATATTTTTGCTCCGCGTGTAGGCGTACGTTCTGTTATCTGGTTTCTGCGTGTGAGAGGGATTTCTGAATCCCCAGATCTGTGCTGTGTGTGCGAACTGCACCGCGGCCAAGGCTGAACCCTAAGGAAACCCTAGAAAACTTATCTCACAAAAAAAAAAACAAACAGAAAATAAAAAATAAAAAAATTATAAAAAAGAAAAAAGAAAAAAATTTATTTTATTTTCAAAGAAAGAACCAAACATGTGGAGAGGAAAGATTTTCTAATTGGAGAAAAAAAATTTGAAAAGAAAGAACCCCAATTGACCCACGACCCACGACCCACGACCCCGGCCCCGGCCCCGGCCTCGGTCTTTTGATATATTTATATAGGAGAGTGAGCCTCTATAGCTTTCTCTCAAGTGAGAGCTTATGGGAAGTCGTGCCCTATATGTAGCCCACTCCCCAAGGAGTAAAGTGAGCATGTGGGATAAAGCCCTCACCCTTTCCTCCACAAGCAAATAGGCTTTTGCCCCTTTCCCCCAAAGGAAACGGACTGTTTTGAGGACTACAGGAGCTCTGGATAGGCAAACACGGTGCTGTAAAGCACACTAGGACCCTTTAAACGATACGCTCGTTTCGAGCTATCACACGCCCTAGTCCAAGTTCGACCGTAAGTAAGGGGGTCAAAAACGAGTTAAAAACAATCTAAAAACAAGTAAAAACGAGGTGCAAAATACCCAAGAAACCAGTTGTGTGGGCTTCAAGGGTAGTTACCAACGCACGTAGGGTACCCACGTCACATGCATCTACGTTCTGGTTGGGTGCTAGAGCCTGAACCATTAGAAAGCGTTTCAGTCTACGCAGGCTCACACCATCCCTCCACGTTGGCATCTTGGCCTTCGGCTGGAACCGAAGGGAGTGCAACCCAAGATCCACGAATAGTGGATAGTGATTCGTCCTCTGACTCAGAAGCCATGGAAGGACACCCTACCAAGAACCCTGAGGAGACAAGCCAAAACATGCCAGTGTGGGTCCCACAACCCGGATCTAGCATGTTTAGTCGTCTAATAGAGACCTTTAGTAGAGCTACACGCTCTGAACATGCGACAAGCGAAGTAAATGAAGGAGGGGTAGTGGATTCGCCATTCACATCTCATGTGGACCCTACCTTCCCAAGGAGTGTCCATGTGGATATTCTACCCACTTCGTTTAATGAGGGCCCTACTGAGCTAGCTCTTCCTAAAGTAGAGGTCCCTAGAAGCCAATCCATAAGAAGTGACATTGCGTCCACTTCAAGAGAACCGTTTGGCACACCAAGTCTAGATGGGATATTTCTCAATGAAAATTGGGAATATGATCTACACACAGAGACTCTAACGGACCTATACACAGGTTACACATACCATGTAGGTTGGTTAGAAGTCCTACGATCTACATCTAGCGCCACTAATCTAGAGGAGCAACAACACATGATATGTGATGTTATTCATAGAATTATGCAAATTAGAGGGCAAAATAGGGGAGTGGACCTAGTTTCCACTGGCCCTATGAGGTTTTTGGATACGGGCAAGGCCAAACAACCAACCCTATCACAATTGGAGACTCCCTCGGTGAGTCCCATAGACCCTTCATATGTTGTTTTGCCTGGAGTCTCAATGCAGGTTGAGCCCACGAGCAGTAACTTTAGCTTTCCAACCTTGGCTCAACTCTCCATTAAGGAATCCACAATGCCTACCCCAATGATGAGCATGACAGAAAGCACACCTGTTACCACTGTAGTTAGTACGACATCGCTACCTAGTGGAACAGCACCTACAACAGTGCGTGCCAGTGCCTATCGTCCATATGTACCTATTGCTACTCATGCTCAGGTAGCTCCTACGCCTCTTAGTATGCCAATGGCGTATGCTCCACGACCGTCTTATCACCACCCTTATCCAAGAGGAGCTAGGCCTAGCCACATATCATATCCTACGGCATTTGCCAACCTACTCAGACCAACGCCAACTCCTATCAGCCAGGCTATCCCAGAAGTGCCTCCACCAACTGTGCCTGCTCACTTAGGTGATCTCGCAGCATTTGCTCAGACGATCGGACGATCCATTGCAGAAAACATGCGGGGTATGCCTGAGAGAGAACCTAGAAGCAAGGCAGTACAAGTGGCTAAGCTCACTCAAAACTTCAGTGGTAACGAGGATGTTAGGAAGCACATTGAGGTCTTTGAACACGTGTGTGATTCCTTGGAAGAGCACAATGAGCTGCATAAGTGTAAAGCCTTAGGCTTAACCTTGAGTGGGAAGGCCGGAGATTGGTATCGAACCTTAAGGGTTGAAGAGCGCACTCACTACCCCACTCTCAAGAGATTGTTCTTGAAAGAATACATACGTGAGGGTGTGCTTTGGTGGGGAGTAGCGTCTCAACTCCAAAAAGCTGAACGCGAGGAAGGGGAGTCAGTGAGAGACTTTATAAGTCGATTGAAACATCTAAATTCTCGCTGCACTCCCGATGAACGCTTCAATAACAACCAACTCCTCGATAGATTCATCCGAGGATTGCGCCACGAGGACATTTACAATGGCCTAGTCATTAGAGGTCTTACAACGTGGGAAGCAGTCACTGCCAATGCAATCCCGTTAGAAGACAACTTGATGATTGCAGGTAAAAAGGTGTCTTCAGAAACAAAATCCGTTAGTTCGCAAGTATCTGGGCACGAGCCAATGATGGTAAAACCAATTGCCAAGGAGCCCAAGATATCTAAAATGTCTGTGACCGACCTTACTAAGGCTCTCCAAGAATACTTTAGGGGTAATCGAGCTCCTCAGAATAGCCATATGTACCCAAGAAGAGAGCAACAATGGTGTTCGGTGTGCTTAGGACCACATAGCACGAGTGAATGTCCCACATTTAGAGTCAAATTCAATGGGAATTGCAATGCATGTGGTAAGTATGGCCATCAATCTAAAGATTGCCTAACACTTAAGCGAATGTTGGCAAACCAGGCACCACTAGCTTGGTCAAACACACCTCAAGTACCCGCGCTAATGCCTGCACAACCTATTGAGCAACCGTCACAGCACATAGTTCCAAGGAATCCGAATGTAGTCCAGTCTGTGCCGTTACCACCGCCAATGCTAGGACCACAACCTCCACATCCAAGGATTACCCCAATAAACCAGATGGGTTGTGAGTCACATAGTGCATGTGGGGATTATGAAGAGGAGATAGACCCTACTGCTCCATACGGGATTGATACGTTTGAAATGATTCCCCAGTACTACATGGAGGATCATTTCGGGCAAGTCAAGCCTATATATCAAGCGGCTGCTCTCGCCACAAGGGGGCAAAACCTTAATACCATGGCAAGGAGACCACCTCTTCAATGCTATGATTGTGGTGGACCGCATCGTGTAGCGGAGTGCCCTAATAGGGTACAGAAGATCGCTACTCAAATGCAACCAAATCAAGGGAGCACATCGGGAATGCCGGTACTTACATGTAATCGTTGTGGCATAGATCATTTGATTGCTCAATGTTCACATAATCCTAATGCACCCAAGATTACGCCATTGAATTTGGTTGAGGTCACCAACCAAGCACGAGGATCCACACCCGCCGTTGTACCCGCGAATGTAGTTACACGGTCAATGCTTCAAAATCAAAACTACATTCTTGAAGAGAGGGATACTGCATCAATCGCTTAGGCAAAGAAAAAGAAAACACGGCGGAAGAGATCGCTTAATGCCACGAGCTCCAAGCCCAGTTCAAAGACTAACATAGGGACAGGAGACGACCCCGTGTATATGAATGATCCTGAAGATGATTCTGATTCAATAGAAACCATGGGGACCAAAGCCACTACCCTAAGGGAGGAACCCCCTCGGGAGCTCAATGAAGGAGAATCAAGCGAGTACATAAATAAGGGAAAACAGAAGGAAACTTCCTCGGCCCCACAACCAAGTCAGTTAATGCCCTCTCGACCACCCAAATTGACTGAGACTCCCCAAGACAAGCCACGTGGGCCAAAAACCCTCAAGAAAAAGATTGGAACTTACCCAAACCCAGTTGAGGAGATTGAACAAGTGCAACACTTAAGGGGTTTGGTGGAAGAAACACAAAGAGAACTGGAGCCAAACCCTAGAAAAATCAACATTCCAGACACAGTGTTTCCTACGCAAATTCAGCCTCACCGGAACCATAAACCGTTAGCTATACCTAGCATCATTCGGGAAGAAAGTGAGAATAGGACATCAGGAAGTGGGCAAACACCCTTTTTGCTTGAAAGAATGTTTAGTGAGGGAATGCCTGACCCCATCAAAGAGGAAGTGATTCCATCTTCACCAGTCCCTAGTCAAGGGGCGATGTCTCGAAAAGTACCATTGAATGTGTCTAAGCTAATGGATTTCATGTCCTCTGAAATTAGAACCACGATCATATCCAAATTATACGGAGATCCTGAGCTATTCTTAGCTCTTCGGGCATTTCTCAATGGAGAACTAAAGGCGGGGTTACCACAATTTGCAAATATGGATAGACCCGACACGCTTCAAGATGAAGGGGAGCATTGGGATCTACAACCCAACTTTGATGAAGATTCGGTCGTGGAAATACCTGTGAACAAGTTGGGACAGTACTTTGAAGGTGACGAATCTAATGCAACCCTCCCCATTACTACCAAGGGATTAACTCTAAAAGGAATCCTTGATGGTGGTGCTGGAGTGAGCATTGTGACTAAAAACTGCTGGGAATCCATGGGAAGACCTAACCTCGGAGTCACAAACATAGTGGTTAAGATGGCAAACGGAACCATAGCTAAACCTATTGGAATGTTAAGGGACCTCAAGATCAAGGTCCTGGGATACAAGGTAAAATATACCTTCATTGTAATGGATTTCTCCAAGCATCCTATGTCATATCAAATGATCTTAGGACGTCCTTTCATGAGGGAAGCACAAATGGTGCATGACTGGTCGAAAAACCATGTCTATCTACAATTCCAGGACTCTGTCATTCGAGTTGATCTGGAGAATGGTCGTGCGCATCCCTTAGGAAGCAAGGTTATCATTGATAATCGATCGGATACCACTGTTCACTCTGCCCCATTAAGATATTGCTATACATGCAAAAAAGAGACTGATGATGGGAAAGATTCTCCTTATATGGATGTCCTACCGGGAATGACTGAGTCGGATAACGTGGATTGGGTACACCTAGCGGCAACCATAGACACATGGGGAAATAGAGGCACAAGCTGGGTAACACCTGAGGGGCAAGATATGCCACCGTTAGTGCCAATAAACATGATAGGTGTTATGCACTTGACTCCTGATGGCGAAAAAGTGGCAAACTCCACCGACACTGAAAGTAGCGAAGACTCTGACCAATGCAACTCTGAGTATGAATCTCAAGAAGAAACTGACCCCGAGCCTGATGGGGAAAATGAATCAAATATTCACGCAAATGTGGAAGCAAGGTGCTCAAGGCCTAGGACAGTGGCCTCCTGTAGTTCATCCGAAAGTGAAGATCGACCAAGTGAGTCCGAATCGGATAGAAACAAAAATCAAAAACTTGGTAAGAAGAAAACGAGACATAAGCGCCAACGCTATCGAGCTAATGTACGCACTGCAATAAACAAGGAAAGATCCACTGCAGAATGGCTTAGTTATGTAGGAGCCATTGATGCTCATCGGAAGATAGCGGATAATTGGGGACAATACCTCCAAAGTGTCATGTGGTGTATTCCGCAACCTCATGACGTCGCCCAATTAGAAATCGAAGAGAAGCCGAAACTAAGTCGTACTGCAAGAAGGCGGCAAAACCAAGAGTTGTCTCAACAACAAAAAGGGGAACGTAAAGTAGTCTACACAAAAGCCCAACGAACGCCTACCAATGGGAGTAGCGGTGTCTACGATAGCCCTGCGGTAGTTAAGGAGATAGACTTAGCAGATCCGGGTGAGGAGTCTAAACCAGTTTTTATTGCTCAAGACCTCACCAAGGCGGAAGAAGCTGCACTTACGAAGCTTCTTAAAGAATTCAAGGACATATTTGCTTGGACATATCATGATATGAAGGGTGTTCCACCCTCGGTGGTGCAACACATGATTCCAATGATTAGCACTGCTAAACCAGTCCAGCAACGTCCCTACCCAATGAATCCTAAGTACGCAAAGATTGTACAAGAGGAAATTGAAAAGCTGGTAAAATGTGGATTCATATACCCAATTGAGCACTCAGAATGGGTTTTTCCGATAGTCATCGTGCCAAAGAAGAACGGGAAACTCAGAGTGTGCGTTGATCTCAAAAAGGTTAATGCAGCCACCAGAAGGGATCATTACCCCTTGCCATATTCTGAACATGTGCTTGAAAGAGTGGCAGGCAAGGAGGCATATAGCTTTTTAGATGGGTACTCGGGTTACAATCAGATCACAATTGCAGACGAGGACCAAGCTAAAACAGCATTTATCACGGAGTTTGGAGTGTTTGCCTTTCGCGTCATGGCTTTTGGCCTGACCAATGCACCTGCAACATTCCAACGATTGATAAACACGGCCTTTAAGGAATATCTAAGGGACTTCTGTGAAGCTTTCTTAGACGATCTTTGTGTTTATTCCTCTTGGGACGAGCACTTGATGTGTTTACGAAAAATATTTGAAAGGTGTAGATTATATCGCATCTCCTTGAATCCTTTCAAATGCCAATTCTGGGTTAAACACGGAGTTATCTTAGGGCATATAGTGTCCAAAAATGGGATTTCCACGGACGAGAGTAAAATCAAGGTCATTCTGGAATTGCCACCACCCACCAACTACAAGGGAGTCCAACGCTTTATGGGCCACGTTGGTTATTATCGAAGGTTTATTCTATTCTTTGCCGAGATAGCTCGACCATTGTATAAGCTTCTCATCGAGTTTATTTGGACCAAAGAATGTGACCGTGCCTATGAGCTATTAAAGAAGGCCTTGGCGAGTGCTCCAATCTTGAGAATGCCTAACTGGGATTTACTCTTCCATGTGCATATTGATGCATCAAACTTTGCTATTGGGTGTGTGTTAACTCAACCTGGAGAACATAAGCTAGACTACCCCATTAGCTTTTCCAGTCGCCAGTTGAATGATGCTGAGATGAACTACACCACTACGGAGCGAGAAGGGTTGGCAATGATATATGCAGTAAGGAAATTTTGTTATTACCTCCTTGCCACCAAGTTTGTTTTCTATGTGGATCATCAAGCATTGTTGTATCTGGTAAACAAACCATGCTCCACAGGAAGAATCACACGATGGCTATTGATTCTCCTTGAGTTTGATTTCACGGTTGTTGTGAGACCTGGCAAGAAACATGTTATGGCTGATCATTTGTCTCGCATACCTAATGGTGAGGCTCCTACGGGGGTTGATGATGACTTACCGGACACTTCCCTGTTCATGGTGGAGACGATGCCTGAATGGAGTGAGAAGATTGTTAACTTTTTGGTTAATGGCTTTCCACCCAAGGAGCTTCGTAAAGATCTAGCTCGAAAGCTAATCAAAGAATGCGAACCCTATTGCCTGATAGCTGGGACTCTTTATAAAAGAGGAAAGGATGACGTTCTTAGGCGTTGTGCCCGAGAGGATGAGTATCTATACATTTTGCAAGAGGCACATATGGGCGTAGCCGGTGGTCACTTCTCAGGAGACTTAACTGCGCGAAAGATCTTACAATCAGGGTATTGGTGGCCCACTATGTTCCAAGACGCATCACTCTTTGTGAAGGGTTGCGATGAATGCCAACGATATAAGAAATCCCAGAGGAAAGATCAGATGCCCCTACATCCGATCAAAGTAAACCAACCATTTGAAAAGTGGGGTTTAGACTTTGTAGGTCCGATTAGCCCAGCGGCCCGAAACACACAATCTCGCTATATTATTGTGGCCACTGACTATATGACCAAATGGGCTGAAGCGAAAGCGACACGTAAGGCAGATGCGAGGACAACAGCCAAGTTCCTCTTTGAAAATATAATCACACGATTCAGTTGTCCTTTTGAACTTGTGAGCGACAATGGTACGCATTTTATAAATGAAGTGATTAAGGAGCTCACGACAAATTTCATGATATCCCATCATAAATCTACTCCTTATTATCCGCAAGCGAATGGCCAAGCCGAGAGTACAAACAAGACATTAATCTCTGTTTTGACAAAGACAGTTGAAGCTCATCGCACGGATTGGGATCTAAAGCTCACGACGGCTTTATGGGCCTATCGTACTGCGTACAAAGTGGCTATTAATTGCACACCATTCAAAATGGTATATGGCCAAGAAGCAGTCATGCCGTGGGAATTTGTCATTCCTAGTCTTCGTGTTGCTACTCAAGAGGGTTGGGATGGTAATCCCTTAGCAGAGCGTCTGTATATCCTTGAGCGACTAAACGAAGAAAGATAATTGGCTGTATACAATGCCCTTGTGGAGAAGGATAGAAGGAAAAAATGGTTTGATCGCCATCTAAAGGACAAGGACATCAAGGTTGGGGATAAAGTCCTGATGTATGGAGTGCGAAACGAAAAGGAGAAGCTCAAATATGCTGGTAAGGGACCGTATAGAGTATGTGAAATTACACCGCAAGGTACCATCAGAGTGGAGACTCTCGACGGAGTTGAAACCATTGGATTCCTTAATGGGAGTAAATTCAAAAGGTACTATGACCCCCTGAGCCAAGAGGAGTTACATGCAATCCATCAAAAGAAGGCAGCTAAAGAACAGGCTGAGCTTAAAAAGATACAAGCAAGAGTCGAAGCCAAAGAATGTCAACAGCGTGCTAAGAGACAACGAGAAGCCAACTTGGGAATTACGCAAGTATTTTTCGAGGAAGCAGAAGAGGATGCACTGGAATCTGACCCACCTCTAAGGTACCCAATTGAGTTACAGAGTCCTTACGGGGAGGTGCTGTATAATGCATTATTGGATACAGGAGCTCAACACAATTTGCTATCATATGGCGTGTGGTGTCAACTGGGAAAACTACCTTTAACCAAGAGTTCTATCCAAGTTCAAGGAATCAACAAGAAGAAAACCCTTGTCTCTCAGTCATTCTACACACTCCGGTTGCTTATGACAAGGGAACCATAATTCAAAGCTTTTTGGTTATGCCTGCTGCTGGTACCATGGAAGGGACTGTAATCTTAGGGCGCAAATGGATGATGGCTACCAAGTGCAATATCGATTGGGCAACCAGACGAGTCACAACGCAAGAACCAACACTAGGTCTGACTGCTCAAAATCCCGCACCTAAGTCATCCACTCAAATGTTAGATAATGAAAAATCACAAAGTCCAATGGCAAAGTCATCTTTGATTGTTTGCCACCCCTCTAACGCTTCAATGCCAAGAGTGGAAACAGGCAAGGTGGTCCCTAAAGCTTCGCTTACTATGCCAACGAGTACATACAAATGGGTCCCCAAAGCTTCGTTAACAGCTACTTCCCCTGCTCAATCTCGTTCAGCCACCAAGAAGCCTCGTAAAAGGAAAGCAACTACCCACCCAAGAAAGGGCAATGTAACATCGCGATGGATCCCTAAAAAATTATTAGTAGCCCAAGGGTACTACGAGGGAAATGACCAGATTTGGGTCCCTAAACATAAGCTGAATCCCTCTACATCACCTGTAAAACCTTGCAAACCAATTGTTGCCACCCCAACGATAATTCAAGATCGTGGTAAGGGAAAGGTAACAGAGTACTCCACGCCACTTCTTCCAGAGTTAGTTTGGATTCCCAAACGATATCGATCATTACCACCTAGCTCAGGAAGGGGGGGACCACATGAAGCTTCTAGCTCCTCATGCCAAGCACACGCTGATATAGAAGTTTCTACATGCTCTACACCTACTCTTGCCAACACCCAACAAAAAATCGATGAGTCTACGTCTTCCCTTGTAATAGTATCATCGGAAACCATTTCCTCCATTCGTCAATGGGAGCGTACACTACCATCTCTGCAATTGGATGTGGCCACAAGGGTCATAAAAAGCTATCTGCCCACATCACAACCTATGACCCGCTGGACAAATTGGTTCCAAGAGGCTGCAACATCATTGCAAATAATATGATCTACCCAAGGAAAGGGGGAGCATGTACTCACGCTCGACATTCTAATGCTTCCTCCTTAACCTTCTCCCCTGACCATGTAATTGCTAAATTCAAGGGGATTTATATATATAGCTTCATACATAAACAAAACAAAGAAAACAAAATAAAAAAATAGTAAAAAGAGCAAGAGCACGTTAAGAGCATAGATATCCGTATACAATCAAGAACTAGATTGACCTGTCTCACAAACCTACTGATGCTATATCTGTGTTTGCAGATATGGCAGATGCACGATCATCATACACTTCATCCACTCCTACCTTTGGTGAGAGGTATCATATGTACCTTTCTCAGATATTCCACATGTACTATCTTGTAATTGAAACTGAATGGAATCATATAGATGTACTAGCCAATGAGGAAAATGTTGAGGAATTAGAATGGCTAATTCGCCTATTGACCATGACTGACCCCTACTCCGTAGAGGACATATCCCCGATAGCCCAATGCTTTCCTTTTCCACAAGACGACTATCCTCGCATGGTTACATTCTTGATGAGTCTATGTGGATGGGAAAATGAAAAGGAAATATCTGACAATGATGAATGGACGGATGAAACTCATGGCACTACTGAGGTTGATTTTATTTATTTGGATGATGCGGATAGAGGCTTAGCCTTAGGGCTAGAGCCAGGACTCTACAACATCCTCTTACCGTATCCTCATCAGTAGTAGTGTGGTGACTGGTAGGTAGGTTAGCGTTTTCAGGTTTTTTCTAGTTTAGATTCCTTAAACGAGTCTTGAAATTTTCCACACTGATGTGCCTCTCGAGGTATAGTGCTTGTTAGTTGATTGTACAGGTTAAAAGGTTTGAGGTGGGTTCGCTTTCAAGTCCTGAGACTGCCGCAACGTTCATCAAAATATATCTACATCAAATTGCAAGCTGTCTCGTCAAATCAAGGAGATCTCCAATTACAGGTGTAATTCTTCCATACCCACTCTCTTTCGTTTTTACTGTTCAATTAATTTCATAAACTATAAGGCATGACCACATGGAAATTGTCAATGTACTACTTAGTTTTTGAAGTTGCTTGCATGCTAGTGTAAATCATTAATGAGCTTAACTTTATTGGAAATATTCCTAGGCAGCATGACGTCTTTAGTTAACCTTGGAATACGATTGTCTTAGGTCTAAGGTCAAACCATCTTAATGTTTGAACACCTGGCTGTGTGTGTGTTGACCTCTAGGACATAGCTTTTACCCCTTACCGAAAGGATGTAAGAACACATTTTAGTTCAGGAGCGAAGATCAAAAGAAACTTTATAAAAAAAAAAAAAACAAGCCTACAATAAATGGCAATACAAGTCTATGATGTGCTTTAATGTTGGCCTATCGCCTTATTGATACTTGGTAGGCGAGGAGTATTCTACTCCAGACCGATGCCTTGGTTGGTAGGGGGTAGCCTTGTCTAAAGTGAGCTAATAGATTCCTGGATAATGCCTTGTGTTAAACATGGTACCAGGATCGATGTTAGTTTTGCCTTAGGAAGGTCGCCATTGTGTATAAAAATTGTCACGTGTGTGAAGAAATAAAGGCAAAAGGCTCCTGTAACTCTAATGTTTCTTGTGTCCCTAAGCTCGTGGTATAAACTTGTTCTTAGAGTAGATACAGTATGGTCATCTGTTTATTTATTAAGCTTGGTTCTTTTCCTTGACTTAGGCCAGTTATAAACCTTGATTAACCTTTGACACCTTGCTAACTCTTGATTTACTTTCAATAATTTTAAACTCCTGTTAATTTACTACACTAGCTCACTCATGTGACCCTTAAACTAAGTTCTCCTAGCAACATCCATTGTGGTCTAACATGCTTGAATTTCTACACTTTATATCTTTTGAATTCTAGCATACTTTCACTCTACTTCCCTATTTTGCAGACGGTCTACCACACCAACCCTCTCGAGCTTACCATACCATAGCTTCCGAGGACGGAATCTACATCAGGAAGGGGGGCATGTTAACCCATGGCAGACGCACTATGTTTTACGTCATTAATTTAAATATTCTGAGTCATGGGCCGGGCTTGTCGGCACCATATGTTAAGGATAAAGGGATTGGGTGATCGCCGATGAGAGGCGCACCTTGGATATCAGTAGGATAAGGGTTAAGGTCGGCCGGCCATGTATGGGCGCCCAAGTGTGAACGGCCAAGTCACCTATATGAGTCAAATGTAACCCTAAAATCCTCATTCTCATGTGTTGTGAATACAAGAGTGCTCTTGCCTTATCTCTTTGGTTTCCTTCTCCTGCGTGTGTGAGCGTGTGTGAGAGAGAGAGAGAGAGAGTGAGAGAGCGATCGAGCATTGTGTAGCGGCACGGCGGCGGAGAGGCGGTAGAGCGGGGCGGCGGCTCCTCCTTCACGGCTGCGACGCGGGAATCCTTCAAGGCAGCGGTTGAGCGGTGAGTGACACACCCTTTGGCATTCTGTTAGAGCTTCCTTCCCTGGTTGTATGCTTGCAGCCATTCGTGGCTCGCATACGGTGTCCGGCAAGTCCCCAGCTACGACCTGTGCGGCAAAAGCGCACAACTATACAAGCTAATGCTAACAAAATAATGTTTCTTGAGAAGACATCCGCTACTAGAATTTTTGGTTATGGCTGTGGGTTTTTCGCCTCTAGATCATGATATGTTTTGACATACTCTGCGTATGCTCTAGCTGCAAATAAAACCGATTTATGTAAACACACTAGGTGGCTACAATAGAAGGAAATTTCTACGCTCTAGGGGAGCATTGACAAAGGATGATGATGTGAAAGCTTTGGAATAGACTTTTTGTACATACTCCGGACTACAATAGTAGATGACTTTTTGTACAAAGTTATGAATAGAACAGTTCTCTTTTTTGACAGTGTTATGTGTTCGAAATGTCATTTTTCTGCATTCTTTGTAGTTGTCTTCTCAAAAATCAGTTGAATAACTCTGCAAGAGCATTGCTTCTTGCAGCCCCTCCACCATGTCTTGTGCTCTGAAAGAATGATGTGCGTGCCTAGTAATGTGACTTTTCCATCCCTTGGTTACTGTATGTTTGCTAGGGGTGCATGCTCCTCAACAAAATATGGCCCATGTACATGGAGGATGTGCTGCATAACAAAGAAAAAGAATTTAGCATATGTCAATTACATGAATACAAAGGAGTATTACCAAATAGGATGTGATGCATTCTAAGATTTTCTAACTGCGGTGGTGTACTGGCAACATTTGTCGTGATCTCACACAATTCTTTCCAACAATCCCACATAACATTCATTTATTTTTTACTATGGTTTCCTAAAAATCTTTTGGATTTTGCACCTCCCATGGAGACATCTACCGGACATTTCATGTTTTCCCTGAAACTGTTGGATCTTTCCTTAAATGAACCTGACTCCCATGAAAGCCCATTTTTTATAACAATGCTTCACATTTATCAATACATTGATTTGCCAATGATGTTGGTTTAATAGAATATGCATAATCAAGATGCAATCTCGAAAGCTTGTCAATTATACTTATCTCTGCATGCAAAGTGCATATGTGAACATTCTTAAGAGAGATAGGAAGAATGGGATCCCAAATGTCTTCTTTATTCTTGAACTTACTCAGATCTATAGAGCCTCTCATTGGGACTCTCATTGCTGGTCACAAACTTCTCCACTCTTTTGATCCCCTATCCATACAATAAGTGCAAGGATACTTTGCATTAGCCCCGTTGCATATTCCAAACATGCATTTGATAGTCTTTAAGTCAGCACCCAAATGCCATTCCACTTTGAAAATTGCCAACTCCATCAACTATGAACATATCTCCAGTAATTTGGGATTGAATGATATTAGGGATACCTATGTGTGGGAGAATACCCATTTGAGGGTTTAATGATTTTCAGTTGGTATCTGAGCTGCACCAACCCACCAAAGCTCCATCTCCAACTCGATTTTATGTTCTGGTTCCTCTACTCTACCATTTCTGTACTCAAATACCTTGTTCATGATAGATATGATCACTCTTTCCATCTTTTGTCCTTTTTGGCTATGTGCCTCATCCAGCTTCAACACAAACTTTAGCACACCACCACATTCTTCTACAGTAATTTTATACATATGCACCATTGCAATTTGTACTTTTCTAAGATCCACCCATATATAGTTGAATGCATTATAGACAAATGTACTCTTTTTCTTCTACTTCTCATAAGTCATTATCCCTTCAATATGTATGTATTCTCCAAAAATACTCAAAATTTTCTAATTCATAGCATCAGAAACTGAAAGGGATCTTGGCAATCCAAAAGCCTTTATGCTCTTGCATCTAAGATTTTGGAACCATAATCCAAAAAGATCTTGGTAACCTTTGCGACTAATACCCACAGTGTCAGAAGTCTCTACTATTTCATCTGGTTTCACAATGGTCCTTAAGTCTCTTACCAACTCTTTGAGAGAAAGATCTCTTACCAACTCTTTCATCTGGTTTCACAATGGTGCTTAAGTCTCTTACCAACTCTTTGAGAGAAAGATCTCTCAAATTTGTATTCTCTGGAGATTGAAGAATTCTGACCAAGTCTGCCTTGTTCATGGTTTCAATGAGAATCTTGATTCTCTCCTCATTTCAACGAATATTAATACGTGAAATGTGAGAGACACATTTCTTTGTAAGGTTGAGTCTCCTCTTTTTAGCCCCACTACTTTCAGACAACTCACTATATTCTTTAAAGTTCTCTTCCTCTCTCTGAATCCTCTCGGGGTTTCTTTCAAGTTTACTAGTTTCTCTTTCAAGGAGTGGTTTACAGCTTCTATCTCTCTAATCTTATCATAAAGCTCTGAAATAGTTTTCTAAGATGTTAATAAAGTTTCTTTCAGTTGATGCATTTGGACTGAGCACACAAAAGATGGAGAATATAACTTCATATAGTAACCAAGTAGACCATCAAAACCATCTCCAACAAATCTAATCAAGTCATGAACATTTACAAATGGACGAGGTCTACCAATTGAAGGATCATTGGGATAAATACTTCCATCCACCCACAAATCAATGTACTTTCTTCCCTCTAGTCGTAGTCTTTTTGCCTCATCTTTGTGCAACAATGCTCGGTGATGAATACTTCTCCACAATGAATAGATCTAATCTATGTTAATAGCAAGTTTGTATCTGTGTTCTCTTGCATAATTGAGTAAAGAGTTAACGACAAGCATTAGAGTATAATCCACTAAGCAAGGGTATAACAAAAAATAATAGAAGAGAGAGAGAGAGAGAGAGAGAGACAGCAAGAAAAAGAAAGCACTCAAATGATGATGAGAGGAAAAACAGACGTGTTTTGGTGGGAATATTTGTACAATAGACGTTTCAAAAGTTCAAATAACACTGAGAATAACGACTGAAAAGTAACTTTGACATGATTTAAGGAATGTTAGCATTTATTGTGGCCCGTCTCTTAAATGCACCAAAAGTGCCTCTGAACGGCCAAATTTGGAGGTGTCATTCTACTAAAACCTCTGCTAATTAGTGTTTTAATCAAATCCATAGAGGGCCCTTTTTTTCATTTTTGGCCCTAATGGGAGCTTCATTGGAAGGGTCATTTAGAGGGATTCAAAAAATCGAGCAATGGAGACCTGGGCCATTGTACAATATCTATACACGAGACATACATCTTCATAAAAAAACTCGATTCCCATGCAACTGTAAGTATCATAGGAAAGGAAGGAGGCATGTGATATTACGATAGCTACATCTTTCATGTTTAATGATCTTATTTTTGGGTTGCAGATATTTTTCCTTCCAACTTGGCAAAGGAGCAACCATTATGAAGCCTTACCGGAACATTTCAAGCACTCCATGCAGATGCTTAAAGCATAAGGCTTAAAGCATATGCATAAGGCTTATGCATGGGCTTGAAGAATAAGGCTTATGCACGGGCTTAAAGTATATGCATAAGGCTTATGCATGGGCTTAAAGCATATGCATAAGGCTTAAAGCATATGCATAAAGCTTAAAGCATAAGGCATAAGGCATAAGGCTTATGCACAAAGCATAAAGCTTAAGCATAAGGCCTTAAGCATGAGGCCTTATGCATAAAGCATGCATGAGCATTATGCATAAAGCATAAGGCCTTAAGCATGAGGCATTATGCATAAAGCATGCATGAGCGTTATGCATAATGCATTATGCATAAAGTTTATGGGTAAACCTAGAAAGAAAAACCCCAGCACCCAAGGGTGCAACAATAATAGAGGAAAGATATGACACCACTTACCTCTTTTTCGTGATGTTGAAAGAGAGGATTATAGGACCTACAAAACCAACAAAAGGGTGAGAAAAATATCAGTAATGCATACATACAAACCAAGAATATATTAAAAAGACTAGTAATGCATACATACAAAAGATTAGTAATCAAATATTAAGAAATAAAATAAACAAACCAAGAGGCCTACCTTAGTTATTTGTGATTTTTGAGGTAAAAATCTGTAAAATAGTCCCAAAAAAAGTGAGCTATATAAACACGTAATTAGCTTAAGCACAAAAGAAAAATAGGGTTTAAGAAGAAGAGCAAGAGAAAGAGAAAGAGTAAGAGCAAGAGCAAGATCACCAAAAAGAACAAGAAGAAAAGGAGCAAGAAGAAGAAGAAGGGAAAGAGACTCACCCCCACAACCTTAAGGTATGTACCAAGGTAAACTCTTACTCCACAATGCTTTGTAAAGCAGATTTGTAGCCTAGTGATGAAACTTGAGAGGGTGAAAGAGGCTTGAGAGAGTGAGAGAGAATTAGAAGCTTGAGAGGGTGAGAGAGGATTAGAAATAGGGCGGGATGCTTTTTGGAAGAACTGCATTTTGTCAGACTACTCGCAAAACACTCTCAGGTTCAACTTTCGGTCTTTTTTACCACAGTGCTCATCTATAAACGCATATAAAAATGTCCTCTATTCTGTAGAGAGTAGACACGTTTATAGACGCGCTTGTAGACGCATGTACAGACACGTTTATAGACGTGAAACAAAACAATTTTTAAACATGCATAGAAAGATGAAAATTATTTATTCTTTTTTTAAATATGCAGGATGTCTTCATCAATCAGTTCTTCTAGTGATGATGAGTTCCTTCGTGTTCAAAATTGAGATTGTTGGTTGTAAGAAAAAATAAAATGTATGTGTGATTGTTGTCGAGGGATATATGCGTCGACAACGTAGCATTACGATAAATCACATTTCAATGTATGGAAAATGGGAACCGACGGGGTCAATGGTAAGTATACTTTGCTTATATTGTAAGAATTTAATTAAGAATTAGTATTCAATGGAGACTCACATTTAAATACTCGTGTGTAGGATAATGTGCCGCACCCTTCTATGTTGACTCATAGACGGCGTCAAGAGGCCAAGCGTCGTAGAGAAATGGAAGAGGTTCACAAAACGTAGAACTGGTGGAGGATTGGAATGATGGAGATACAAACCCACCACCCTTTCCTCATGGCATGGTGGAGGAAGAAGTTTTAGAAGATATGGTACGTGCTCTATTTGCCAATGAGCGTAGTGAAAATGAAAAAGCCATGGAAAATGATCACCTTTATAACGCGACTTCGACCCCACTTTTTGAGGGATGCACATATTCCATTCTACACACTGCTTTCGAGTTGCTCAACTTGCAAACAATCTAAGGATGGAGCACTCCCAAAAAGGGTGGGAAATGGCATGTGTGTGTGGACTTTCGCCCTCTGAATGCATGCACAAAGAAGGATTATTATCCTCTACCCTTTCAGGATGAGATTTTGGATCAAATTGCAGGTCATGAGTTGTATTTAGTGTGTGATGGATACTCTGGATACTTTCAAATCCTGATTTGTGAAGAAGATCAAAGGAAAACCTCATTTATCACACCTTGGGGAGTGTATGCCTATAGGGTGATGCCATTTGGCTTGACCAATACACCAGCAACTTTTCAACGCTTCATGAGTCAGGTATTTGCACCTTACTTGGGAAAGTTTATAAGGGTCTTTCTGGATGATTTTTGCATTTATTCAAGCCACATGGATCACTTGGAAAAGTTGAGGTTGGCCTTGCAAAGTATTGATGATGCAAAAGAGTGTCTTAATCCTGGAAAATGCCGCTCGGCACGAAGGAAGGTGGTTCTCTTGGGACATGTTATCTCAGAAGAAGGAATAGAGATGGATCCTGAGAAGGTGCAGGCAATTGTGGCCCTCCCACCACCTACCAATGTAAGGGAGGTAAGGAGGATTTTGGGTAAAACAAAGTATTACCAATGCTTTGTTGACATGTTCTCTGAGAAGATGTATCCTATAAATCTGTTAACAAAGAAGAATGTTTCTTTCCAATGGGGGCCCGATCAAATTCAATCTTTTTGTTTGCTCAAGGAATGCATGAGTCAAAGTCCAATTGTGCAGCCTCTTAGTAGGTGGGGGGAGGACTTTTATGTGAGCCCAAGTGTATCATCACATTCAGTGGATGCTATACTCTTACAAAAGGGAGAGCAAGGGTGTATGCAACCAGTGTATTATGCAAGCCGACAACTGACAGATGCCGAGGAGAGGTATGGTGAAATGGAGAAAGGTGGTTTGTCTCTTGTTTTTGCAGTAAAGAAGTTCAAGTCATACTTGTTACCTCGCCCTTTTTTCTTCCTCACATCTCAACCTTCTTTACAATTCTTGGTCCGCAAACCCAATCCTGTAGGAGGTAAGTTTGCAAAGTGGATTTGTGAGCTTCAAGAATTCTCTTTCACTTTTATTACAGAAAACACCACTAGGGCCTCTCTTGCTCTCTTGCAGATTTGCTTACAAGGAAGGAAGAGGAAGAAGGAACAAGAACAAAGGAAGAAGTATATGAAGATTTGGAGACACCACCAACTGCTTTCACTATGCATTTTGATGGAGCCTTTACCCCTTCCAGGCAATGTGGGGCTGGGGGTATAGTTTTATTTGATCCAAGGGGAACCTGGGAGCTGTCACTCGGTACGTTTCCTCTCCACCTTTTTTCACAACTTTTCCTATTCCAAGAATCTCATATGCATCTTATCACATCTCATACACCTCTTATCACATCCTATCACAGGGGGTGGTTGCAAGATCAGGGTGCCCAGTTTTGTCCACTCGGGCACCCTGTAAACAGTAAAAAAACAGGTATTTGTTTACCTTTAGTGGCTAATCTCTCCTAGTAAATGAAGGAATTTCGTTTCAAGTTCTTTTGTTAGAACATCATATTCAAAGTTGGAAATATAGTTGTATAATTTGATTAAGCATTAGATAGTCAAAAGTCCTCATTTTCTTAGGTACAAGGTCAATGTATACACCCTGTCCCAAATTTGAACTGATTCCATAAAATGCTAATATCTTTTACATATAAACTCATATGAGATTCCCACTTTGTACCTTAGATCTTCACATAATATGGAGCTTAACTTGATTTTTTGAGAAAATTTTAAGATATTTATCTATTTTCTTTAAATATTTCAAGGTCTTTAAAGTGTTATAATATACGCCACTTTTTGTACCCACAATAGCTACCACTTAAAGTCCTCAATCTTGTAGATCAAAAGAGTGGGTAGATACTGAGACATTAGTAGAATGTTGTGGTTAGTAAAAATTGCAAATCCAATGGTTGGATTTTTAATGATCTCTTTTTTAAAATTCATCCAGACTATCAGAAGGCCTGTAAATATTAATAATCTAATTAGTAAAATTACATTTTTAATGCGAATCATCTAAAACCTATAGGGACTAGTGTACTTGTAATGGTACATCTATGGAAAAATGAATTGGATCACTCTAAGTATGGAAAGATCATTTGTTTATCATTTCATCATATTTTTGACTAATTTTGATTAATTAGACTAATTTATATTAGTTTAAGTTATATTGGGTTAATTTCAGGGCAAGCCTATTTTCTATTATTTGCTTGATCTCATTTTAAGTACCTTGTCCCTCAAAATTTGCTCTCCAAGCATTGTCCCAGTCCAGCATAAACTCGATAAAACTGGACACCCTGATCTTGCAACAACCCCACATCTCATATGCATCTTATCACCTCTTATCACATCTCATACACCTCTTATCACATCCTATCACATCTCATACACATCTTATCACATCCTACCACATCTCATATGCATCTTATCACCTCTTATCACATCTCATACACCTCTTATCACATCCTATCACATCTCATACACATCTTATCACATCCTATCACATCTCATATGCATCCTATCATATCCTATCATTTCCCATATCTATTTATAGAATACAAGAGAATTCTTATATTTGATATAAGATTTCTTTACGCATGTATTTATGCATAAATTCCATTTTAAAGAGAATAACACTTTCGAAATAAAAATCAATCTTTTATGCATCTTCCTATGCATAAATTCATTTTAAATGAGAATGACACTTTTGAATCAATCTTTTATGCATCTTCCTATGCATAAATTCAATTTAGTAGGAATTACACTTTTAGAATTAAAGAATTTCTCTTATGCATCTAATATATGCATAAAATCCATTTATGATAAAAATCACACTTTTAGTATAAAAATATCTTTTATGCATACCTCTATGCATGAAATCCAAATATGATAAAAGTAACATTTTTACAATATAATAATCATCTTTTATGCATACCTCTATGCATGAAATTCAAATGTGATAAAAGTAACACTTTTACAATAAAATAATCTTTTTTTGTAACATTTTTATAATAAAATAATAATTTATTTTTTTTCACCTCTATACACGAAATTCAATATGATAAAAGTAACATTTTTATAATAAAATAATTATTTTTTTCTTCACAGTTTTATAATAAAATAATCTTTTTTTTTCATACCTCTATACATGAAATTCAATATACTAAAAGTAACACTTTTATAATAAAATATTCATCTTTTATGCATACCTCTATGCATGAAATTCAATTATGCTAAAAGTAACACTTTTATAATAAAATATTCATCTTTCATGCATACCTCTATGCATGAAATTCAATTATGCTAAAAGTAACACTTTTATAATAAAATATTCATCTTTTATGCATACCTCTATGAATGAAATTCAATTATGCTAAAAGTAACACTTTTATAATAAAATATTCATCTTTTATGCATACCTCTATGCATGAAATTCAATTATGCTAAAAGTAACACTTTTACAATAAAATATTCATCTTTTATGCATACCTCTATGCATAAAAGTCAATTATGCTAAAAGTAGCACTTTTATAATAAAATAATCATCTTTTATGCATACCTCTATGCATGAGATTCAATTATGCTAAAAGTAACACTTTTATAATAAAATAATCATCTTATATGCATACCTCTATGCATGAAATTCAATTAAGTTAAAAGTAACACTTTTATAATAAAATAATCATTATAAAAACTTGACATTAATCAACTAATCATTCAGCTAGGATAGAGAATGGTTGGTTTTGTTAGAAAAGAGAGGAAAATACCTTTTTGTAATGAGGTATAACATTTTTAGAGAAGACATAAAACATAAGAGCCAATAAAGTCATAAAAATCATAAAATAAGTGAAAAGAAGAATCACCAACTTACTAATGACTTTGAAAGCTTTCCTTTGGCTTGATGGTTTGTGGGTTCAACTCTTGTTTGAACAAGAGTGGCCAACCAATCTTTGCAAGAGGGAAATGCCAAAAACTAATGAATTATTAATAAATTCATAGTTCTTGGCTTGGGTGAAATAGAGTAACAATGCATTAAACGCTATATATTTTCAACAAGAGGGCGGCTTCTATTTATAGGAAAAATTGAGCTCCTAACCAAACAAACTGATTCTAGAATTTTCCAAGTCAGTTTGGTCAATTTTTGACCATTTTTAGGTCAGTTAAGCTAACTTTTTGGAACTAGACTTGAATGAGGAGAGAGGAGAGATGATATATCTCAATTTTTATGAGTTTAAAACTCATTCAAGCATGTGAATTAGGCGCCTCATTGAAGGCCCTTCCCTTCCTTACATATGTGTCAAAAATGGAATCATTATACTCAAAATATCTCATATTTTTAATATTGCTCATAGTTTCTTACTAATAAACCTTGTACATATTCAACTCTTAATCTTATGTGAGAATTGAAGGGACTCCCCTTCCTTACATATGTGTCAAAATGAAATCATTATACCCAAAATATCTCACATTATTAAAATTACTCATAGTTTCTTACTAATAAACCTTGTACATATTCAACTCTTCACCTTATATGAGCATTTACTCATTCTTGGGTATCTTCTTTTACAAAATTGGATTTATCTCCTCCCCACACATGGATTGATCTTACAGGTCCATAAGAACCTTAATTGAACCATAATCTAAAAATTTCTGAAAATCTAGACCCTTAGGCTAAGGTCCTTTATACCCATTTCTAATTAATTCGAATTGCACATTGGAAAGTTCTTTCTGAATTTCTGTTTCAGGGGAATTCATTTTAATAAGATGAGATATTTTTCTATCCAAAAATATTCAAAATCTGAATATTCTCTCTCTAGAATATTTTCTCTCTCTATGCCAAAACAGGCAGAGACAAGATCTCTTATATTTTTGAAGAGGGAATTGATTACAGGGGAATATGCTGGATATTTTGAGAGGCTGGGGAGGAATCTTACATTCTCTCCCACTTGAAAAACGCGAGATGTCCTCATCTCGCAAACTGGGGGTTATTTCGTAAGATGCACGAATATGAGACTAAGAGAAAATTTAATTAAGATTAACCACCAAGAAAAGTCTCAAAGAGAGTAAGACTCAAGACAAGAACAAAGATTTCAACTTTATTCACTCTTGGAACATATATAGTAAAGATAGAAGAACTTTTTACACTTCCATAAGCCCGTCCATCATATGGTCACAAAAGCAGCACTCACAAGCTGCACCATATAAGGTAACTCATCTATGGGAATAATTCGGCTGGTTATTGCACCTACCTCAGTGGTATGAGGTGATCTAACAAAAGGACCTCTAAGAGGCAAGTCAAAAATGGGATAAAGGCATATCTTCTCGTGAGGAAGAAAGCACGCTAGTAAGAAGACCCGCTCAGAAAATCCACCATGCCTTGATCTCATCACGCAGTAGTATCGGGGACCCAAACCCAAGGCTTCAATAACCATCACCAAGCAAACATTTTTACGAAAGTGCTATCGCCCCCATAGTGTTACCCTAGTTATATCCTGATAGGTCCGCCATTTGTTCTGAGCTACAGAAGTTTCCAAGTGAGGGAAAAGTGAGCGCTCATAGAGTTCTATAAAATCCTTCTTCATATACTCGCTTACGTCTTGAAGGTGAGAAATCATCATGGATAAAACCAGTTCTTACTGCCAAGCCATGAAGAAGATTAAGAAAGGAAGGAGATCGATGGAAGTAAGATTACTGCGAGCGACAAGTAAGAGTTACGACTTATATAAAAGAAGGAACTAGCGTAACCTAGAAGCCAACGGGGTATCTTGCCACTGAAGTTTTACCGTCTTTCCATGATTCAGGTTTGGCACATATTTCTATAGAAGGTTTTCATGAGATACATTATGAACTTTGAGATGAGGAGATAAAAGAAGCTCATAGGCTAAGTCACCTACTTTCTTGAAATCAGATAAGGCCCACAATATCTGGGGGATAACTTCTTATACTTCCCAAGAGATAAAGAACTTCTTTTGGGCCGTACTGGAATGAAGACCATATGTGCTTCTTTAACTGTCCTCTTCTTATCTGCATACTGCTTCTGTCGATCTTGGACAGCTTTTATATGTTTATGAATTGCCTGCATCTGCTGCTCCATATCGTCAAGCATTTGTCAGGACATTTCGACCCTAATCAATGGGTCAGCGGACCTAGATAATGGAATTAAGCAATCTTGTCTGAGACAGACCCTGATTATGAAGGAATTAGTCTCTGAATTTGGGTTCTTCACTTCCCTATGCCCTTGTCATGGCAGGAGTCGGGCAGTCTTTTAACTGATGACCAAAACCTTGGCATCCAAAACATCGGTTCTCACTTCTGAACTCATCGTTTTGAATCCTTAAAACAGGTGGGGCTCCTGAGAAAGTAGTCTGGGTGTTGAACTACAGATAGAATACCTAATAGTTACCTAATAGTTGCTTAGTCGGATATATGTATCTTTGCTCAGTCGGAATTCTACTCAGTCGGATTATTGATCAGTCGGAGTTTGTTATGATCTGGTTAGTCGGATATTATCTGTTAGTGTCTTGTGACATTCTAGTTACAACTGTCTAAAACTGTTTGAAGTCGCCTATTTATAGGGGCTTTGTAGTCGTCTTTTACAAGAGAAGAAGGAGAAAGCAATGTATGATTCATCTTGATCAATCAAACATGGTATTTCAGTTCTGTTCTGTTATTCTCTATCTTGTTTAGCAAATCTCTACTCAATCTGTGTTCTCTATGCTCTGTTTGTGTTTAGCCTGATGTGGGAATTGAAGTTAGTATTACCTAATGGGGTTGTCTTTGCTGTGTCAGTAGTAGTTAGTTGTGTTGTGTTTGCGAACCCTAAACACATTGGCGATCCTGCTGGTCCCGTTCTGTTACGAGAAGGGAAATGAATGTCAGAGGGGGACAAAAGAGTAGGAAGGGTTTACTATACCAGGGCTCAGGCCCGAATTGGTAACCCTGACCCGTTTCATTATGCTGACGAGGGTGAAGATGATCAGGAACACCAAATCCCTGAAGAAATTGTTGTAGGCCAAGGGGGAAAAAGTTCAGTTGCACCAGAGAGGAGGCTCGTGGGGGGACTTCTAGGCGCCCTAATCCTGACAGGAAGGTCTGCAGGAGTTAGAAGGAGTCTTCAGTTCAACCCATTAAGGGGGGCTACCAGGCAAAGACCTAGGAAACCACCTCAGCCACATCCGATGGCTCAACAACTACCCAACCCTAGGGTGAAAGCAGCTAAATTCAGTGGAGGATCTAAGGAGGATGCTGATTGTCATGTAGCTCAGTTTGAGACAAAATGGGAAGCAAATGGGTATACTGTGTTGTACAATGATGCAGTTAAATTGCAGCAATTTGCAGCAACTCTAGAAGGGAAGGCCATGAGTTTGTTTAGCCAATATGGGATACCACACTTCCCAACATATGATGATCTTAGAACAGCCTTTTTACAGAGATTCAGGAGGGAAAAGACTCCAACAGACATTTTAAGAAAACTCCGAGACATCAGACAGAAGAAGATGCTTGTAGAGGACTATGCTCAGAAATTCAGAATTCTGGTTGAAAGGTTACAGGGAAATGAGAGACCCACCAATGAGATGCTGGCCGGTTATTTTCTGAAAGGATTGAGAAGTGGGCTGAAAAATGCAGTGGCTAGCATTGATATTGCAGCTGGAATTAATGATTTGGTAATTGCAGCAGCTAGAGTAGAGAAAAGACTTGGAAGCGGCAAGGGCAAACACACCAGAAAGAATGATTCGGATTCAGATGACCAGCCAGAGTCAGCATCAGATTCTGAGCAGGAGGATTCAGAAGTAGGATCCGACAGTGAGGAAGAAGAGGTGAAGACAAAGAAAAAGCACAAGACCAAAGCAAAGCAATCCAAAGAGGAGGATTTGGTAAGTAAATTGAGAAAGATAGGTTATTCTGTTGCAGCACCAAAAGAAAAGAAGTTCTGTGAAATTTGTGACAAGGATGGGCATACGACAGCTTTATGTTGGTATAATCCCAAGAACAGGGGTCAGACTACACCTTATGCAGGTAGAGGCAGGGGTGAGGTTGCAGCAAACCAGGCTGCTCCAACTAGGGGCAGAGGAGTATTTCAGAGAGCAAGATCTGATAGACCACCATGGAGGGAACAGGAAAACAATGAAGGAAGACAGGCAAGAGTCATGCCTTGTGTTTATTGTTCAGCACCAGATCATTGGATAGGGCCAGGATGTGCCTTATGGGTGAAACATAGAGAAGAAAGAGGTGTCCCAGTGCTTAGGTACAATCAGAATAACCAGCAGGGGCAGCAGCAACCACAGAATCAACCAGCAGCTCAAGCAAATGTAATCATGATTCAATTAGAGGATGAACAGGTGCAGGTAACGCAAGGTCCAAACATACAGGAGCAGCAAAGCAAAGAGCATACTGAGGATATTGAGGATATTGAGGTATTGGCTGTTACCAGGTCTAAACAGAAAGGACCAATTGATTGGAAGGAACAAAAAGGCATCAGGGACCAGGTACAAAGAAGAATTTTGAAGAATCAGGACAAGCAAGAAGAATCGGAGTTGGAGGATGAAGAAGAGTTAGTTCTGCATCAGTCAGAAAGCCATGTGAAGATGAAGGATGAAAGGGACAAAGATTGGTTTGAGGTACTCATAAATTCTCCCTTGCAATTGTCATTAGATCAGTTGTTAGCTTTGGTTCCATCATTTAAGGAAAGATTGCTTAAAAGACTTCAGGATCAGCAGTCCGGCGATAATCCGACTTTGGTTCCAGCAGTTAATAGCATTGATCCAGCAGATGTTGACTTTGTGGTTCCTGTCATTAAGGTTGAGTACCAGGGCAGGGTGTTTGATGAAGTTCTTTTGGATGGAGGATCAGGGGTTAACATTCTCCCTGAAATTGTATACAAAGAAATGGGTGCAGCAAATTTAGCCCCAGCACCATTTCAAGTGAAAATGGCAGATAAAACCAGGGTGCAACCATTGGGAATTTTGAAGCAGCAGGAAATTGAAGTTGCAGGTATGGGATTCTTGGTAAATTTTGTGGTAATCAGAATGTCAGAATCACTATCCCCTTATGAAATGTTACTGGGTAGGCCTTGGTTTAGAATGGCTAAAGTTAAACAGGATTGGGGATTGAATGTGGTGGTTCTGACCAAGGGGAAAAAGAAGATTACTGTAACCATGCAGGGTAAGAGAAATATGTCTCTTAAAGAAAAGCCATTGTTTGCACAGACAATTAATCTTGCTGAAGAAATAGAAGATGATGAGGAGGAACAGTTTTTAATGGCTAATCCAACAGTGGTGCCATTATTTGATGTTGATGTAGAAAGAATATTGCAGCTTGTGGAATATCAGAATCAGGAAGAGTCTGAGTTCTTGCCAGGTCAAGAGATTGAAGGGACAGTGTTCAGACAGTTGCTGGAACAGCAAACAGAGATTGCTACCAAGGAACAGATGGAACAAGAGCAAAAGGAGGCAGGAGAGATGGCTGTAAGGATTTATGACAAGAAGTATGGCACGTCCAGTCGGGTTAAAGAAGATGATCTTAAGGAATTGAATTTGGGTACAGATGCAGCACCAAGGATGGTGAAAGTAAGTGTGCAGGTGGAAGGACAATTTTTGGAGGATCTTTTGCAGTTGTTACAGGACTATATAGATGTCTTTGCTTGGGAGTATTCTCAGGTAAAGGGTATAGATCCTGCATTACATCAGCATCGGATTAATTTAAGAACAGATGCAGTTCCAGTGGTGCAGCAAAGGTATAGGATGAATCCGAATTTTGCATTACAGGTGAAGGAAGAAATAGATAAGTTGTTAGCAGTAGGGTTCATTAAACCTGTGAGCCAGGTGACATGGTTATCTCCAATAATTGTGGTGCCTAAGAAAAATGGGAAGCTGAGAGTATGTGTTGATTACAGGAAACTCAATGCAGCAACCATAACAGATCCTTTTCCAATGCCATTTTGTGATGCAGTGTTAGATGCTGTAGCAGGTCATGAAATGTATAGCTTTCTGGATGGCTTTTCAGGTTACAATCAGATTAGTGTTGCTGAGGAGGATCAGCATAAGACTGCTTTCATTACTGAGTTTGGTGCATATGATTTTACTGTCATGAGTTTTGGTTTGAAAAATGGACCACCATCCTTCAATTATGTGGCACATAAGGTTTTTGAGCCACACTTACAAGACTTTATGAGAGTATTTGTTGATGATTTCTCTGTTTTTGGTAAGAAGGACTTACATGATGCATCTGAAGTTGTGTTTGGAGAGGTGTAGGCAGTTCAGACTGGTCTTGAACCCTTTCAAGAGTGTGATTGCTGTGAAGAGTGGGATTTTATTGGGCCATGTGATCTCATAGGAAGGCATGGCAATTGATGTGAAGAAGGTTGAGGCTATTCAAACAGCAAAGTCTCCTACTAATGTGAAGGAAGTAATGAGGTTTGTGGGTCAGATTAAATGGCATGCCAGGTACCTCCGATATTTAGCCAATATTTGTGCACCATTGACACATTTAACTAAGAAGGATGTACCTTTTGTGTGGGCTGAGCCTCAAGAGAAGGCATTTCAATTGTTGAAGAAAATGGTAGCTGTTGCACCAGTTTTGCAGTCACCAGATTGGACTCTACCTTTCCATATTTTTGTTGATGCCTCAGATGTAGCAGTAGGGGCAATTCTGATGCAGGAGAGGGTGACAGGATGGTACAGGCCAGTATTTTATGCCAGTCGGATATTATCATCTGCAGAAAGGAATTATGCTGTGACTGAAAGAGAAGCTTTGGGGATGGTATATTCCTTGAATAAGTTCAGGCATTATTTGTTGGGGAACAGGGTAATATTTCATGTGGATCACCAAGCCCTGTTGTATCTGATTAAGAAGCCATTGTTGACAGGAAGATTAGCCAGGTGGATGCTTTTGTTACAGAAGTTTGACTTTGTGATTGTCCATACTCCAGGGAAAGAGCATGCTATTGCTGATTACTTTAGCAGGTTGGAAACTGGAGAAGCACCAAGTGGGGTGGATGATGATCTACCAGATGCCCCATTGTTTGAAGTTCAGGCTGCTGAGTCGGATTCCTGGTATGATCAGTTTTTGACATTTTTAACTGAGGGATTTATGCCAGTAAAATTTACTCCTGATCAGAGAAGGAAGTTTGCTTTGAAGAGTAGACCCTTCTTAGTGATTGCTAGAGCATTGTACAAAAAAGGAATTGACCAGGTGATAAGAAGATGTGTACCTGAGTATGAGCAGAAGGCAGTAATTCAGGAAGCACATTCAGGAACAGCAGGAGGACATTTCTCAGGGGATATTACAGGAAAGAAAATATTGCAGGCTGGTTTGTGGTGGCCTACAGTTTTGAAAGATGCCCATGAATATGCCAAGAGATGTGTGATTTGTCAAAAGCTTGGACAGCCGGATAATTCAGATAGGATATCAGATCATCCTATTTTGCCTTTGGAACCATTTCAGAAGTGGGGAATTGATTTTGTGGGACCTGTCAAGCCAACAACTCCAAGAGGTAACAGGTATATCCTTGTTGCTACTGATTATTGTACAAAATGGGCTGAGGCTGTAGCTCTGAAGGATAACAAGGCTGCAAGTGTTGCCAAGTTCTTGTATCACAACATCATGACCAGGTTTGGGTGTCCTGTAGAATTGGTCAGTGATAGGGGAACTCACTTTCTGAATGATGTAGTTTCTGAACTAACAAGAACTCATATGATTATGCACAAAAAGTCTACAGCTTATCATCCCCAGGCGAATGGACAAGCTGAGAGTACCAACAAGACATTGGTAAGGATCCTCAAGAAGATTGTGCAGGATAACCAGAAAGATTGGGACTTGAAGCTGGACTCTGCTTTGTGGTCTTATAGAACAGCTTTTAAAGTTACAACAGGGATGACACCATTCAGGTTGGTGTATGGATTAGAAGCAGTTGTGCCTATGGAATTTGTGGTACCAAGTTTAAGAGTAACTGCTGAGAAAATGTCTCCAAGTTTGTCAGTGAAGTACAGGAGCAAGTATTTGATGCAGTTGGAAGAGGACATATTAGTTAGTTCTTACATTACTGAGGTGATTCAAAGAAGAAGACAGGCTTGGGTGAGTATGAATGTCAAATTTAAGGTGTTTCAGGTTGGTGATTGGGTGATGGTGTACAATTCCAGGTTGGGACCTCATCCTGGTAAGCTCACACTGAGATACAAAGGGCCTTATCAAATTGTTGAAGATCTGGGACAAGGAACCTTTATTGTGGCTGATGTTTTTGGAACTAGGGTTGAGAAACCAATTAATGGGTTCAGGTTGAAAAAGTTTCAAGGAACACCACCACATTTGGATTGGGCAAGTTCAGCATTGATACAGGTGGAACAGGTGAAAATGGATCCAGAAGAAAGTCCGACAATACAGGGATATGGGTCTGCATCATCGGATTCGGACTCAGTCGGATTTTGCTGGGTCGGATCTCAGATAGTCGGAGTTTTTGAAAATTTTCACAATTTTGCATGGTGCCTTGATTTGAGCGGTGAGTGGACACTTAAGGAGAGTATCATTTCGAGGCAGCCAGAGTTTGATCGCACTTTTCGCGCGTACCAGCGTGTGCGAGGTCCTTTCTCTCCAGCGTCCATGCAAGACCATTCGCGCATTTTCTCTGCGTTTTCCTTGCACTCGCCTTTCACCATGCCGAAAGCTAAGAGCTCTGCAGGCATGCAACCACCAGCGGAGGACGAGCAGCGGGATGCTCTGAAGAAGAGGCTTCGTAGGAAGGGAGCACCGCTGAGAGTTGAGGTTAGCAGCTCTGAGGAAGAGGAGCGTGCAGCTGAGGAAGACGACGAGGTTCCTACACCGTTGTCTACTGGCAAACTTACACAGTCGCTGATGGATCCCTACACCGATTTCAAAGTAGAGCTCGACAAGACAGCACCCGAGAATGCAACATGGTTGAAGCAGGTCGGTTTGCGGGAGTTTGCAGGCTTGCCATGGGATGACTGGAGGAATAACTTCTATGCTAAAAGCCAGGTGGAGATACTCCGAAAAACAAAAGGTGCAATTTCTTCAAAGGTGAGTCTTACTGTGGAAATGGTTGCAGAAGTATTTCAATTACCCTATGTTTCGGATGCTGTGATCCCAAAATGTCTTGATGAAGTCTTGAAGAAGGAGTTTGGTCCCAGAGAAGGGGGTAGACAGTATTATATGTTAAGGAATGTTAACTATGCTAGGAGGGAACAGCTCAAATGGTATCTTGAAAGACTGTGCTCTATTATAAAATTTGATTACATGTCGAAGGAAAATTATGCACCATTGTCTTGGGCAGAGAAAGGAGAGGAGGTTAGCTGGGCACATTGGTTATTTGACAAGATTCATGGAGAAATATTTGGGTCGGACAAGAGAAAGACACAATCAAATAGCAGGTTGAGTGCTTATTTAGCTGCAATGTTTCAGTATGCACAGAAAGTGGAAGTGGGAGAGATTATGTTGCCAGATAAAGAAAAATACAGCAAAGTAGAGAAAGAACAGCAGTCTGAGAAGGTTGTAGAGCAGAGGTCGGAATGTGATGAGTTGGAGCCTGACAAGAAGGAGTTGTATCAGAGTATGCTTACAGTTGGGTACAGTCCGACAGAGGCTTTCAAGGTGATATATGGAGCTCAGAAAAAACCGTATGTTGAGGATGTAGAAGTGCAGACTTTGATTGATGCATCAGGTTCACAAACACCAAAGATGTTGGGGAAGAGTTTTACACTGTCCAAGAAGAGGAAACTTGAATTGGGGGGAAGCAAGTTAGTTGCAAAACTTGAAACAGGTGGGGCCCATTAAGGGGGGCTACCAGGCAAAGACCTAGGAAACCACCTCAACCACATCCGATGGCTCAACAACTACCCAACCCTAGGGTGAAAGCAGCTAAATTCAGTGGAGGATCTAAGGAGGATGCTGATTGTCATGTAGCTCAGTTTGAGACAAAATGGGAAGCAAATGGGTATACTGTGTTGTACAATGATGCAGTTAAATTGCAGCAATTTGCAGCAACTCTAGAAGGGAAGGCCATGAGTTGGTTTAGCCAATATGGGATACCACACTTCCCAACATATGATGATCTTAGAACAGCCTTTTTACAGAGATTCATCAGGAGGGAAAAGACTCCAACAGACATTTTAAGAAAACTCCGAGACATCAGACAGAAGAAGATGCTTGTAGAGGACTATGCTCAGAAATTCAGAATTCTGGTTGAAAGGTTACAGGGAAATGAGAGACCCACCAATGAGATGCTGGCCGGTTATTTTCTGAAAGGATTGAGAAGTGGGCTGAACAATGCAGTGGCTAGCATTGATATTGCAGCTGGAATTAATGATTTGGTAATTGCAGCAGCTAGAGTAGAGAAAAGACTTGGAAGCGGCAAGGGCAAACACACCAGAAAGAATGATTCGGATTCAGATGACCAGCCAGAGTCAGCATCAGATTCTGAGCAGGAGGATTCAGAAGTAGGATCCGACAGTGAGGAAGAAGAGGTGAAGACAAAGAAAAAGCACAAGACCAAAGCAAAGCAATCCAAAGATGAGGAATTGGTAAGTAAATTGAGAAAGATAGGTTATTCTGTTGCAGCACCAAAAGAAAAGAAGTTCTGTGAAATTTGTGACAAGGATGGGCATACGACAGCTTTATGTTTCAAGTTTTGCAACTAACTTGAATATCCCTTATATAGAACTCATCATTAAATAACAATTCATTCAGATCATATCATCCATATTTTTAACACGATATTGTTCCATTAGAGTGAAAAATTTCTTTCTGAACATTCCTCCACGGGAATTTCCGTCAAGCAAGTTCTCAATTTGACATCCCTTAACTTGTTCTACCGAGTCAAGTATTAACAGTAACAATTTGACAGCACAATCCACTAATCTCATAGTGATTTGTTGAAATCATTATCATCATTTATCATCACAGGGACTCGTCCCAATCATCCACATTGTGGTTTCACTCAGCTTATTACATTTCAACCCATTTTCAGGGATCATCATTTTTCAATCAAAATCCAAATCAATTCATCAGTTCCCAAACAGAATTAAAAATCATATCAACCACATTCGAATTCATCAACTGGATAGCATTAATGCTTATAATTTCAAGTCTTAGATTTACTCGTATATACTGCCGGTAAAGAGCTGTAGTTATACCCTCGGTATATACGGGTAGTCATAATACTTGGAACTATAAGGTAAATACCATCATGTCTAGGCCTCAAGCAAGTCCGGGATTCCATGTAATTGCGGTACTTCCATTTGAAGACCCAATTACTAATTTATAAATTTTTAGTTTAAATATCAATTTGTATGAATTATATCACACAATTACAACCTTTTTGGGATTCTTGATAAATTTTTGACATATTTGACTTCTCAGTTGATCTTTAATAGCCAAATGCTCTGATACCAACTGTGAGATCCCTGTCCCCACCGCGTAACAAATTCCGGGTGCTAGCAGTGGAAGTAGCACTTCTTGCGCTGGGTAGGGTCCCACACTCGGGGCCTCGCCCACGGATCCGTCGTTTTTTCCAAAACCGAACCCGGAAAAACTCTTTATCCGGAAAGCACGGGCGATTCCACCAGGATAACTTTTTACTCTAACGTAGTCAAGACTATTACTGATCAAACTGATCCGATTGCACCTTTAAAGATACTCGATCAGATCAAGGAAGAAACTTGCACTTGGATCATTGGGATCAACGCTTTTTTCCCTATCAAGAGGCACAGCCATTGATTCCTATCCATAGAACAATTACTATCCGAGATTTACTTCATTTATCGTAATAACAGAAATTAAGTTTCCATTTACGGATCCATCAGTCCAGCCTAACCCCATCTAGTCCCATGGGTTAGCCAACCACCACCCAACCACTGTAGTGATGCGATCCAACTAGGAATTTGGTTAGGTTTTGTCCCGGGTACCAAGGAAAAGAGTTCCAAGGTCCCTTAGCCGAAAGTTCATGCAAACATAAAACTAGTCACACCACTTACACACCCAATATGAAATTGCCTTTTTCTCAGCATCAGCTAACTTTAAAACAATCCTTTAAAGAACCCATTATGTCATTGATGACAATCCTCAAAGTCTCTGGTTGAATCCTTATTTTCAGTCATTCATTCATCGATATACTTATGGCATCATTGGCAAACAGAACGCTCACCACCTGTTCACTCAGGGGCCTTTTCCATAGTTCCTAGCTCATAGTAACCGGCAATATATTCATATAACAGAATGGAATCTCCGTGGAAGATCAGCAAGATCAACCCACAAATCCATATAAAAGAGCCATGGACTCATCCGTTTGAGGACCAGCAAGGTCAATCAACCAGATCCATGCCCGGTTTCAGAAAACAACTCTTATTCCTTGTTACAATATCTTCCACGACGCACGTGTGGGTATCTTCGGCGACCCAGAGCCCGAGCACCGTATGGTCAGCACCCTCTAGGATCCTTCGCAGGTGACCTAGCGCTTCACTCATAGGCCGCTTCCTTGGTCCCTCATCCACCGTACCGGAAGCTCACCATTTAAATCGAGCCGAGGCTGGTCAAGACCTCGACCGACCTTGCTACGCGAGACGTCCTCCATTGACTCTCCGTCACAATAGTTGCAACTTTAACAGTTAGGTCTCCATGACCTTAATCCACAAGAGGGTCAAAATGCTTCCCCAGCATTCTTGACATAAAACAGTCATTTACAAACAGGTCATAAAATACAGTTTCTATATCGACTCTCGTCTTTCCACATTAACCCTCCTCAGTCCACATTACTTATTCTATTTTCCATTCATATGTGTACTCATTCTTATCCATTCACTCATATCGACAACACATTATTTCACAATACACATTCACATTTAGTATTCGATTTTTACACAAAAAAATAATATTTTTTTTCACCTCTATGCACGAAATTCAATATGATAAAAGTAACATTTTTATAATAAAATAATCATTTTTCTCTTTACAATTTTACAATAAAATAATTATTTTTTTCATACCTCTATGCATGAAATTCAATATACTAAAAGTAACACTTTTATAATAAAATATTCATCTTTTATGCATACCTCTATGTATGAAATTCAATTATACTAAAAGTAACACTTTTATAATAAAATATTCATCTTTCATGCATACCTCTATGCATAAAATTTAATTATGCTAAAAGTAACACTTTTATAATAAAATATTCATCTTTCATGCATACCTCTATGCATAAAATTCAATTATGCTAAAAGTAACACTTTTACAATAAAATATTCATCTTTTATGTATACCTCTATGCATAAAATTCCATTATGCTAAAAGTAGCACTTTTATAATAAAATAATCATCTTTCATGCATACCTCTATGCATGAAATTCAATTATGCTAAAAGTAACACTTTTATAATAAAATAATCATCTTATATGCATACCTCTATGCATGAAATTCAATTAAGTTAAAAGTAACACTTTTATAATAAAATAATCATTATAAAAACTTGACATTAATCAATTAACCATTCACCTAGGATAGAGAATGGTTGGTTTTGTTAGAAAAGAGAGGGAAATACCTTTTTGTAATGAGGTATAACATTTTTAGAGAAGACATAAAACATAAGAGCCATTAAAGTCATAAAAATCATAAAACAAGTGAAAAGAAGAATCACCAACTTACTAATGACTTTGAAAGCTTTCCTTTGGCTTGATGGTTTGTGGGTTCAACTCTTTTTTAAACAAGAGTGGCCGACCAATCTTTGAAAGAGGGAAATGCCAAAAACTAATGAATTATTAATAAATTCATAGTTCTTGGCTTGGGTGAAATAGAGTAACAATGCATTAAACACTATATATTTTCAACAAGGCGGAGGCTTCTATTTATAGGAAAAATTGAGCTCCTAACCAAACAAACTGACTCTAGAATTTTCCAAGTCAGTTTGGTCAATTTTTGACCATTTTAAGGTCAGTTAAGCTAACTTTTTGAAACTAGACTTGAATGAGGAGAGAGGAGAGATGATATATCTCAATTTTTATGAGTTTAAAACTCATTCAAGCATGTGAATTAAGCGCCTCATTGAAGGCCCTTCCCTTCCTTACATATGTGTCAAAAATGGAATCATTATACTCAAAATATCTCATATTTTTAATATTGCTCATAGTTTCTTACTAATAAACCTTGTACATATTCAACTCTTCATCTTATGTGAGAATTGAAGGGACTCCCCTTTCTTACATATGTGTCAAAATAAAATCGTTATACCCAAAATATCTCACATTATTAAAATTACTCATAGTTTCTTACTAATAAACCTTGTACATATTCAACTCTTCACCTTATATGAGCATTTACTCATTTTTTGGTATCTTCTTTTACAAAATTGGATTTATCTCCTCCCCACACATGGATTGATCTTACAGGTCCATAAGAACCTTAATTGAACCATAATCTAAAAATTTTTGAAAATCTAGACCCTTAGGCTAAGGTCCTTTATACCCATTTCTAATTAATTCGAATTGCACATTGGAAAGTTATTTCTGAATTTCTGTTTCAAGGGAATTCATTTTAATAAGATGAGATATTTTTCTATCCAAAAATATTCAAAATCTGAATATTCTCTCTCTAGAATATTTTCTCTCTCTATGCCAAAACAGGTAGAGACAAGATCTCTTATATTTTTGAAGAGGGAATTGATTACAGGAGAATATGCTGGATATTTTGAGAGGCTGGGGAGGAATCTTACATTCTCTCCCACTTGAAAAACGTGAGATGTCCTCATCTCGCAAACTGGGGGTTATTTCGCAAGATGCACGAATATGAGACTAAGAGAAAATTTATTTAAGATTAACCACCAAGAAAAGTCTCAAAGAGAGTAAGACTCAAGACAAGAACAAAGATTTTAACTTTATTCACTCTTGGAACATATATAGTAAAGATAGAAGAACTTTCTACACTTTCATAAGCCCGTCCATCATATGGTCACAAAAGCAGCACTCACAAGCTGCACACGTATAAGGTAACTCATCTATGGGAATAATTCGGCTGGTTATTGCACCTACCTCAGTGGTATGAGGTGATCTAACAAAAGGACCTCTAAGAGGCAAGTCGAAAACGGGATAAAGGCATATCTTCTCGTGAGGAAGAAAGCACGATTGTAAGAAGACCCGCTCAGAAAATCCACCATGCCTTGATCTCATCACGCAGTAAAATCGGGGACTCTAACCCAAGGCTTCAATAACCATCGCCAAGCAAACATTGTTACGAAAGTGCTGTCATCCCCACGGTGTTACCCTAGTTATATCTTGACAGGTCTGCCATTTGGTCTGAGCTACAGAAGTTCCCAAGTGAGGGAAAAGTGAGCGCTCATAGAGTTCTATAAAATGCTTCTTCACAGACTCGCTTGCATCTTGAAGGTGAGAAATCATCATGGATAAAACCAATTCTTGCTGCCAAGCCATGAAGGAGATTAAGAAAGGAAGGAGATCGATGGAAGTAAGATTACTGCGAGCGACAAGTAAGAGTTACGACTTATATAAAAGAAGGAACTAGCGTAACCTAGAAGCCAACGGGGTATCTTGCCACTGAAGTTTTACCGTCTTTCCATGATTCAGGTTTGGCACATATTTCTATAGAAGGTTTTCATGAGATACATTATGAACTTTGAGATGAGGAGATAAAAGAAGCTCATAGGCTAAGTCACCTACTTTCTTTGAAATCAGATAAGGCCCACAATATCTCGGGGATAACTTCTTATACTTCCCAAGAGATAAAGAAATTCTTTTGGGCCGTACTCGAATGAAGACCATATCTGCTTCTTTGCATTCTCTGACTGTCCTCTTCTTATCTGCATACTGCTTCTGTCGATCCTGGACAACTTTTATATGTTTATGAATTGCCTGCATCTGCTGCTCCATATTGTCAAGCATTTGTTTGGACATCTCGACCCTAATCAATGGGTCAGACCTAGATAATGGAATTAAGCAATCTTGTCTCAGACAGACCCTAATTAGATTGGTATGAAGGAATTGGTCTCTGAATTTGGATTCTTCACTTCCCTATGCCCTTGTCATGGCAGTAGGTCGGGCAGTCTTTTAACTGATGAGACCAAAACCTTGGCATCCAAAACACCGGTTCTCACTTTTGAACTCATCGTTCTGAATCCTTAAAACAGGTGGGGCTCCTGAGAAAGTATTCTTGGGAAAGGTCTTCCTTTCAAAACAGAATCTTTCTTTTATTTTAGAGAGGGAATAATTATAAGATCAGAAAGGGAGGTTCTTACTCCTGTATACCTCGAAGGCTGGGGGAGGAATCTTACAATGATTAATTCCTCCTAATCTCTTATCAAAAGACAAACCCCATGTGTCTTATCCTCTTGTAAGTGATTGCTATATTCTTTTGCTTTAATATGTTCCGTCCAAATCGCCCAATTCGAACGGATGAATCTTACCAATATTCCCCGTATGTTTCCGTTCACATAATCCTGAGTCGGAAGATTTTCTTCCAACAAAGAGTTGCCCTCTTGTTTGGAGCTACCAGACTGGCAGAAATTCTTGCTTCTCCTGAGCCTTTCATCTTTCCTTCCATAAATTATGATCTCACCTTTGATGTGTATATCTTTATCTTAACCTCGGGAGAGAAAGGGAGGTGAGGAGGCTATGTGGTTTCATACAAGTGTGTTTTGATTCTAAGAAGTGACCGAAGTCAAAACCCCAACTTTGTGTCACAGTATAAAACCAATAGTGCATAAAATAAATAAAGTAAATGCTCCTCCCACAGCACCCGGGGATACATCATATAGAAATATGGTGTGTTTCGGACTTATGGTGAAGAGCTTGCTTACTTGTGTTGCTGAGCTTGCTTGATTCTAGCCTTCAACAAAGGCAACCTAGAAGCAAAGAATAAACCAAAATGAATAACAAACATTAGCTTATGCAAAAATTTCAAAATCTAAAAAAAAACATGCAGTAGATGGCTTGTTGTGTCCATTTTGACCGGCATCTATTCGGGCTTTCTCCTCCTTTGCATGTCTCCTTACTAGAGACCTCCTATTCTTAAGTATGTCTTTGATTTTATGTTGTGCCCATCTACTGTTAAAGCTTTGGTTGTGAGGATTAGGATATTTCTTGTGGACAACTTTAATGACATCATCCACTAGGCTCTTCCTTTGCTGCTTAAAAAGAATAAAGCAGTCTTTATAGTGTACAAAACCTACTTGGCGCAAGTAGTTTACCACGTCCTTTCCACAAGAGTCATCAACTATGCCACCCAAATCTGTGATATCATAATATGATATATCACCATGATGTGGTGGTGACTCTGAAGAACTATCCCCACCCCCAAAGCATTGCCCTTAGCATCTACCTCCACTCTCAGTGCTAGTGTGGCCTGAGGTACAACTGCCACTATTTCCACACTACCCTCCCTAACGACGATGGCTGCCACTCTCATGAGAGGCATGATGACTGTGAGGTGTCACATCTCCTGAAGGTGCACGTGTAGGAGATGTTGTAGCACTAATTGGGGCTAACGGATTATAAGGGGTGAATGTAAAGGCACGTGAAGTGCCTAGCAAGGGTAAAGTGCCTGGCAAGGGACTCTATTGGGCTATGGGCGGCGGACCTGATGTTAAAGGGGTGCCTGTCGCGCTGCATAGGCTGCCAACAACTGCTCGAGGGTGGGAGTATAACCAAAGATGCCCTCTACCTCCCTAGAAAACCGTCATTAAGACTTGATGAGAGCCTCAACCTGTGGGTCTGTGTGGAACAAGAGGACGAGGACCCAGGCCACATCTATACAAACAAAGAAAATATTAAAAAAATATTATGAAATGAAGACTTCTCGGATCTTTAAGTTAATTGACCCTGGGAATCATCTCATTAAGAAAGCATGTAAGCCGTTATGCAAGCCAAGAATCATCTCATTCCTGGCACTATACGTTATGCAAGCCTTATACAAGCCGTCGTTATAAAACATTATGCATTAGGCCTTATGCATAAAGCTTATGCATAAGGCCTTAAGCATGAGGCCTTATACATAAAGCACTATGCATAAGATCTTAAGCATGAGGTCTTATGTATGCATAAAGCTTATGCATAAGGCCTTAAGCATGAGGCCTTATGCATAAAGCTATACATGAGGCCTTATGCATAAAGCTTTTGCATGAGGCCTTAAAGCTTTACATGATACTTATGCATAAAGCTTAAAGCATAAGGCATAAAGCTTATGCATAATGCATAAAGCATAAGGCCTTAAGTATAAAGCATAAAGCTTATGCATTAGGAATTTTTTGAGGTCATTTAAAGGGCCTTGTAAGGAAGTTTGACCGGAATATTCCCTCTAAAAAGGGGCACTAGATAAAATTTTTGCAAACGAACTCCAAATTTATCGGACTTCACATATTTAGATTCAACTCTTCAAAAGCTATCCATTGATATATAACACGATAGGGTTCAGAGAAGGGAAAAGATAGATACCTAGAAGATTTTTTTTTGTTTGGGAAAGATTCACCGCCGCTGTGAATCTTCCCTAAGCAAAAAGGAATCTTCTATGTATCTATATTTTTCCTTCTCCGAACCCTATCGTGTTATATATCAATGGATAGCTTTTGAAGAGTAGAATCTAAATATGTGAAGTCCGATAAATTTGGAGTTCGTTTGTAAATATTTTATTAGGTGCCCCTTTTTGGAGAGAATATTCCGGTCAAAAACTTCCTTACAAGGCCCTCTAAATGACCTCAAAAAATTCCTAATGCATAAGGCTTATTCAAAAAGCTTAAAGCATAAGGCATAAAGCTTAAGCATAAGGCCTTAAGCATAAAGCATAAAGCTTATGCATGAGCATTATGCATAAAGCATGCATGAGCATTATGCATAAAGCTTATGGGTAAACCTACAAAATAGATCCCCAGCACCCAAGGGTGCAAGAGAGAAAAGATATGAAAGCACTTACCTCTTTTTCATGATGTTGAAAGAGAGGATTAGAGGACCTGCAAAACCAACAAAAGGGTGAGCAAAAGATTAGTAATGCATATATACAAACCAAGAAAATATTAATAAGATTAGTAATGCATACATACAAAAGATTAGTACTCAAATATTACAAAAATATAAGCTTATGCATAAGGCATAAAGCTTAAGTATAAGACCTTAAGCATAAAGCATAAAGCTTATGCATAAAGCTTAAAGCATATGGCTTATGCATGGGCTTAAAAAATAAGGCTTAAAGTTTTTGCATAAAGATTAAAGCATAAGGCATAAATCTTAAGCATAAAGCATAAAGCTTTTGCATAAGTCTTATACATAAAGCTTAAAGCATAATGCATAAAGCTTAAAGAATAAGTCTTATGCCTAAAGCTTATGCATAAGACTTATGCCTAAAGCTTATGCATAAGGCTTATGCATGGGCTTAAAGCATAAAGCTTAAAGCATATGCATAAAACTTATGCATAAGCTTTATGCATAAGGCCTTAAGCATAAAGCGTAAAGCATAAGGCATAAAGAATATGCATGGGATTAAAGCATAAGCTTTATGCATAAGGCATAAAGCTTAAGCATAAGGCTTATGCATAAAGCTTAAAGCATAAGGCATAAAGTTTAAAGCATAAGGCTCATGCATAAGGCTTATGCATGGGCTTAAAGTATATGCATAAGGCTTTTGACAAAGCTTTTGCATAAAGCTTATGCATAAGGCTTAAAGCATATGCATACGGCTTATGCATAAAGCTTAAAGCATAAGGCTTATGCATAAGGCATAAAGCTTAAGCATAAGGCCTTCAGCATAAAGCATAAAGCTTATGCATAATGGCATGCCATGTGGATGGAGTAGAGACAAGATGGTATAGCTTCACATTAAATTGTATGGAAGTATGTTCGAGGACATGGTATGGAAGTATGCTCCAACTATAACATTTTATAGATGGGTGGTTGCAAGATGAGGGTACTCACTTTCGTTCACTCTCTCTAAACTTGGTACATCGACGCATCTCAAGCGGAGTACCTCGATCGTGATATCACCATATCAATTAAAACACGACACCTATCTCCCAAGCCTAAAGCGACATATCTCGAACGAGAACGAGATACCAACTAATGCCACGCTAGGAGGTCCGGGTTTCAAGTCACCATCCATGTCACCAGTAAAGTGTCACCAGTAAGGTCACCACACTATCTCGATCGAGATATTCATGCCACTTGGATCCAATCAATGCCACGGTGGATCCCCCAAAACATCCTGCTCAAATGTACATTTAGCATATTTAATCAGCCCATCTTCACCATCCACATATCTCGAACGAGATATTGAAATATAATCTAGACCATTGAAATACCTCGTTCGAGGTATAGAGATGCAATCTCATCTGTCCACATATCTTGTTCGAGGTATAGAGATGAAATCAATACCGTTTAAACGAGGTACATCTACAAAATCCGACCCGTCCAATTGCGCACATTTGAAGATGCGATCCCAACCGTTTAAATATCTCGATCGAGGTATTAAATGAATCTCGACCGTCAAACATACGTCGATCGTGGTAACGACTTAAAATCTAAGCCGTCCATGTATCTTGAATGAGATACTGAATTCAAATCACAGTCGTCGTTCACCAACCCTAAAATTAAGTGCATATCTTGGTCGTTTGTCTCACTAACCCTGAAATCCAGAGCGTACATCTTGCAAACCCTAAAGTGCCTCATTCGAGGTTATAAAATCAAAAAAAAAACCTCATTGTCACAAGTCATTTTCACTCTCCTTGCTCTCTTGATTTGGATTAAAATTAGTGGTCCCATTAGCATTGTTGTATAGCTTCATTAGTGCTACTTAGCACTAAGCATTAGACCTTACACATTGCCCGTTTGTGTTAGGCTTAGGTTTTCCATAGTCGATATGTTGTCGCATATGGGAGGATGCCGAACAACTCTGCCAGATTCCCATATACTTCACAAAGCAATTATATGGAGAGTTTTTCTTAGGGAAAGAGGTGGATTACACTAGCCATCGGCCTGGTGGTGGTGCTAGCTGAGTTCGTCTCTTGGACCAAGGTAGGCAACCTCCACCAAGGTAGGCAACCTCCACCAAGGTAGGCAACCTCCACCAGTCCTTCCTGTAGCTCCTACAGATCCGGCGTTTGTGCCTATGTCAACAGTCGAGGATCTTGGCACCCAAGTTGGCATCGATGTACGGAGTACCACACAGAGAGCATCCACCACATGGTGCGCTTGTTCTCAGGATTGATACCGATGATAGATGTCGAGGTATTTAAACATTTATTACTTCTTAAGTTTTTTTAGTCATTTATTTACATGTTTATATATACTTTTCTATATTTTTACATGAGCGGAATGGGTGATTGTGTCACATAGGGTCCAACACCTACCACTGAAGACTCACTCAAGAGTTGGTAGAGGCGAGAGTGGAGATTGATCACCTTAGATCTGCATTTCGAATGGCAGAGGCAGCTACTACAGAGGCACAGCATGCGAGAGAGTCTGACATCCAATAGGTAGATTTCTCTTGTACGTAAAAGAGTTATAATTAAGGTCCTAAGTTATAAATTTCTTTAAGTAATACCTAATGAGAGAGGCAGCTACTACAGAGGCACAGCATGCGAGAGAGTCTGACATCCAATAGGTAGATTTCTCTTGTACGTAAAAGAGTTATAATTAAGGTCCTAAGTTATAAATTTCTTTAAGTAATACCTAATGAGAGAGACTAATCAATTATTTTTATGCTTTACTTTTTTCATAGGCTCAAACTGAGGTAGAGAGTTCTAGAGCCAAGGCGCAGTAGCACATCATTATGGAGCAGATTGCATAGTATAGAGCAGAGCAGTTCATGCTGCATGTTCGGGAATTCCACAGATCCTCAGACGTGATAGTGTCTTACTTTGCCTCTCTATATCCAGAGGTTTTTCGACAACCTCTCCCTCAGGATGTACCACCATTCCTCTGTGATGCCTGCTGCGCTCTCTGTAGTATCGAGAAAATTGACATTACTGGTGGATATGCTTTGGGATGTGGATATTTTTTCCATTTGTCTTGCATCATCGAAGAGCTAGTACACTTCTCAGCATGTCCCTCTTGCCACGCACACATTGACCTAGCGACATACAAAGTTTTGGGCATTGACGATCTTCACCCAGGCTTCGCTCAAGTAGATGCTAGGACTGGCTGGCCTCTTGATTTTACCTTAACTACTCACTTGAGACTCGACGCTGCCCGATGACAGAGATCGGAAGCGTGAGGTGCCTCTAGAGATTGAGTGGAGTACACACGAGTTTGATGCATACTAAAGAGTCCTTCAGGAGATCTAGATCACATCATTACGAGCCTGTGGGTGGTGCTAGTCCTAGTGGCACCTCGGGTGATGGTGGTAGCAGCAGTGCTGCTTCTCATGATGAGCAGCGTGTCCTTAGCAGATGAGCTTACACGCGCAGCAGAGTGGCAGGCATGTGCCATTGTTGCTGATTATTGATTTTGGGTTTACAGACAGAGAGGTCTTGCAGTAGCACAACGTAGAGAGAGGGAGAGGGCTATAGTAGCTTATGGGACTTGTGAGCTCCTGAGTACACCGGCACCAGATCATGATCCTATCGTTGAGGCGGACCACCTTATAGATATTCGATGACCTCTTTAGCCAATACACCCTCCTCGACATGCACATCAGACTCGACGTGCACATCAGACTTGACGTGCATGTCGACGAGCAGTTAGAGATGACAATATTGATTGGGTTGCCGTTTGATAGTAACTAAACTCAGACTAGCTGGGTTAGCTCACTTACATTGTACTTAGATTTATGGGCAGTGAGACTGACATCAAACTAGCTGGGGTAGCTCATTTTCATTATGCCTTGATCTTTTGAGTTAGTGGCTAAACCCAGAGTAGCTGGTTAGCTCACATTCTAATGTACTTATTTAATATTTATATCATTCTGAGTTTTTTCATTATTCAGTATCATTACATTTTAGTTGATGTTCATGGTTTTTTTATTTTCTTAACACTTCGGCTATAATATTGTTTGTTGAAAATCCACATGCCATCGTACCCTAAAATGCTCCAATGGGGTGGACCAAACTTTGCAAGCATGTGCAAGGGACCCACCCCCACGTGCTGGCAAAGTTTGGTCACCCCCTCGGAGCATGTTTGGGTTAGTAATTAGCACCCAGTGCAGATTTTTCAAGTCTCTCGGTGCTTAAGAGGCCATGGAAAGTCTGGGTCTTTCCCATACCATCGTACCTATAAACATGCTCCGATGGAGGGGACCAAACTTTGCAAGCATGTGGGCCCACCCCCACATTCTTGCAAAGTTTGGTCATGATTGGAGCATGTTTGGGTTAGTAATTAGTGCCCGGTGTGCAAATGTTTCAGGTCTCTTGGTCCTTAAGAGGCCATAGAAAATCAGGGTCTTCCCCATACGATCCTACCCAAACATGCTCCGATGGGGACCAAACTTTGCAAGCATGTGGTGGGGGCCAAACTTTGCAAGCATGTGGGGGGGCCCAACCCCACATGCTTACAAAGTTTGGTCATGATCAGAGCATGTTTGGGTTAGTAATTAGCGCCCAGTGTGGATTTTTCAAGTTTGTTGGTGCTTAAGAGGCCATGGAAAATCTGGGTCTTCTGCATACCATCATATCGAAACATGCTCGGATGGGGACCAAACTTTGCAAGCATGTGGGGAGGACCTACCCCCACATGCTTGCAAAGTTTGGTCATGATCTTAGCATGTTTGGGTTAGTAATTAGCGCCCAGTGCGGATTTTTCAAGTCTCTTGGTGCTTAAGAGGCCATGGAAAATCTGGGTCTTTCCCCATACTATCGTACCCAAACATGCTCCGATGGGGACCAAACTTTGCAAGCATGTGGGGGGGAGGGGGGCACCCCCACATGCTTGCAAATTCTAGATCGGATTAGAGCATGTTTGGGTTAGTAATTAACTCCCAGTGCAGATTTTTCAAGTCTCTTGGTGCTTAAGAGGCCATTAAAAATCCGGGTCTTCCCCATATCATGATACCAAAACATTCTCCTATGGGGACCAAACTTTGCAAGCATGTAGGGGGGACCCACCCCCACATGCTAGCAAAGTTTGGTTTCAGTTAGTAATTAGCACCCGGTGCTGATTTTTGAAGTCTCTTGGTGCTTAAGAGGCCATGGAAAATCTGGGTCTTCCCCATACCATCGTAGCCAAACATGCTCCGATGGGGACCAAACTTTGCAAGCATGTGGGGGGGCCCACCCCCACATGCTGGCGAAGTCTGGTCATGATCGGAGCATGTTAGGGTTAGTAATTAGCGCCCAGTGTGGATTTTTCAAGTCTCTTGGCGCTTACGAAGCCATGGAAAATTCGAGTCTTCCCCATACCATCGTACCCAAACATGCTTCGATGGAGACCAAACTTTGCAAGCATGTGGGGGGGACCCACCCCCACATGCTTGCAAAGTTTGCTTATGATCGGACCATGTTTGGTTGAGTAATTAGCACCCAGTGTGGATTTTTTAAGTCTCTTGGTGCTTAAGAGGCCATGGAAAATCCGGGTCTTGCCTATACCATCGTACCCAAAAATGCTCCATGGAGACCAAAATTTGCAAGCATTTTTCCATCGTTCCTTGCATCCAACACATGTTCAAGTGCAAATATATTGTGGAGCTCATGTCATGGCATTCCTCTCATTGATCCAATGATGGAAAGATGAGAATTCCCACAAACACTCCTGCATGGAATAACATCGAGGGAATGTGGCCAAGCTTCAAGGAAGAGCCTAGACATTTGAGACTTGGATTAGGTATGGATGGTGTTAATCCTTTTGAAATCAAGAGAACCTCATATAGTATATGGCCAGTGGTTGTGGTGGTGAATAACAACATTTCTTGTTGTAATTCACCACCACTACTTTGGAGAGGTATCCATGTGCATGACATATGTCGGCCTCCATCTTCACGAGACTTTCTCTTGAAGGCCATCTTGATATGGATGATGCACGACTTTCCTGGTTATGGTGAGTCAAATGGGTTTCTATTCATGATGATTCTTTATTATCATTGTATTATTTTTTGACATGCTTGAATGTATATGTTGTTTAGGTATATCCACATCAAGATACCATGCATGCCCTATTTTTGGTCCATCATTGGTGGCATCTAGGTCGCCAGAGAGCTTGAAGAAAGTGATATATGAGAATCATCATCGATTTCTCCCTCATCAGCATCCCAAATTTGTTCATTATTGGATGGGAGTCCCTCCACATCCACTAAGCATGGGAGATTGGAAGGCAGTATGGAATGGAGTGGAAAGTCCTCCTCCCCCCGGCATGAATAGGTAATTTATCTTTGACATAGAATTCCAATACAACCTTTGGATGAAAAGATAATCCTCTTAATATTTGTTGTTATTTGATAAGGTACTCTATGTTCTTTTGCCTACCATATTAGAGGAGCCTCAAAATCAACCATCTTCTTGATCTAATGCACATATTCAAGAATGTTGCCTCTAACATTTGGGAGCACTTGAGAGGAACACGGGACTCCTTGCTTGTAAGAGAGGATCTACAAAGCATAGAGAGGATGCAAAGAGCTTGGGCCATGAGAGGGACCAAATGGGAAGACAATTCTACCTCGAGCACCTTGGATATTGACAAAGAGGGAGGAGAAGTTGGTGAAAGATGCCCATTACTACATCCCGTACTCCAACGGGGTGCATGAGGTGTTTAAAGGGTGCCTTCACAAAGACAAAGAAGAGATGTGTTGAGAAATTATGTGGCTTGAAGTCCCACGATTGGCACAAGATGCTTTAAGTAAGTGAAACATTGAAGTTGTACATATATAACTTGTTCAATCATGGTGTATAAATGTTTATAGTTTATTCTTCCTACAAGCATTTACAATTGTGCATCCCACAAAGTGTGAGAGACGATTTATAAGATGGGGAAGCTTGTGAGGTTTGTACCCCGAACCCTCATAGCAAATTTTCTACATGCATTGATTATGCAAGGGTCATGGCAGTGGAGGTGGTTTGTTTGGTGGAGGAGACATTCCCATGGTCAATTCTCACAAGCTAACTACATCTTATGGTTCATTTAATTGATCCGATTTCCATATGTGGCATTGTGCATGCTTGATGGATGTTATTTCTTGAGTGTTTCATTAAGACCTTGAAGGATTTTGTAAGGCAAAATGCAAATCCAGAAGGTAGTATGGCTGAGGGTTGGTTGGTACAAGAATCGTTTATTTATATCTCAGAATATCGTGCCAAAGTGGATCCCTCTCTCCCTCACCTATGGAGCAATGAGGAAGACTTGAGGATGACCTCTCATGCTCTTAAGGGAAAGACCAAAGTCATGGATATAGAGATGCATAGTAAGCTTAATACCTTTTGTGTGCTTAATAGTGATGTGATGAGAAGATGGGTGGCAAAGTATGAGGATGAAAAGGCAAGAATACAAAGTGAAATGTCGGCATTCTGTAAGCGCCACGGACATAGTGTGCCATATCCCGAGCACCTACGATCACTTCCCAAGGATCTTGATGTAGATTGACTACATGAGGAGATGGAGAGAGTGACGCAAGACGAAAACATGCATATCACATTGGAGGAGTGGGAGTATGCCCAAGGATGCTTCAAAAAGGTAAACAAACTTGTGTTCTCAATCATATTTTAGTATGTTAAACTTGCGAAAATTTATTTTGAGGTATTTATAAATTTTTTTGTCTTGATATAATGCACAATGTTTAATGCTTTGTGTTCAAAGGGTAAACATTTTTGCACACAAAGGATTGATGGAAGAGGAACACCCAAGATTGTGGGGTAATTGCAAGCTTTGAGGGAGCCAATGGAGCCATGGATGATTATTGTGGATTGATCCAAAATATCATTAAGCTTGACTTTCGAAGCTTCTTTGTATATTTTTACTTGATATACCTAAGCCTTTGCATGTATCCATCCCTTTCACCACATTACTCGATTTATACCTATTTCTTTTCTCTTTCCTTAGCATATTTTTCCTTGCAAATATGCTTTCTAGAGATTCATTTGTATATAAATGCACCAAAAGTTCATGCATATTATCAAAATCTTTTGCACATAGTTCAGCAAATGATTATTTTGGGAATTGAAGATTCTATTTTTCTTTGCAAGGTCCACACTTATAACTGCATAGGAGATTGTTGCAGACTGCATCTATAAGGGCATCTGTAATACCATAAACTCACTCAAGAACAAATAAATTACCTTCTGGTTCTCATCCTCTTCCAACTTGGATGCATCCCAAAGGTTGATGGAGCCTTCTTCATTTCCTTGATCAACGGCGGGCAAGGGCTCTCTTCCCATTTCAATAATTCCCAACTCCTCTTGAAGACTTTGAAATTCTATCTCTGTGGGAAGAGAAGATTCAGTCTCCTTGGCTTTGTCAGAGCACAATGACATGGCTCTAGGGGCTTCAATGAAGTTCTCTGTCACCTTAGTGTCCAACTTCAGAAACTTCTCTTTATGTTCATTTTCCACATGGATATACCCCTGGCAGATTCACAACCATCTCTTATAACTGTGAGGCAATAATCCTCCCTTAAATTATAAAGCTTTTGTATGTGGGAGAGAAGGATAAAATTCTTGCCATTTATAAGAAAGGAGGGCAGCCCAGGGATGACGAAGATTGATTTTAAGTGCTCTCCATGCACAGATGATCCCTCATCAATAACAGTGGATGCCTTTAACTCTACCACATAAAACCCTATGCTTAGAAGGCACTCCTCATCACCAAAAACTAGGTCCATAACCTCATCATCAAATTCAATCTATGTGACAAATGAAGCTTTTGAAACCTTTTGACCCTTCTAAACTTCCAGTTCATCCTTTGTGTAGTCCACTGTCTACATGAAGAAATAGATAAGCAACAAATCCAAAGTAGTACTCAAGAACCTTGCACTTTTTCTTGTGCAGAGGGCAGTTGTCAATACAAGTCTTTATCCTCTTATCTTATGAATATGCATCCCACCTTCCTGACATGCTCTTCTTTTCATATGAGGATAGGGCAAAGCTAGACATGTGAACATATTGTGATGATCCCTCATTTATAATTTCTGTACTAACCAATTTACTATATGTCTCCCAAAACATAGAGCTTGCCATGTCCTTAACAATATGTTCTAAATTAAAGGGCACATTGAATATAGGCTCAACATCTGGAAGACGTTCATCATGCCCAGCTCTCCTTAACAAATCAAATAGGTTTTCATTGGCACTAGGCTCATCTGTTACCTCTTCAAGTTTCTCTACACCTTCCAAAGGATCATAATAGTGAACCACCTGCTCCATGCTCGAATTGCTGGCCACGGCATGGGGACGAAGAACTAACCAGAAGCAAAATTGCTAATCACACGGTGAATTAAGGGGGACCGAAACCAATCCATGACGCAAGGACAAAGAACTAACCAGAAGTGAAATTGCTAATCACACGGTGAAATGAAGGCATGAGTGATGGGGTACCGAAACCAATCTACGGTGCAAGGAAAGGGGAGGAGAGCCACATGTAGGACTTACGTCATGCTTGCAATGATGACATCGCATTTTATAAAAAAAGAGATTTTTTATTTTTTATTTTTTTAGGTACCATTGAGGACACGAGAATTATTTTCATTATTTTCAAACTTTTCCTTTTGCTCCATGGGCGGTTGCAGCATCAGCCCATCCCTCTATTGCGCAATTCGGAGGATTGTCTATAGCACCAAATTATCTCTATTTATTTGTGGGCAGAACGTGATGTCTTTGTGTAGGGTGAATTCTTTTATCTTCTTCTCCCCTCCCGATTCCATTGACGACGTGAGTCTACTCTTCCGTCAGGCTTGGATTTGCCTTATCGCTCTCTGGCTCGTCGCCCACCTTGTTGCCTGATTGCTTCAATGGCACGAGATTCAGATCTTCGTGTAGGGTGAATTCTTTTATCTTCTTCTCCCCACCCGATTCCGTTGACGGCGAGAGTCTACTCTTCCGTCAGACTTGGATTTGCCTTATCGCTCGGTGCTCTAGCTCGTCGCCCACCTTGTCGCCTGATTCCTTCGACGACACAAATCCATCTCTTCTCAAAGGGTTGGATTTTCTTCATCACTTCATGGACTGATTCTTTCTATTGACGGTGCGATTGATGTCATCATCTTGATTTATTTCTCACTATCGCTTCATGGAAGTATGACTCGTATGAAGCAAACTGTGAGGATGGTTTACCTAGATCCCTCCCTTCTGGCCTTGTTAGAGTTTCATGTTAGAGGTCAATTTACACACTTGGTCAAAACCAGGGCCTTGCTAAAACTCCATGTTAAAGGTAAATTAGGACACTTGGCCAAAACTAGGGCCTTCTTATTAGAAATCCATGCTAGAGGTAGATTTGGACACTTGTTCAAAACTAGGACCTTACTAGAAATCCTTGTTAGAGGTAGATTTGGATACTTGGTCAAAACTAGGGGCTTGTTAACCTTACTAGAAATCCTTGTTAGAGGTAGATTTGGATACTTGGCCAAAACTAGGGGCTTGTTAGAAATCCATCTTAGAGGTTGGCCAAAAATAGTACCTTTTTAGAAATCCATGTTAGAGGTTGATTTGGACACACTTGGTCACAAAACTAGGGCCTTTTTAGAATGTCATGGTAGAGGTTGATTTGGACACTTGGCCAAAACTAGGTCCTTGTTAGAAATCTATGTTAGCCAATTAATTTGGACACTTGGCCAAAACTAGGCCTTATAAGAAATCCATGCTAAAGGTAGATTTGGACACTTGACCAAAACTCGACCAGTCTTACAAATGGCTAGGTCTATAAAACTAGAAGGTGATTAAATTCAAATTGTGAGATGAATTTAGACAAGTCTTGTCCAAAACTAAGGTCCTAGTATATTTGGACACTTGGTCAAATCTTTGGAGATAATTAGCATTAGAGGAGGATGGATGGTTAGGTCCTAAAAAGTAGGGTACTATGATGTGTGTCCATATCAGATATAGATTTAGACACCTAGATAGATACTAAAGAAGTAGCATTGGATGGGAGAAGGTATCGTAGATTTATAAAATTGTCCAAATGTAGATTGAGTGGTATTGGATGGGGGGATATATATATACACAAATGGCTAGGTTCATTTTAAAACTAGGATGTGTGAGAATTCCATATTAGAGATAGATTTTGACACTTGACCATTTCTTTAGAGAGTTGTGGCATTGGAAGCGGGAATGGGATATATTCAAATTTTTGGGTAATAATCCCACCAAAAAGGAGTATTCCATGTGCTCGATAGATCTGAAGAATTTGGACACATGGCCATGGTATCAATAATATTTTTATTGTATATAGATTTGGACAATTGACCAATTCTATATCAAGTGGTAATTGAAAGAAGATGATATTAATGATAGATTATAATATATATTCTCCTAACTAAAATTAGACACGATCTAAGTTGGAGTACTAAAGTTTTCTCCCTGATAATGTGTCAAGTTGATCATCAATATACTGTGATGGTGGCTATAGGGAGGATACATGCAACCCATGAGGAAGATGTGTGCCATGAAGAAACACTTGGGAAAGACCACGTCTCTATGAGAATTGATAAATGCTTCAACCATATGACATTGCACTACCATTCCCAAGTTTAGATGCAAGTAAATTAGTTTATACAATCATCGGTAGCATTGTCAAGTTGTGTAAGAATTCTCTAGAGAGCTTGGGTGTAGCACCTAACATTGAAGAAGATTTGGGTTCAACCATGGATGGTGGTTATGGTTTAAGTGTAGTGCCATATGATGAAATTTTAGTCCATGAGAGCTGGAGATAAAATCTATGTATTGTAGAGTCAAGGGGCAAAGAAGAATGTGTTGGGGTCATATTGATGGTCTTTCTGTATGAGGCTATTGGTTTTGAAGTTTTAGGTGTGAAGATTATGTGGGGGTGGTGGTTGATTAAGCCATCCAACAAGTTCACTCTCATCAACACCTTCTTTAGATAATAGTGTTGATCTCATTAGGTGGCCTATTAACAGACTCACATTCTAGGATGGTTTAGTGCTCCTCGTTGAAATGGAGTCTAATGAAATGGATGACCAATTCATTGATGAATGTGTTGATGCTCCAACTAAGAAGAGGAGATATTACATGGTGAAGAGGCAACCCAAAGTGTTGGGCATAACAGGGAATTCAAAGAGGACGACACTATGTGTTATTTTCCATGTAGCATTGATTGATTGTTATAGGATAAAATGTTGCCAAGTTGTTGATCATGATGTAGTGATAGAATTGCACAAAGATTTTTGGGGATGTTGCTTGCAATCTCACACTTGTTATGTGTCTGATTCCATGGAAATGGCATGCCATGTGGATGGAGTAGAGACAAGATGGTATAGCTTCACATTAAATTGTATGGAAGTATGTTCGAGGACATGGTATGGAAGTATGTTCCAACTATAACATTTTACAGATGGGTGGTTGCAAGATGAGGTAACTCACTTTCGTTCACTCTCTCTAAACTTGGTACGTCGATGCATCTCAGGCGGAGTACCTCGATCGTGATATCACCATATCAATTAAAAAACGACACCTATCTCCCAAGCCTAAAGCGACATATCTCGAACGAGATACCAACTAATGCCACGCTAGTAGTAGGTCCGGGTTTCAAGTCACCATCCATGTCACCAGTAAGGTCACCCGCCACCACACTATCTCGATCGAGATATTCATGCCACTTGGATCCACATCAATGCCACGGTGGATCCCCCAAAACATCCCGCTCAAATGTACATTTAGCATATTTAATCAGCCCATCTCCACCGTCCACATATCTCGAACGAGATATTGAAATATAATCTCGACCATTGAAATACCTCGTTTGAGGTATAGAGATGCAATCTCATCTGTCCACATATCTTGTTCGAGGTATAGAGATGAAATCAATACCGTTTAAACGAGGTACATCTACAAAATCTGACCCGTCCAATTGCGCACATTTGAAGATGCGATCCCAACCGTTTAAATATCTCGATCGAGGTATTAAATGAATCTCGGCCGTCAAACATACGTCGATCGTGGTAACGACTTAAAATCTAAGCCGTCCATGTATCTCGAATGAGATACTGAATTCAAATCACAATCGTCGATCCTTCACCAACCCTAAAATTAAGTGCATATCTTGGTCATTTGTCTCACTAACCCTGAAATCCAGAGCATACATCTTGCAAACCCTAAAGTGTATGATACCACCGAACCTCATTCGAGGTTATAAAATCAAAAAAAAAACCTCATTGTCACAAGTCGTTTTCACTCTCCTTGCTCTCTCGATTTGGATTAACATTAGTGGGCCCATTAGCATTGTTTTATAGCTTCATTAGTGCTACTTAGCACTAAGCATTAGACCTTACACATTGCCCGTTTGTGTTAGGCTTAGGTTTTAGCATGGAGTCACGTGCGGAGGGCCGCTCGTCTATTGTAGACCTCATTGCGGGCGGAGATAGAGCGGGAGTTAGTGGCTATCCATAGGAGTGCTAGAGGCACACCATCTACAATACATATCGTGGGGCAGGACTTGGAGGCGATGCGATCGTCCCTTCGTAGCCTTCACGATATTGTTTATGTAGATGAGTGGATAGCCCACCATCGCACTGCTCCTCTGTCACATGGTCTGGCTGACATATCATCAGGTCTATAATCTTGATTTGATTAGGGATGGAGCCTACTTAGATCTTTTCCACGAAAGCTATGGGATGAGGCCTGGGGCGGGCTAGCCCCTTACTATTTCGTGATGTTTGCATCCTCGTATGGCGGCACATATCCATAGTCGATATGTTGCCGCATATGGGAGGATGCCGAACAACTGCCAGATTCCCATATACTTCGCAAAGCAATTATATGCAGAGTTTTTCTTAGGGGAAGAGGTGGATTACACTAGCCATCGGCCTGGTGGTGGTGCTAGCTGAGTCTGTCTCTTGGACCAAGGTAGGCAGCCTCCACCAAGGTAGGCAACCTCCATCAGTCCTTCCTATAGCTCCTACAGATCCGGCGTTTGTGCCTATGTCAACGGTCGAGGATCTTGGCACCCAAGTTGGCATCGACGTACGGAGTACCACACAGAGAGCATCCACCACATGGTGCGCTTGTTCTCAAGATTGATACCGATGATAGATGTCGAGGTATTTAAACATTTATTACTTCTTAAGTTTTTTTAGTCATTTATTTACATGTTTATATGTACTTTTCTATATTTTTACATGAGCGGCATGGGTGATTGTGTCACATAGGGTCCAACACCTACCACAGACTCACTCAGAGAGTTGGTAGAGGCGAGAGCGGAGATTGATCACCTTAAATCTGCATTCGGATGGTAGAGGCAGCTACTACAGAGGCACAGCATGCGAGAGAGTCTGACATCCAATAGGTAGATTTCTCTTGTATGTAAAAGAGTTTTAATTAAGGTCCTAAGTTATAAATTTCTTTAAGTAATACCTAATGAAAGAGACTAATCAATTATTTTTATGCTTTACTTTTTTCGTAGGCTCAAACTGAGGTAGAGAGTTCTAGAGCCAAGGCGCAGTAGCACATGATTATGGAGCAGATTGCATAGTATAGAGCAGAGCAGTTCATGCTGCATGTTCGGGAATTCCACAGATCATCAGACGTGATAGTGTCTTACTTTGCCTCTCTATATCCAGAGGTTATTCGACAACCTCTCCCTCAGGATGTACCACCATTCCTCTGTGATGCCTGCTGCGCTCTCTGCTGCACTGCTCTGCTGAGCTCTCTGTAGTATCAAGAAAATTGACATTACTGGTGGATATGCTTTGGGATGTGGATATTTTTTCCATTTGTCTTGCATCATCGAAGAGCTAGTACACTTCTCAGCATGTCCCTCTTGCCGCGCACACGTTGACCTAGCGACATACAAAGTTTTGGGCATTGACAATCTTCACCCAGGCTTCACTCGAGTAGATGCTAGGATTGGCTGGCCTCTTGATTTTACCTCAGCTATACTGACTTGAGACTCGACGCTGCCCGATGACAGAGATCGGAAGCGTGAGGTGCCTCTAGAGATTGAGTGGAGTACACACGAGTTTGATGCATACTAGAGAGTCCTTCACGAGATCCAGATCACATCATTACGAGCCTATGGGTGGTGCTAGTCCTAGTGGCAACTCGGGTGATGGTGGTAGCAGCAGTGCTGCTTATGATAGCACCGTGTCCTTAGCAGATGAGCTTACACGCGCAGCAGAGTGGCAGGCATGTACCATTGCTGATTATTGATTTTGGGTTTACAAATAGAGAGGTCTTGCAGTAGCACAACGTAGAGAGAGGGAGAGGGCTATAGTAGCTTATCGGACTTGTGAGCTCCTGAGTACACCGGCACCAGCTCATGATCTTGCTGTTGAGGCGGACCTCCTTATAGTCGATGACCTCTTTAGCCGACACAGCCTCCTCGACATGCACATCAGACTCGACGTGCACATCAGACTTGACGTGCATGTCGACTAGCAGTTAAAGATGACAATATTGATTGGGTTGCCGTTTGATAGTGACTAAACTCAGACTAGCTGGGTTAGCTCACTTACATTGTTGTACTTAGATTTATGGGCAGTGACTAACATCAGACTAGCTGGGGTAGCTCATTTTCATTATGCCTTGATCTTTTGAGTTAGTGGCTAAACCCAGAGAAGCTCGTTAGCTCACATTGTAATGTACTTATTTGATGTTTATATCATTCTGGGTTTTTTCATTATTCAGTATCATTACATTTTAGTTGATGTTCATGGTTTTTTTATTTTTTAAACACTTTGGCTATAATATTGTTTGTTGAAAATCCACATGCCATCGTACCCAAAAATGCTCCAATGGGGGACCAAACTTTGCAAGCATGTGCGGGGGACCCACCCCCACATGCTGGCAAAGTTTGGTCACCCCCTCGGAGCATGTTTGGGTTAGTAATTAGCACCAAGTGCAGATTTTTCAAGTCTCTTGGTGCTTAAGAAGCCATGGAAAATCTGGGTCTTCCCCATACCATCGTTCCCAAACATGCTCCGATGGGGACCAAACTTTGCAAGCATGTGGGCCCACCCCCACATTCTTGCAAAGTTTGGTCATGATTGGAGCATGTTTGGGTTAGTAACTAGTGCCCGGTGTGCAAATGTTTCAAGTCTCTTGGTGCTTAAGAGGCCATAGAAAATCAGGGTCTTCCCCATACGATCCTACCCAAACATGCTCTGATGGGGACCAAACTTTGCAAGCATGTGGTGGGGCCCAAACTTTGCAAGCATGTGGGGGGACCCAACCCCACATGCTTGCAAAGTTTGGTCATGATCAGAGCATGTTTGGGTTAGTAATTAGCGCCCTGTGTAGATTTTTCAAGTTTGTTGGTGCTTAAGAGGCCATAGAAAATCTGGGTCTTCTGCATACCATCGTACCGAAACATGCTCGGATGGGGACCAAACTTTGCAAGCATATGGGAAGGACCTACCCCCACATGCTTGCAAAGTTTGGTCATGATCTTAGCATGTTTGGGTTAGTAATTAGCGCCCAGTGCGGATTTTTCAAGTCTCTTGGTGCTTAAGACGCCATGGAAAATCTGGGTCTTTCCCCATACTATCATACCCAAACATGCTCCGCGATGGGGACCAAACTTTGCAAGCATTGCAAAGTCTAGACCCCATCAGAGCATGTTTGGGTTAGTAATTAACTCCCAGCGCAGATTTTTCATGTCTCTTGGTGCTTAAGAGGCCATTAAAAATCCGGGTCTTCCCCATATCATGATACCAAAACATTCTCCTATGGGGACCAAACTTTGCAAGCATTTAGGGGGGGACCCACCCCCACATGCTAGCAAAGTTTGGTTTCAGTTAGTAATTAGCACCCGGTGCTGATTTTTGAAGTCTCTTGGTGCTTAAGAGGCCATGGAAAATCTGGGTCTTTCCCATACCATCGTAGCCAAACATGCTCCGATGGGGACCAAACTTTGCAAGCATGTGGGGGGGCCAACCCCAAAATGCTGGCAAAGTCTGGTCATGATCGGAGCAAGTTAGGGTTAGTAATTAGCGCCCAGTGTGGATTTTTCAAGTCTCTGCTTACGAAGCCATGGAAAATCCGAGTCTTCCCCATACCATCGCACCTAAACATGCTCCGATGGAGACCAAACTTTGCAAGCATGTGGGGGGGACCCACCCCCACACCACATGCTTACAAATTTTGATTATGATCGGAGCATGTTTGGTTGAGTAATTAGCACCCACCAGTGTGGATTTTTTAAGTCTCTTGGTGCTTAAGAGGCCATGGAAAATCCAGGTCTTGTCTATACCATCGTACCCAAAAATGCTCCGATGGAGACCAAAATTTGCAAGCATGTGGGGGGGGGCACCCCCACATGCTTGCAAAGTTTTCTCACAATCAGAGCATGTTTCAGTGAGTAATTAGCACCCAGTGCGGATTTTTCAAGTCTCTTGGTGCTTAAGAGGCCATGGAAAATCCAAGGCTTCCCCATACCATCAAACCCAAACATGCTCCGATAGGGAGACGAAACTTTGCAAGCATGTGGGGGGGGCATACCCACATGCTTGCAAAGTTTGGCAATGAGATCAAAGCATGTTTGGGTTAGTAGTTAGCGCCCAGTGAGGATTTTTCAAGTCTTTTGGTGCTTAAGTGGCCATGGAAAATCCGGGTCTTCCCATACCATTGTACCTAAACATGCTCCGATGGGGACGAAACTTTGCAAGCATGTGGAGGGGGCCCACCCCCACATTCTTGCAAAGTTTGGTCCCCATTTGGTGGTGAATTGTGGGAGTGCTTCTCCATGCCTCAAACCAATCTCTTCCTTTCATCACTCACAAGTGGTGAGACATTATGTGGCACATACTTGGGATGTGAAGGAGGGAGAAATCGATGATGTTTGTCATACACCACCTTCTTAAGTGTAGAGGGTCTTTCCAAAACAAGTGATGGTCCACAAATCCGACGTGCATGATGTCCAAGGGTTGCCAAACCTATTTTAAAATTGAGATAGAGATGTAAACTTAAAGTTTAAAGGCTAAGCACTCTGAGAACCCAAGATAGTCATCCATCGTCGTGCATGATGTTCAAAGGTTGCCAAACCTATTTTAAAATTGAGATAGAGATGTAAACTTAATATTTAAAGGCTAAGCACTCTGAGAACCCAGGAACTGATGATCCTGTCACTTGGCATAATGACTGTGCCGTATATAGGGGTAGATATTCTCCCTAAATGTGGTTTTGAAGTGAGAACGTGGTGTATGTTTGTCCACCAGCTGCAACTTCCTCCACTGCACCACTTTGGAGCTGGTGTGTCACATACTCATAATGGTGCTCTGCCACTATCTCTTAGTCACTTGCATCAAGATCTACCATCTATAGATGTGCAATCGAGCCACATGATGTGCAATTTCTCTCCACACAAGGCATCCTATGGAACTGGGCATCCTCCGTGCGTGCACACAAAAGAGAGTGGATGAAATCATGAGGACTACGAGCCAACTCTCTATGCCCACTAAGAGAATGGAACACATCATAAAAACGTTTGAACTCAACATGGTAGCGACAACAACATGTGTCACGCTGACATGAGTACCTCACAAGCCAAGGCTTACACCCCTCAAATGACCTTTGGGCATCCTCCGTGCGTGCACACAAAAGAGAGTGGAACAAATCATGAGGACTACGAGGCAACTCTCTATGCCCACTAAGAGAGTGGATGAAATCATGAGGACTACGAGCCAACTCTCTATGCCCACTAAGAGAACGGAACACATCATAAAAAAGTTTGAACTCAACATGGTAGCGACAACAACATGTGTCACGCTGACATGAGTACCTCACAAGCCAAGGCTTACACCCCTCAAATGACCTTTGCCCAATTTTAAGCTCTGGATACGATGCCACAAACTGACAATACAACTCTATTTGGGTCATTTCAAGAAAGCAAGCACCGTGCTCAATGAACACTCCTCTTGTCACTCTCTTACGCAAAGCTTTCTTGAAAACTAGCGAGGCATGACAATTCTCCTTCCAAAATCTTTCTATCAAGGCTCTAGTGGTTTCATCTAGTAGGCGATCATGCCTAGCTACACGACCACTACTCGCCCCCCACAAAGCACTAACCTCATTGGCATCTAAACTTTGCCGTCTAATAGACCCAACTCTAAGTGTGTGCGGTGCTATGGAAAGGATGCAAGATGTGGCACTCACCTTACCCTTCATTTGGGAGCTACTTATGGCTGCCACAATAGCCCGTCGAGCAGCCAAAGCATCCGTAGAGTTCCTCTTCTTGTTAACTATATAGGAACGAGCGAACACTTTGTAGCACCGCCATGCCAGCTCTTCTCTCTCTTTGACCTCCAATGTCGAAAAGCGTCCTACAGTTGGCCATGTTGGGCAGATCGATCAAAGCATCAAGCACACATGCCTGTGAGATGAAGGCATGAGGTCTTTGAAATAGGAATGAAAGATTGCATGGAAAAAAACGACGATGCACCCCTGACTTTGATAGTTCTTTCCTATCCACACTATGAGTGCCCAAAGGAGGGGGGTTGGGTTCTTGTGGAAGAGAAGGGGGCTCAGCAAGGGTGGGTTCATGTGGATTATCTAAACTAAGGGTGTTGAGATATCGAGCTCTAGTGAGGCGGTGGACACTGATGATGACCCGCCTGGGGGATAGGCCCCACACTTACACCACTGGCATGGTTGGTGAGATCATGGGAGATATGCGGCCAGTGGGATGACAGGCTGTGTGACAGCCATTCTAGAGACTGGCATAGTTATAGCGCCAGCTCATTTAGTCGGGTTCACACTATAGAGAACTCGTGTATGTATTGGTTGAGTACCTTTCATATTATTGTGTACTCTTATCTTGTATATGGTGTGTTGAGTGTTGAGTTGAGAAGAACAAGATTTTCAGCCTCTCACCTTGTGTGTTCTCTATTAGGGTTTTGTGAGTGTGTGTGTGTGTGCTTGCAAGAGCTCAAGCTCTCCTCCCCCCTGCATCTTTTCATGGTATCAGAGCCTGGTTCGTGCTATGGGCTGAGCTGCAAGCAAGAGAACCACAGGAAGCGGTACGAGGGTAAGAGCTTCAACTACTCTTCCCTATTGTGTTGGTGACTACACCCTTGTCGGGAGCTCTACGGGAGGCACCGGCAAACGGTCTCTCATTGAGGAGCTTTCTTCGCGGGAGTAAAGCTATAGGGAAACTATACAGTCCTTTGGAATTTTATTTACGGGCCAAAAACGCGTTTCGGGCGCGTCTGGACCTCCGTTTTTCAGAAAGCAGGCGATTTCGAGCACTGCGGGTAAGTCATCGATTCTCTCTGCAGAACTCTGTTTTAAGAACTGCAAGAAGACAGATTGACTGTGCAGACACTGTGGGTGCTGCAAAGAGGTCTACAGTTGCCATTGGGTGTATGTATGCACATTGACGTCACTGGTTGTGACATTTGAGAGTACGACAGTACCGCTGTGCAGAAAATACAGCAGTTGTGCAGGAAAAACCAGAGTGCAGTTTCTGGTAAAATTGTATGTTTGGCAAGATGTCAAATGATGGGATAACTCAGATTGTGGCTGAGAAGCTTGACAAGAATAACTTCCATGCTTGGAGGTTCAGGTTGACGAATTTCCTGATGGGAAAAGGCTATTGGGACTACATAGAAGGTGAGCATGAAGAGGCACCAGAGATACCGGATATAAATCCGACTGCTGCAGATGTGAAAGAGTTTAAAGACTGGAACCAAGGAGCCAGGAAGGTTATGTATTGGCTTTCCATTAGTATACAGGACACCATGATTGGGCACATTCAGGATGCCAAGTCCCCCAAGGAGGCGTGGGACACCTTGGTAAAGCTTTATGAAACAAATACCAAGGCACGTAAGATACAGTTGAAGAATGAACTTCATACTGTGGAGAAAAAGAGCATGTCTGTGAATGACTATGCACTGAAGATAAAGGGTATTGTGGAATCCCTTGCATCTATTGGTGTGTCAGTAGATAATGATGACAAAGTGGAAGTCTGTCTATGTGGTCTCGGGCCACAATACAAGGCGTTTAAGACGTCTATTCAGACTCGGGAAAACATTCCCAACTTTACAGATTTGGTGTCTATGCTGATTATCGAAGAGAAGAACTTGGGTGAAGACCAACAGTCTTCACAAAGCAAGAACAGTTCAGAGCAACAGGCCTTCTACACGAGTTCAGGAAGAGGACAAGGTAGAGGAGGCCGTGGACGCGGTCAAGGAGGTGGCCGAACAGGTAATCAGAATTATGGCCAACAGCAGCAGCAGCAACAACAGTCCCAGAATCAACAACAACAACAACAGCACGCAGGTGGAAGAGGCAAATTCAGAGGCAGGGGGAGTCAAAGAGGCCGTGGAAATTGGCAAAGGCAATATAATGATGCACGTGAATGCTACTATTGTGGTAAGCCAGGACATGTGCAGTCAGAATGTTATAAGAAGCAGGCTGACATGCAAAATGGGAAAGTGCAGCAAAACAACTATGCATCCTCAAGCAGAAATAATGAGGACAATGAAAGGTTGTTTGTTATGCAGCATGTTGTGAATGCCATGTCTAAAAATGTTGATGCAGCACAAAAAGATAATGTATGGTATGTGGATTCAGGCGCTTCGAACCACATGACGAGTCATGGGGAGTGGTTCAAGGAGATGAAGAACCCGAAAAGACCAGGTTTTGTGGAAACAGGGGATGACACTGCTCATCCAATTGCCCACGTTGGAGATGTGCCATTATCTATGCAGGATGGCAAAGTGAAGTACCTTGCAGATGTACTTCATGTACCGAACATAACAAAGAATCTGGTTTCAGTTGGCCAGATGATTGAGCAGGGGTTGCAGGTTCGGTTTAACCTAGATGGGTGTTATGTTGAAGATTTCAAAGACAAGTGCAGGTTGGTTGGAAAAGGCAACAGAGTGGGTAGAATGTTTACGTTGGATGTAGACATGCCTGAAATGAGTGCTGCGATGTTTGCAAATGGTTCAGGAGTTGTTGCAGACACAGACATATGGCATAAAAGAATTGGACATGTAAATGTGCAGAGATTGAAGTCTATGTAGACAAAAGGAATTGTGACAGGGCTGCCAAAATTTAAAGTGGAAGGTATGCAGAAAATATGTGAAGCATGCCAATTTGGGAAGCAAACAAAGCATGTGTTTCCACATAACAGATATGTGAGCAGAAATGCACTAGATGTTGTGCATTCAGATGTATGGGGTCCTACGAAGACTGTGTCTATGGGAGGCTGCAGGTACTATGTCACTTTCATTGATGACCACACAAGGAAAGTGTGGGTATATTTCATGAAGGAGAAGAGTGAGGTGTTCACTCACTTTCAGAATTTCAGAGTTTTGGTTGAAAAGCAAACAGGAAAATATGTTAAGTGCCTTGGAGGGGGAGAATACTTCTCCAATGAGTTCTCTGAATTTTTGAAGAAGAATGGTATTCGGAGACAGTTCACATATGCAGATACACTCCGCAGCAAAATGGAGTTGCTGAGTGGAAAAACAGGCACATTGCTGAGATTGCGCGAGCATTGATGGAAGAGAAGAATATGCCGCATTGCTATTGGGCTGAGGCTATTTCTATAGCAGTATACATCATGAACAGGACTCCAACTACAGCCATACATGATGTAACTCCACCAGAGGAGAGGTTTACTGGCAGAAAACCAGATTTATCTCATCTGAAAGTTTTTGGATGCATTGCATATGTGCATGTGCCAGATGAGCTGAGAACTAAGCTGGATCTGAAAGCTGAAAAATGTGTGTTTATTGGATATTCCCTTGAGAAAAAGGAATACAGGTGTTATAATCCTGCTACACGTGAGTTGAGGGTAAGCAGGGATGTTGTCTTTGATGAGATGAGCAGCTGGTATGCTGCTGAAAAAGAAGCTGTTGGGGCTGATGTGAGTGGAAGTGTGGTTGCACAGAATGCAGGTCAGCAGCAATCACAGTCTTTGAGTGGACCAGGAGAGTCCTCATCTAGTGGGTCTATTGATAGACCATGGAGTGGCAGGCTGCGTCATAATACCAGCCCTGCAAATGTGATTAGTACATCATGTAAAGGAAAAGAGAAAGTGGTTGAGCCCCTTGGTATGCCTGACATTTCTGCAGGGCATTCTCATGTTGATGGAGAGTCTAGTGGCTTACATATGAGCCTTGATGAGGAGCTTGGGATCCCAGCCATGAGAACACCTGGTGTAAAGAAAGCTATGGAGGCCATGAATGAAAAGCTGCGAAGATCAGGGAGAGTGAAGAACCCTGTGCAGAGATTTACATATGATGGTTATGTGGCACATCACTATGCATATATGGCAAAGGTTGTGCAGGTTGTTGAACCCACATGCATTGATGACGCTGTTGGAAATGTGTGTTGGGAGAAAGCTATGGATGAGGAGATGGATGCACTATATGGAAATGAAACTTGGGATTTAGTGCAATTGCCAGAAGGCAAGAAAGCCATTGGATGCAAGTGGGTGTACAAAGTTAAACATAACAGTGATGGAAGCATAAACAGGTACAAGGCTAGATTGGTAGCCAAAGGATATGCACAGACATATGGGATTGATTATGAGGAAACTTTCAGCCCAGTTGCCAAGATGGCAACGGTGAGAGTTGTGATAGCAGTGGCTGCGTCAAAGCAATGGTCTTTACATCAGATGGATGTAAAGAATGCATTCTTGCATGGGGATTTGCAAGAAGAGGTGTATATGTTGCAGCCACCTGGTTATGAGAATGTGGGTCACCCCGAGCATGTTTGCAGGTTGAAGAAAGCCTTGTATGGCTTAAAGCAAGCACCAAGAGCATGGTCTGACAAGATTTCTGAATATCTTGTCACTATTGGCTTTCATGTAGCCAATGCAGATTTCTCATTGTATGTGAGACATGGTGATAGAGGGGTTGTGCTTGTTGTCATCTATGTAGGTGACTTGATCATTACGGGGGACCATGATGCAGAGATCTTTGATGTAAAGATCTTGCTAAGACAGAAGTTTGAGATGAAGGATCTGGGGGAGCTCAGATATTTCTTGGGCATTGAGGTGATTAGGTCACCACATGGTATTGGATTACTGCAGCGACAGTATGGCTTGGACATGTTGTCCAAGTATGGTATGACAGGCTGTAAGCCTATTTCTGTGCCATTGGATCAGAATGGCAAATTGAGTGCAGATTCAGGAGAGATCTTGGAGGATCCTACTATGTACAGACGCATAGTAGGAAGTTTGATCTACATGACGATCACCAGACCAGATTTGAGCTATGCTGTTGGGTTGGTGAGTCAGTTTATGCAGGTTCCACGAAAACCGCATTTGGATGTAGTGAGACGCATACTGAGGTATGTGAAGTCTACTTTGCATTGTGGACTATTCTATGAGACTAGGACAGAGATATGTGTACATGGGTACACAGATGCTGATTGGGCTGGTAGTATCTCAGACAGAAGATCTACCAGTGGATTCATGTTTTCTTTGGGGAGTGCTGCTGTGACTTGGAGCAGCAAGAAGCAGCCTACGGTTGCTCTATCGAGTACAGAGGCGGAGTATAGAGGAGCTGCTATGGCAGCATGTGAGGTAGCTTGGTTGAGAAAGCTACTTGCAGATTTGGGTCTATCAGTGGATAGACAAGTTGTCATTTTCTGTGACAACATTAGCAGTATACAGTTGGCCAGGAACCCAATCTTTCATGCTCGTACGAAGCACATAGAGGTCCACTACCACTTCGTCAGAGAGAAGGTCTTGGCAGGAGACCTTGACCTTGTTTATGTCAGCACAGAGGATCAGGTAGCTGACATCTTCACCAAAGCGTTGGGTACAGAGAAGCTCCACAGATTCAGGGCTTCGCTTGTGGTGTACATGAGATGGAGTTGAGCTCGAGGGGGAGTGTTGAGATATTGAGCTCTAGTGAGGCGGTGGACACTGATGATGACCCGCCTGGGGGATAGGCCCCACACTTACACCACTGGCATGGTTGGTGAGATCATGGGAGATATGCGGCCAGTGGGATGACAGGCTGTGTGACAGCCATTCTAGAGACTGGCATAGTTATAGCGCCAGCTCATTTAGTCGGGTTCACACTATAGAGAACCCGTGTATGTATTGGTTGAGTACCTTTCATATTATTGTGTACTCTTATCTTGTATATGGTGTGTTGAGTGTTGAGTTGAGAAGAAGAAGATTTTTAGCCTCTCACCTTGTGTGTTCTCTATTAGGGTTTTGTGAGTGTGTGTGTGTGTGCTTGCAAGAGCTCAAGCTCTCCTCCCCCCTGCATCTTTTCAAAGGGGTAGTGGGGGGAAGAGGGTGGAGGGAGAGGAAGTGGAAGAGGAGGAGTAAGGCTTGGATCATCGCCAAACGGAAGGTGTTGCTCGTTGATGTGCTCTCCACTCTCTCTTTCTCTCCCGAGCTACCCTTTTCCTCTCCTCCTCTTGAACTCGGTGGATGGGGGGAAGTCCACTTAAAAATTAATATTATTAAGAATATTTATTAACAAGTCTAAATATTTATCATTACTAGATATATAAATATATCTTTTGTTTTATAATTATATAGCTGCATTTTCTTTTATAATGTATTTTTTTAAAATTTTATTCAAAGGTTTATCCTACTCAAATATTCTTAAGAAATATAAAATTTAAAAAATTATTATTTTTAAATTAAATAACATGAACTTTAAAAACATTATTTTTTATCTGATTCTAAAATATAATCCTTTAAAATTAGTGATTTTTAAATTATTTTATATTAACAAGTTATATATATTTTATTATTTAAAACGTTTTCAAAAATATGTTTTTGAAAAAAATGGGGAGGTGGGAAGGAGGTGCTACTACGTGTCACATGCATGTATGACACGTGGCATTTTCTTGACATGTGGTACTATTATGGCTGATGTGGCATGCCATGTCACCAAGTGCGAGGCGGCATGCAAAGGTGGCAAGAAGATGTGGCATTAATGATGCCTAGGATGATGAGGTTGGGAGTCAACTAGGTTGACCATGTTGACATGGAGGTGTTGACATGGAGGATGGAGGTGACAAGGTGAGGTGGCAAACTGCTTATGTGGATCCTCTCGAAGCTGATGTGGACATAAGGTGACATGCATATATAAGATTTGTCCCTACCCAAGCCTCACACATGGAATGATATCAACCAGATTCTTGAAGATATACATGGGATCTAAGATATGATTGATCTTCATGTCACACAAATATGGAATTCAAAAGAAGATTGAGTCTATAGACATCCCATTTGGTGGTGAATTGTGGGAGTGCTTCTCCATGCCTCAAACCAATCTCTTCCTTTCATCACTCACAAGTGGTGAGACATTATGTGGCACATACTTGGGATGTGAAGGAGGGAGAAATCGATGATGTTTTTCATACACCACCTTCTTAAGTGTAGGGGGTCTTTCCGAAACAAGTGATGGTCCACAAATCCGACGTGCATGATGTCCAGAGGTTGCCAAACCTATTTTAAAATTGAGATAGAGATGTAAATTTAAAGTTTAAAGGCTAAGCACTCTAAGAACCCAAGATAGTCATCCATCGTCCAAAGCAAAACTCCTTTCACCTTCATCTCATGCCTATTTATTAGCCTTGAAATGTCATGTACTTTGATACCTCGCCATAGTGTCTCAAGCTCCTCAATCAAAGGCTTGAGATACACATCCATGTTTTCTACCTTATACTTGCTTGGTACAAGGAGAGCAAGGATGATATGACCTTTCTTGATTGCCACCCATGGAGGGAGATTGTAATTCACCAATATAATAGGCCAAGTAGACCATGATGTGGACTTGAAGCCAAATGAATACCATCCATGCCCAAGCCAAGACGTAAGTGACGAGGCTCATCTTTAAACTTGGGCAGTTGATGCTCCACATGTTGCCATGCCGATGAATCAGCCTATGATCCTCATGATGCCATCGATCGAGTGATGAGTAGCATGCCATGTCATGAGTTCTGCTACATTTAAACATGTATTGGATGCGAGGAATAATAGGGAACTATCTCAAAAACTTTCGGGGAGCTATATCTCCTTGCAAATCATCCCTATAGCGGCTCTCCCCACATTGTAGACATTTTGTTGCATCTTTATTAACCCCTCTAAATAGCATGCAATCATTAGGACATGCGTGTATTTTTGTGTAATCCATACCTAGCATAGAGAGCATTTTACGACACCCATCTCGTGAGTTCTATAAATTTAGATTTTGAGGGGGAAGAATCTTCTTCAGAAGCTTGCAACAAAACATAAGAAATCATATGTCAAAATATTAGCATGGAGAGTATATAGAACATGAAACGTTTTCTATTTGAGAGAATAGAATGAGGCAATCTTACTAAAGAAGACTTGTGACACTTGTATCACTCCATCCATAAGTTGTTTGCAAGTTCAATAGCTCCAAGTTTTCTCATAGTGTGGAGTACGAACATCCCTCATACAAAGGGGTGCTTGCCTCTCTATGCAAGATTTCCTCCTCTTGTGACATTGGAGCTTTCTCACTATCATCTATGACCTCCCGTCCAAAAAAGTCATTCACCATGTTGTCCATGATGAGATTCTCTTCCTCCTCATGTGGAAATGGTGGAGGCACCTCATTCATTGGTTGGGGAAGATGAGTCTTAGCCATGCTTTCCATATGAAGCCTTTCCACCTTCCGCACTCTACCCGATGTCACCGAATGGTGTGGCATGCTACCTAGCACTCTCCTATGGTTCTCCTCCATGTCATCATCTGCACTTGGTCGTGCCACTACCTCATGATGAAAACCATATGTCTGAACAAGCTCAATTATTATACAATGTTGTCGTATATAATGGCCCTTACATCGATCATACAGACAACAAATGTTTTCTCTCATCCATTCCTTGGAACCAACTTTCGGCCCTTGATGATCACTTTCAGACATCTTTAACCTGGCCAAAATTGATTTAGGGTTCATAAAAAACACACAACAACATCTAGAACTATAAACAGAAAATTACCCAAGGTTTCACTATTGCACAACGAACACAATAGCATTTTTCGTTGCCCAAAAGTGAAAATTTTCTCCTCAGCAGCGACCTGTGAACTGACTCCCACCTCAATTGCCCTGCCGAACACGTGTCAATACCTTCCTACTTCCCCTATCCTGCATGTGCTTAGGCTACGCTTGCAGCCCAACTCTTCCTCCCACCACACCTCTTCGCTCAAGGGTTTTGCATCAATCAACTCTCCCTCTCCAAGAAGGTAAGCCCTCTTTCTTGCTTTCTTCAAGCTTTAATGGAAAGCTTCAATCTTTGCCTTATTCCAAGCATTCATGGAAAGCTTGTTCATAGCTCAATGTGAGCTTTTCTTTCCCTTCTTCTCTCTTTCCTTCCCCTTTTTCCCTTCCCATCTCTTTCGTCTCCCTTGCCCTAACCCTAGCCTAATGAATAGAGCTCTAATAGAGAGATTTGATGGAGAGCTCTCCATCAAAGCTTTCTATTAAGCATTCTATGCATAGAGCTAGAACATAAACTAATTTTTCATTCACTTATGCATTAAGAGTAGGGTTTAGGATACTCACCTCTTTTTACTCTTGTTCTTCTTGCTTTCTAATGTGTTGTGTTAATGAGGACGAACGTTTTTATTTATTATGTTTATTTTTTGTAGGTTTATTCAAGTGAACAAGGGTTTGGGCATTGCCTGTCATATGGTAAGCCCTCTTTCTTGATTTTGGCTTACGCTTCTTGTCTTTGTGTTTTTGCACCCTTGGGTGCCGGGGAATAGGGTTAGGTCAATAGGCCTCTTGCAATAGGATAATGCATAGCTCTTATGAAATAATGCTTATGCATAGGCCCTATATGCAATAGGTTTATGCATAGGCCCTATATGCAATAGGTTTATGCATAGCCTTATGCATAAGAGACTTATGCAATAGGTTTATGCATAGCCTTATGCAATAGGGCTTATGCATAATATGTAATAGGTTTATGCGCATAAGCCCTATGCAAAAGGTTTATGCATAGCCTTATGCAATAGGGCTTATGCATAAGCCCTATTCAATAATTCTATGCATAGCCTTATGCATAGGGCTTATGCATAAGCCCTATACATAAGGCTATGCATAAGGCTTATGCATAAGCCTTATGCGATAGGGCCTAGTGCATAAGGCTTATGCATAGGCCTTGCATAGGGCTTTTGCATAATATGTTAAAATGAACTAATTTTTTGATTTTTTATGATAATATTTTGTAGGTCTATTCAAGCGAACAACCACCAAGTATTTAGGCCACGGGCAGCTAAAACGCATTTGGCTACAAGAGGTAAGCCCTATTTTTCCATTCTTTGTTTATGCTTATTCTCTTTGTGTTTTTGCACCCTTGGTTGCCAAGGATTAGGATATAGTGCCTATGCATACCCTATTTTTCCATTCTTTGTGCTTATTCTCTTTGTGTTTTTAAACCCTTGGTTGCCAAGGATTAGGGTATAGTGCCTATGCATACCCTATGGATAGGGCTTATACATAATGCCTATGCATAGCCTATGCATAGTGCTTATGTATAGCCTTTGCATAGTGATTATGCATGGCCTATGCATAGCCTATGCATAGTGCTTATGAACTAATATTTTGATTTTTAATGATAATTGTTTATAGGTCTACTCAAGCAAACAACCACCAAGGGTTCCGGCCACATAGAAGTTCATATGGATTCGGATAGAAGAAGTAGGCTCTCTTTTTCCAGTCTTTGTTCATGCTTCTTCTGCTTGTGTTTTTACACCCTTGGGTGCCGAGGATTAGGTTTAGATCAAGATCCTATGGCCCCTATGCAGCATAGGCTATGCATACGCTATGTATAGCCTATGCATACGCTATGTATAGGCTATGAATCTATGCATACCCTATGCATAGGGTATGCATACCTTATGCATAAGCTATGTATAGGGTATGCATAGGGTATGCATAAGGCTATGTATAGGGTATGCATAGGGTATGCATAAGGTTATGCTTAGGGTATGCATAGGCTATGCATGGCTTTATGTAGAAAGATATGGGGTATTGTTATATGCCATCTAAAATGCTTCTTATTTGGTTATCCGTGAGTAGGTGGTTATAGTGGAGGGGGAGCCCTTGATCTTCTCACTATCCTTCTCTTGTAAAAGAGGAGTTGCCTTTGGCTTTAATAGTGGGGAGCATGTGGAAAGTCCACAGAAGCTATCATCCGAAAGGGGCATTGTCCACCATGCTTTTCTAAGCAGTATTGTAGGAAGTCTTAACAATGTTCTAATATGACATGTTGCCTTTATTGTCTAAGCTTGTGTTGTTGTTTTCTCTTGGTTGGCTTGACATTGTTGAGATAAGCTCTCTTATTCATTCAACCTCATGTTTATTGCACCCTTGGGTGCAAGGTTTAGGATTTAGACTTATGCATAGAGATATAGGGCATTGTTATATGCCATCTAGAATGCTATTTTTATCATGTTAGGAGTGGTTATCCGTGAAGAGGAGGTGATTATAGTGGAGGGGGAGCCCTCGATCTTCTCATTATCCTTCTCTTGTGAAAGAGGAGTTTCCTTTGGCTTTAATAGTGTAGAGCATGTGGAAAGTTCTGAGAAGCTATCATCTGAAAGGGACACTTTCCACCCTGCTTGTCTAAGCAGTATTGTAGGAGTTCTTAACAATGTTCTAACATGTTGTATTTTCTATCTCAGCTTTAAGCATGGATTTTGTTAGAGTAATCGCATTTTTTGTCCTCCTACATGTAAGTATAGGCAATGTCGATCGACCCTCACAAGATCCTGATGTGGCAAATCTGCTATCTATTATAAATAAACGATATGGGCAGCAAGCTTTGTCTCAATTTACTCAGACAGAGGTACAGTTCCATCAAACCTTTTCACATACACAAAGTTAATCTTTTATGAATTCTATAAGTCTGATTTTTTAATTTTATATGCAAGAGAGCCAGTCGATGCCATGGGGGCAATCTACCCAGTCGGGGCAGACCACGACTTTGATAGGCGTGGGGCCGAGTGGTGCAGGCCCATCACGATATGGTTGTGATGAGCCTACACCACCTTCTTGGACTAGACCCACCCCCTTCTCCCTCACGTTCATCTTCACCACCACGACGACATAGTACGGAGTTTGATGGGGTAGTAGACGTGCTGGTTGGGGGGGAGCATGCTACTTTTACTTTGACAAAAGCAATACTAGGCCTCCCGAAGCATCTCCCCAATAGGGGCTCTTCATCTACACATTACGAGCCAGCCCCCAAGAGACCCATTCCACTATTCGATCCACGCACCCTACCATACAATGTGGATGTGGATGGTACCCTCATGAACGAATGCACAAGGAAAGCAAGTCATGAACCGCATGCATGTACTTGCAAACCTAGAGTTCATGAACTCCTTTAAAAAGTGAAAAGAACAAGATGAACTTTCAAAGCAATATGTCATTGATGTGCTTAAGTTGAAGTTCCATGTTCCACATATGGGTCTTTACTTCTTCGAGGAGTGGATAAAGAGGCGAATCAAGATTTTGCTCTCTAATAGGAGAGAAAATATCAAGAGAGCAGCAAAGAATAACTTGGAGAAGCCCAATGTTTTCACGATCGAGGAGTTGAGACATGCACACAGCTTTGGACAAAGCACCCAGGTGCTTTTCAACAACAAGTGGCAGTAGTAGCGAGTGCTTCTCGACTACGGAAGTGAGGGGCTTCACACTTCCGCTTCGACAAAAAATCCTCCTTTATTGTTCATTTCATCTAAGTAATCATCTCTTCTCATCTTTCTTTTTGTTTTATACTATATTGTTTTCTTTAACTAATTGTATATTTTCTTAATCATTTTTTGTAGAGAGAGGTTGTTGGGCGGCATGACCCAACAAAGGACGATTATGACTTTGGGTGCAAAGCCCCCCATCTGCAATTGTGGGCGTGGATGCGTACGCGAGGCATACACTTGGATGAGTCTATTTTTGGGACTCAAGCAGATGAGATAAGTGAGCCTAAACATTCTCTTTTCTAGGTCTAATTGTATTTTAAGGCCCTTGCTTACCTTGCACTTGATGGCATGTATGTAGGATGAAGGGGGGAAGATAAGTCATTTCTTGTAGCCGCTGTGTCTTTCAAGCCAACGAGGTGTTGCCATAAGGTTTGACCAACGTTCTTGAATAATCCAAGATGTTCTTCTTAAGAAATTAAGTAATGAAAACTAAATTTGGCTTTAATTATGTGTAAGATTTGTTGTCTTTCATATCGTAATGTTTATATGCAAATATGATTGTCTTCACCTTCACTTGCACATGCATAATCAAGAGAATAGGGGGCATAATGCTATGCATGCTATGCTATTATGTATAATGCTATGAATGCATAAGGAGAGCATTCATAATACTTTAATGTATGCTTTTCTGCATTATGTTAGAGCATGTTATCTTTATGCATAATGCATATGCATGCATAAAAAGAACATGCTCTCTTTATGCTTACCTCCTTTTCTTGTTTTATGTTATAGGTTTGCCTCTTTTAAGCCCACAATCAATTGAAGTAAGTTCTTAATGTAGGCTCTTTTAATATTTATTCTTTTCTTGTTTGCACTCTTGGGTGTGGGGGTTTAGGGTTTTGTATAGTCTCTATGCATAGTTTACGCTTATATAATTAATTTTTTTATGCGTAAGAGCTATGAATGAGAGCTCTATGTTTGTATAATATGTTCTAAACATTGTATTTTTCATGCAAATGATAGTTTTTTTTAATGGGGGGAAAGAATGGCATTAGGAATTTTTTGGACCCAAAAAGGGCCTCCTAAAAAAGGATTCCTAATTTTAAGGGATTAGAGATTAAAAATCTGGGCTTAAGGGAGACAAACCTATTTTTTGCCTTGCCACATTAGCCATACCCCCCTGGTTTCACTTTTAAAGGGAATATTCTCATACTCTCTCTCTTACTTTTTGACTTTTCTCATACTTTCTCTCTTACTTTTTGATTTTTTTATCTTCACTCTCTACAAATTGAATCTTTCTTGTCAGTTTGAAATCTCCTTTCTCATTAACTCCCACCATATCTCCCTTCCACATCAGCAAAACATTCTCGTATTTAGGTGGGCCCCAAAAAGTGAAAATTTTTTATTTTTTATTTTTTTACATTTTGAGGTGAAAAAAACACCACCCAACGAATATGTATGAATTTTTATCTTCACTCTCTACAAAATGAATCTTTCTTGTCAGTTTGAAATCTCCTTTCTCATTAACTCCCACCATATCTCCCTTCCACATCAGCAAAACATTCTCGTATTTAGGTGGGTCCCAAAAAGTGAAAATTTTTTATTTTTTATTTTTTTACATTTTGAGATGAAAAAAATACCACCCAACCAATATATATGATGAAAATAAAATTTTCCCTCCAAAAAGCTTGTAATTCAAGGGTCACGTCAGAAGCCTGTCAGAAGCCAATACATCCATAACTAACTGTCATTCCATTAAGAGCAAACCATCCATTCCATGATTTATTATCTTTTATGCAATTTGTTAGTGAAGGAGAGCTTGGCTTGTTAGGATACTGCAGAAGATTGACTACAAGTGGAGCTTGGTAAACCCATATTCTCCAATCTCAATTGCAAGCATCACAATTTAGCCTTTTACAATGTTAAGAAGGACTTAAAACATCATCAGATAAAATGAAAGAGATCCTCACAAAGAATGTGGAGAAGGATGCAAAGATTCAAAGGCTAGAGGAACTTATCAAACGACTCAAAGCAACGCTAAATGGTACTCGTGAACGCAAAAAGATATTGTCTGGTATAGAATCTCTTGTATTTAAAGGCAGAGCACGAAAGAAAAGAATTCGTACAACAAAGTAAGTAACATAAACTTTCATTATGCACTCAGTGATTTAAACAAAATAGTCATGATTTGTGTTCTGCCAGGAATTTTCTGCAAGAGGTGTGTGGTTCTAATGAAGAGGGATGGAAGGATTTAATTAAAGCCATTCTGAATACGAAGGATATTCTCTCAACAACTATTACTGACCCTCATCATCCTAAAATACGCCAAGCTGTTGTCAGCAATGTGGTGAGCGAGACTACCACCTCAATCGATTCTTCATTAATTCAATATGGTTGTGATGCGGCTAGAATCAGCATGAAAGGGTAACAAGCAATCCATCAGGTTGTAAAAGATGCATTTCTAAGACAAGGAATCACTGTCACTTTATTTCCTACACTCAAGGTGATTTACAATGTCAACAAGCATATCAATAATGATGATGTGCAGTGAGCTTTAGGACAATTTTATCACATTGAGGGCACACTAACATTAGACACAGGGTCGAGCAGAAAGAAAATCAAGACAACAAGTACAGAATTTCAATATGATGTTTACAATAACATCTTTGTTCATATTGAGAGACTACAACAATTTATGGTGAAGTTCTATGGTCTTTCACCAAAAGACGAGAACTTGCAAATGCTACTATTCATGTTTTTCAGTAGAAAATGAAGACGATTACTTTGTTTTGAATATTGTAAATTACTGTTTATTTGCAGTTTTGGGGAGCACACTTTCATTTGTGCATAGATGAGTGCCAAATTGTGAAAGGTTGGAAGCTGGAACGTATGAGCATTACGCTCATGAATGAGGCCATGACATGTGCATGGGAAAAGACTACCAAACCAAGTTTTAGTGTGCAATCTAAGAAAGAGGTCTGGTGGCTTGGTGCATTCTAGGTACCTAAGGAGACACAAGAGGTATTGACATGGATGTTTGAAAGGACTCCCTAGATAACAAATGTAATCAAAAAGCAAATTGATAGTCAACTTTTAGATGTACAAAACATAGGAAAGTTCAAGGTGGATTGGCATCTTGGGGGAGATTTCAAGACAATCAAATACATGATGGGTTGTGCTCAAGGCACGACATCAAGATGGCCTTGTCCTTACTGCAATGCTCAGACTGATATTCCTAGGTAGAAAAAGACAAATGGAAAATGTATGCAAAAGGTTGGTTCTATTGGGAAGGATGTCTCGAAAGGTCCCAAGAAAGGGAAGAAGCAACATGAAGATGCAGTAGATCCAACCGAGTCAACTGATGATGAAGATGAGGAACAACCAAATGCAAGATGGGTGGAAGATGTCATGTCTCCGGATATGCTAGGAGAACCAAACAAGAATTCAAATTGGTGCCCCATCATTAATTTTCCACTAAAGAATATTCACTTTTGTACACTTCATGCATTCATGAGAATCTTCGATCGATTGCTTAAGTGCCATATCGATTATGCATTCACAATGCCTACACAAGAGAGAAAAGTTGCAGCCCTTGGTAAATTAGAGCATCTTTTGAATACTCTCGGCTGCCATGGCGGAAACGTGAAAATTGAAGTGAATAAGCACGCCTCTGGTATGTCATACGAGGTTTCTCAAAAGGTCTCCATGACTGAAGCAAAGGCACATAGATTTTTGGAGAAGCCAGCAAACATAGAGAATTCAAAGAGGGGACTCTAGAGAGACCTGTGTGCAATCACCACAAATGTTAATTGTCCAATGCAAGCTCTTGTAAATATGCACAAACAAATTTGGATAAATTTTAATAACATTGTTTGCATTATGAATCAAAGTAGCACAACTTCCCAAGAAAACAAGCATCATTCCAACAATATATCGTAACTTCCCAAGAAAACAAGCATCATTCCAACAATATATCGTAGGTGCTTGGGGAGAGAGTAAAGTAACACACTATATGGTAAGTTGTACAACAAAAAAATAAACTGGTGTTTTAACCTGGACTTTTTCTAATTCAATTCTATTGTCATGTGTACAAAACATAGTTTATGCGCATGGAACAAGTATGGATCGCTCGACATGTGGAGTACCCAAGGGATGGAGAAATCACATTATAAAGCAGGAGGGGTTTATTCAAAAATACAAGACATGGAGGTGGAGCTTCTGCAGGAGGAACAAGTACAAACTATCTACAAGAAGAGATGTTCAATTGGTTTTATCGCACAACCTTTGGAAGGGTATTGATTAGGGAGCGGGCTTAACAATCTAAGCTTGCGCAAGAGGCACACAGCAAGGTTGCCAAAAGTCATGCTCGACTTAAATGGTTGCAAACTAATGCTCCCCATAGGCATGGTGCTTAGCGTGCACGAATGAGGAGACAAGGGAGGCGTTGGGTTGTGCACGCACCAGCACAAATCTAGATGTAATGAGGCTAAGAAAATAAGTTTAGTTAGGTTTTTTTTGCCCTTTAAAAAAAACTATTAATAGTTCCTTCTCTCACTTCATTTTCATTTCGCTTTTTTAGAGAGCTTGAGCTCAAGATCTACGTAGGCACCGACGTAAGGACACCAGCACATCACCGCGTTAGCACAATAGGCAACCATACATGGATATGGCACGCACCAAGAACATCGCACATGTTACATATGCCTTCACAAAACATAGTGCAAGGCACCCAACGACCACATACTGGCGACACCACACAAGAGAGTGACCCTCTGATTTTATATTCACGTGATCACAAAATTTTTTTTGTTAATAACATGTGTGAACATGTTATTAACATGTTCACATGTTAACATGTTCTCAAAAAAGCCGGTGGCAAGCAACCTGGTAACCGGGAAAAATCCCGTCGGGCTTTTTCTATACCCGGCGGGCCCGCCGGGTATAGCAAAAGCCCGGCGGGCCCCGGCGGGGTCATCACATAGCCCGGCGGGGTACAATTTTCTATATATATGGGCCCGGGGGGCCCTTTGGGATTTCATTGCTGACAGCATACACAGGTAATGAAAACTTGTGTGTGTGTGTGTGTGTGTGTATGTGGGTGTGTTCGTGCGGGCAGCCGCCCACTGTCACAATGCGCGGCAGGATGTGGGTGGTCCGCCACACGAGGGATGTGTGTGTGGGTGAGTTCGTGCGGGCAGCCGCCCATTGTCGCAATGCGCGGCAGGATTTGGGTGGCCCGCCACACGACTGGTGTGTGTGTAAGGCCATTCTTCGGAATGGTGCTACCCTGGGGCACTTAGTCGGTAACGCGGCTAGTCTGTGTCCTATGGTAAGTATGACACGCCGTAGCGGTACTAGTCGTCGGTAACGCGGCAAGCATAGTATCGTTATGGCGATGTCACCTTCCTTTCCCTTCCCTTTGTCAAATGCGGACATATGGTCGGTAACGCGGCCAGTGTATGTTCGTATCCTATTGGTATTCCCATAGAATCGGGTGGCATTTTGTCGTTAACACAGCAAGTTGGTGTCGTCCGCTAGTGCATAAAATGTTTTTTGCATATTGCGGCATTTGATCGTTAACGCGGTCGAAAAAGTGTCGTAAATTTGCTTGCGTATTTCGGCATATGATCGTTAACGCGGTCGAATAAATGTCGTAAATTTGTTTGATTTACCTTGTATTGTTTTTATTGTGTTTGATCCATGCGATACTTGGTTGCTAACGCGACATTAGTATTTCATAGATCAAAGTTTACATCATATTGTCTAAACGTTTTATTTTATAATATCGTGATTCGTAACTCAAAAAATATGAATCTCTCTCTTCTTACTCCCCTCTCTCTCATGATACACTTCACAACTCTTTCTCTATCTCTCTCATGATTCACTTCACAACACGATAGATGTGTAGATAATGATTTTTTTTATTTCTCTTAAAATATACATAATTCTTAATAATTTCATTTTTCTCCCTCTATTTACTTAAAAATTAAAACAATACAATATTTTTCTCTTTAGGAACTCACAAAAACATTAAAAATGTCATTTAATGTTTCTTCTCTCTGTCTATCACAACTATCTCTTCCTCTCCTCTCTCTCTCTCTCTCATGATACACTTCACAATTCTCTCTCTCTCGCAATGATACACTTCACAACTCTTTCTCTCTCTCTCTCATGATACACTTCACATCTCTCTCTATCACGATAGGTATGTAGATGAGGAGTGCTTTAGGATTACAAAACATTATTTTTCTCTCTTTAGGAACTCACAAAACTATAAAAAATGTCATTTAATATTTTCTCTCTCTATCTGTCACACCTCTCTCTCTTCCTCCCCCTCTCTCTCTCTCTCTCATTCGATAATGTATACACTTCGTAAGTAATAATGCGCTTGTTGCGGTTGTCTCACGTTCGATAATGTATTGCATGATGTTGAGTTCAGTAATGTTGTTTGATATATTCTGTTTTTGTTTGATCATTGATAAGTAATGATACACTTATTGCTGTTTTCTCATGTTTGATGATGTATTGTGTGAGATCCCTGTTCCCACCGCGCAACGGATTCGGGGTACTAGCAGCGGAAGTAGCACTTCTTACGCGAGGCAGGGTCCCACACTCGGGGCCTCGTCCACGGATATCCGGACAAAAGACTAATCCGTCGGTTTTTCCAAAACCAGACCCGGAAAAACTTCCCTTATCCGGAAAGCACGGGCGATTCCACCAGGATAATTTTTACTCTAACGTAGTCAAAACCCTTACTGATCAAACAGATCCGACTGCATCTATAAAGATACTTGGTCAGATCAAGGAAGAAACTTGCACTTGGATCATTGGGATCAACGCTTTTTTCCCCACCAAGGAGGCACAGCCGTTGATTCCTATCCATAGAACAATTACTATCCCGGATTTACTTTATCTATCGTAATAACAAAAATTGAGTCTCGATTTACGGATCCATCAGTCCAGCCTAACCCCATCCGATCCCATGGGTTAGCCAACCGCCCAACCACTGTAGTGATGGGATCCAATTTGGAATTTGGTTAGGTTTTGTCCCGGGTACCAAGGAAAAGAGTTCCAAGGCCCCCTAGCCGGAATTTCATGCAAACATAAAACTAGCCACACCACTTACACACCCAATATGAAAATTGCCTTTTTCTTAGCATCAGCTAACTTTAAAACAATCCTTTAATGAAACCATAGTACCACTGATCACAACTCCCAATTTATCCAGTTGATTCATAATTTCCCATCATTCCTTCATCATAGTATCTATGGCATCATTGGCAACTAGAACGCTCACCACCTGTCCACACAGGGGCCGTTTCAATAGTTCCTAGCCCATAATACTCAACAATATAATCACTTATCAAGATGGACTCTCGTTGAAGATCAGCAAGATCAACCAACAGATCCATATAAAAGAGCCATGGACTCATCCGTTGAGGACCAGCAAGGTCAGTCAACCAGATCCATGCCCGGTTCCAGAAAACAACTCTTACTCCTTGTTCCAATATCTTCCTCGACGCACGAGTGGGTATCCTGGGCGACCCAGAGCACCTTGTACATTTTCAACTCTTCATCTTATGTGAGCATTTACTCATTTTTGGATACCCAAAATATCTCATATTTTTAATATTGCACATAAGATGAAGAGTTGAAAATGTACAAGGTTTATTAGTAAAAAAACTATGAGCAATATTAAAATGATTCCATTATGACACATATGTAAGGAAGGGGAGTTCTTTAAAGGAGGTGCATATTTCACATGCTTGAATGAGTTTTAAACTCATAAAAATTGAGATATTTGATCTCTCCTCTCTCCTCATTCAAGTCTAGTTCCAAAAAGTTAGCTTAACTGACCTAAAAATGGTCAAATATTGACCAAACTGATTTAGAAAATTCTAGAATCAGTTTGTTTGGTTAGGAGCTCAATTTTTCCTATAAATAGAAGCCTCCCCCTTGTTGAAAAATATATAGTGTTTATGTATCGTTACTCTACTCCACCTAAGCCAAGAACTGTGAATTCATTTAATAATTCACTAGTTTTTGGAGCTTCCCTCTTTCTTCAATCCCCATTAGTGGCTCCATCAACATACTTAACCAATTGATTGGTTGGGGGCCTCTACCGTGAACAAAGAATCAAGCAATTTGTAAGGTAATTAGTGAATATTGATCTTTTCTATAATTTCTCAATGTTTCTCTCTTCTCAACCCCTCTCAAGCTTGAGAAGCTTAATTGGTATGGTTTTTTTAAATGCTATTAAAGTTAATTGGTGAATAGTAGTGAAGAGTTACATAATTTAATAAATGCTATTGAAGTTAATTTTTATTTATGTTTAAATTCTAATGGTTTTTATGTAATTTCTCTCTCTCACTCAAGAAATGGTCATACTCATGACCCATTCTCAATCCAAATGAAGCTTTTCATAAAGCTTTTCCTTAATCCAAGATTAAGCTATGCTTGAGGCCAAATTAATGGCTTTTTTCTATGCTTTTAGTTTATGTATATTGATGATTCAATCCATTATAGATTAATGATCCAATTAGAGAATCATTTTAATTATTTCCTTAATGATAAGCTTTATCCCTTAGAAAAAATTGAGATTTATCAGTCATAGCAGCGGAGCTATGGCAAAATTTTTATAAAAATTATGCATAAAATAATTTCATTCAAAGCATAAAAAGAGGACTTCCTACCATATTCTAGGAATTATCATCCTAGATTAATTGAAAGAATTTCATTATAATCATGGAGAAATTGAATTTTAATATCATGCATAAAGGATAATTTTTTTTTATATCAAAAGTGTTACTTTTATCTTTTTTAATTTTCATGCATAGAAGTATGCATAAAGGATAATTTTTTTATATCAAAAGTGTTACTTTTATCATATTGGATTTCATGCATAGAGGAATGCATAAAAGTTGAATATTTTATTATAAAAGTGTTACTTTTAGCATAATTGAATTTCATTCATAGAGGTATGCATAAAAGATATGGGAAGTGATAAAATATGATAAGATGCATGTGGATGTGGATATGGATGTGTATGTATGAATGTGGATATGGGATGTGGATGTATAAATGAGGATGTGAAAATGGAGATAAGCTTGTAGATGTGGATGTATGGATGTGAATGTGGATGTGGATGTGGATGTATGAATGTGGATGTATGGATGTGAATGTGGATGTGGATGTGGATGTATGAATGTGGATGTATGGATGTATGAATGTGGATGTATGGATGTGAATGAGGATGTAGATGTGGATGCATGGATGTAAATGTGGATGTGTATGTATGGATGTATGCATGTAGATGTGGATGCATGAATGTGGATGTATGGATGTGAATGAGCATATAGATGTGGATGTATGGATGTGAATGTGCATGTAGATATGGATGTATATATGTGAATGGGAATGTGGATGTGGATATATGTATGCATGTGGATGTGGATATGGATGCGTATGTATGAATGTGGATATGGGATGTGGATGTATAAATGAGGATGTGAAAATGGAGTTAAGCATGTAGATGTGGATGCATGGATGTAAATGTGGATGTGTATGTATAGATGTATGCATGTAGATGTGGATGCATGAATGTGGATGTATGGATGTGAATGAGCATATAGATGTGGATGTATGGATGTGAATGTGCATGTAGATATGGATGTATATATGTGAATGGGAATGTGGATGTGGATATATGTATGCATGTGGATGTGGATATGGATGCGTATGTATGAATGTGGATATGGGATGTGGATGTATAAATGAGGATGTGAAAATGGAGTTAAGCATGTAGATGTGGATGCATGGATGTAAATGTGGATGTGGATGTATGGATGTATGCATGTAGATGTGGATGCATGAATGTGGATGTATGGATGTGAATGAGCATATAGATGTGGATGTATGGATGTGAATGTGCATGTAGATATGGATGTATATATGTGAATGGGAATGTGGATGTGGATATATGTATGCATGTGGATGTGGATATGGATGCGTATGTATGAATGTGGATATGGGATGTGGATGTATAAATGAGGATGTGAAAATGGAGATAAGCATGTAGATGTGGATGCATGAATGTGGATGTATGGATGTGAATGAGGATATAGATGTGGATGTATGGATGAAATGTGCATGTAGATATGGATGTATAGATGTGAATGGGAATGTGGATGTGGATGTGGATGTATGTATGTATGTATGTGGATGTGGATGTATGAATGAGGACGTGATAATGAATGTATGCATGTGGATGTGGATATGGATGTGTATGTATGAATGCGGATATGGATGTGGATATGGATGTGTATGTATGAATGTGGATATGGGATGTGGATGTATAAATGAGGATGTGAAAATGGAGTTAAGCATGTAGATGTGGATGTATGGATGTGAATGTGGATGTGGATGTGGATGTATGGATGTGGATATGGATGTGAATATATGATATGTGATGTGAAGGAATCTGAAGTGAAGAGATGAAAAATGATATGATTGGATGAGTACACATATAAATGAAATGTGGAATAAGTAATGAGGATTGTATGAGGGATAATGTGGAAAAATGAGAGTTAATATAGAAATTGTATTTGTAAACTGTTTGTAAATGCTGTTTGTAAATGGCTGTTTTATGTCAAGAATGCTGGGAAAGCATTTTGACCGTCTTGTGATTAAGGTCGTGGAGACCTAACTGATAAAGTTGCAACTGCTGACGGAGAGTCAATGGAGGACGTCTCGCGTAGCAAGGTCGGCCGAGGTCTTGACCAGCCTCGGTTCGATTAAAATGGTGAGCTTCCGGTACGGTGGATGAGGGACCAAGGAAGCGGCCTATGAGTGAAGCGCTAGGTCACCTGCGAAGGATCCTAGAGGGTGCTGACCATACGATGCTCGGGCTCTGGGTCGCCCAGGATACCCACTCGTGCGTCGAGGAAGATATTGGAACAAGGAGTAAGAGTTGTTTTCTGGAACCGGGCATGGATCTGGTTGACTGACCTTGCTGGTCCTCAACGGATGAGTCCATGGCTCTTTTATATGGATCTGTTGGTTGATCTTGCTGATCTTCAACGAGAGTCCATCTTGATAAGTGATTATATTGTTGAGTATTATGGGCTAGGAACTATTGAAACGGCCCCTGTGTGGACAGGTGGTGAGCGTTCTAGTTGCCAATGATGCCATAGATACTATGATGAAGGAATGATGGGAAATTATGAATCAACTGGATAAATTGGGAGTTGTGATCAGTGGTACTATGGTTTCATTAAAGGATTGTTTTAAAGTTAGCTGATGCTAAGAAAAAGGCAATTTTCATATTGGGTGTGTAAGTGGTGTGGCTAGTTTTATGTTTGCATGAAATTCCGGCTAGGGGGCCTTGGAACTCTTTTCCTTGGTACCCGGGACAAAACCTAACCAAATTCCAAATTGGATCCCATCACTACAGTGGTTGGGTGGTTGGCTAACCCATGGGATCGGATGGGGTTAGGCTGGACTGATGGATCCGTAAATCGAGACTCAATTTTTGTTATTACGATAGATAAAGTAAATCCGGGATAGTAATTGTTCTATGGATAGGAATCAACGGCTGTGCCTCCTTGGTGGGGAAAAAAGCGTTGATCCCAATGATCCAAGTGCAAGTTTCTTCCTTGATCTGACCAAGTATCTTTATAGATGCAGTCGGATCTGTTTGATCAGTAAGGGTTTTGACTACGTTAGAGTAAAAATTATCCTGGTGGAATCGCCCGTGCTTTCCGGATAAGGGAAGTTTTTCCGGGTCTGGTTTTGGAAAAACCGACGAATTAGTCTTTTGTCCGGATATCCGTGGACGAGGCCCTGAGTGTGGGACTAGTACCACTGATCACAACTCATATCTTTTCATGCATCCACATCTACATGCATACATCTATACATACACATCCACATTTACATCCATGCATCCACATCTACATGCTTAACTCCATTTTCACATCCTCATTTATACATCCACATCCCATATCCACATTCATACATACGCATCCATATCCACATCCACATGCATACATATATCCACATCCACATTCCCATTCACATATATACATCCATATCTACATGCACATTCACATCCATACATCCACATCTATATGCTCATTCACATCCATACATCCACATTCATGCATCCACATCTACATGCATACATCCATACATACACATCCACATTTACATCCATGCATCCACATCTACATCCTCATTCACATCCATACATCCACATTCATACATCCATACATCCACATTCATACATCCACATCCACATCCACATCCACATCCATACATCCACATTCATACATCCACATCCACATCCACATTCACATCCATACATCCACATCTACAAGCTTATCTCCATTTTCACATCCTCATTTATACATCCACATCCCATATCCACATTCATACATACACATCCATATCCACATCCACATGCATCTTATCATATTTTATCACTTCCCATATCTTTTATGCATACCTCTATGAATGAAATTCAATTATGCTAAAAGTAACACTTTTATAATAAAATATTCAACTTTTATGCATTCCTCTATGCATGAAATCCAATATGATAAAAGTAACACTTTTGATATAAAAAAATTATCCTTTATGCATACTTCTATGCATGAAAATTAAAAAAGATAAAAGTAACACTTTTGATATAAAAAAATTATCCTTTATGCATGATATTAAAATTTAATTTCTCCATGATTATAATGAAATTCTTTCAATTAATCTAGGATGATAATTCCTAGAATATGGTAGGAAGTCCTCTTTTTATGCTTTGAATGAAATTATTTTATGCATAATTTTTATAAAAATTTTGCCATAGCTCCGCTGCTATGACTGATAAATCTCAATTTTTTCTAAGGGATAAAGCTTATCATTAAGGAAATAATTAAAATGATTCTCTAATTGGATCATTAATCTATAATGGATTGAATCATCAATATACATAAACTAAAAGCATAGAAAAAAGCCATTAATTTGGCCTCAAGCATAGCTTAATCTTGGATTAAGGAAAAGCTTTATGAAAAGCTTCATTTGGATTGAGAATGGGTCATGAGTATGACCATTTCTTGAGTGAGAGAGAGAAATTACATAAAAACCATTAGAATTTAAACATAAATAAAAATTAACTTCAATAGCATTTATTAAATTATGTAACTCTTCACTACTATTCACCAATTAACTTTAATAGCATTTAAAAAAACCATACCAATTAAGCTTCTCAAGCTTGAGAGGGGTTGAGAAGAGAGAAACATTGAGAAATTATAGAAAAGATCAATATTCACTAATTACCTTACAAATTGCTTGATTCTTTGTTCACGGTAGAGGCCCCCAACCAATCAATTGGTTAAGTATGTTGATGGAGCCACTAATGGGGATTGAAGAAAGAGGGAAGCTCCAAAAACTAGTGAATTATTAAATGAATTCACAGTTCTTGGCTTAGGTGGAGTAGAGTAACGATACATAAACACTATATATTTTTCAACAAGGGGGAGGCTTCTATTTATAGGAAAAATTGAGCTCCTAACCAAACAAACTGATTCTAGAATTTTCTAAATCAGTTTGGTCAATATTTGACCATTTTAAGGTCAGTTAAGCTAACTTTTTGGAACTAGACTTGAATGAGGAGAGAGGAGAGATGAAATATCTCAATTTTTATGAGTTTAAAACTCATTCAAGCATGTGAAATATGCACCTCCTTTAAAGAACTCCCCTTCCTTACATATGTGTCATAATGGAATCATTTTAATATTGCTCATAGTTTTTTTACTAATAAACCTTGTACATTTTCAACTCTTCATCTTATGTGAAATATGCACCTCCTTTAAAGAACTCCCCTTCCTTACATATGTGTCATAATGGAATCATTTTAATATTGCTCATAGTTTTTTACTAATAAACCTTGTACATTTTCAACTCTTCATCTTATGTGAGCATTTACTCATTTTTGGATACCCAAAATATCTCATATTTTTAATATTGCTCATAGTTTTTTACTAATAAACCTTGTACATTTTCAACTCTTCATCTTATGTGAGCATTTAAGGGACTCCCCTTCCTTACATATGTGTCATAATAAAATCATTATACCCAAAATATCTCATATTTTTAATATTGCACATAGTTTTTTACTAATAAACCTTGTACATTTTCAACTCTTCACCTCATGTGAGCATTTACTCATTTTTGGGTATTTTCTTTTTACAAGTTGGATTTATCTCCTCCCTACACATGGATTGATGCTATTGGTCCATAGGAACCTTAATTGGACCATAGTCTAAAGATTTCTGAAAATCTAGACCCTTAGGCTAAGGTTCTTTATACCTATTTTCAATTAATTCCAATTGCACATTGGAAAATTCTTTTTGAATTTCTGTTTCAGGGGAACTCATTTGAATTAGAAGAGATATTTTTCTATCCAAAAATATTCAAAATCTGAATATTCTCTCTCTAGAATATTTCTCTCTCTCTAGGCTAAAACAGATAGAAACAAGGTCTTTATATTTCTGAAGAGGGATTGATTACAGGGAAAGATACTAGACATCAAAAAGGGGGTGGGGGAGGAATCTTACATTCTACCCCACTTAAAAAATGCGAGATGTCCTCATCTCGCAAACTGGGATAATTTCGCAAGATGCACGAATATGAGACTTAGAGAAAATTTTTTATCAAGATTAACCACCAAGAAACGTCTTAAAGAGAGCAAGATTCAAAATAAGAACCAGATTTAAACTTTATTCATTCTCGGAACTTATACAGTAAAGATAGAAGAACTCTTTACACTTCCATAAGCCCGTCCATCATATGATCACAAAAGCAGTCCTCACAAGCTGCACAAGTATAAGGTAACTCATCTATGGGAATAATTCTGTTGGTTATTGCTGCACCTATCTCAGTGGTATGAGGTGATCTAACAAAAGGACCTCTGAGAGGCAAGCCAAAAACGGGATAAAGGCATATCTTCTCATGAGGAAGAAAACATGCCAGTAAGAAGACCCGCTCAGAAAACCCAAGATGCCTTGATCTCATGACACAGTAGTATCGGGGACCCAAACCCAAAGCTTCAATAACCATGGCCAAGCGGACATTGTTACGAAAGTGCTGCTGACCCCAGGGTGTTACCCTAGTTATGTTTTGATAGGTCCGCCATTTGGTTTGTGCTACAGAAGTTCCCAAGTAAGGGAAAAGTGAGCGCTCATACTGCTCTATAAAATCCTTCTTCACAGATTCACTTGCGTCTTGAAGGTGAGGAATCATTATGGATAAAACTAGTTCTTGTTGCCAAGCCATGAAGGAGATTAAGAAAGAAAGGAGATCGATGGAAGTAAGATTACTGTGAGCGACAAGTAAAAGTTACGACTTATATAAAGGAAGGAGCTAGCGTAACTTAGAAGCCAACGGTAACTTGCCACTGAAGTTTTACCGTCTTTCCATGATTTGGGTTTGACACATTTTTCTATAGAAGGCATTAAGAATTTTGAGATGAAGAGATAAAAGAAGCTTGTAGGCTAAGTCACCTACTTTCATTGAATTCAGATATAAGGCTCACAATATCTGGGGGATAACTTCATATACTCCCCAAGAGATAAAGAACTTCTTTTGGGCCGTACTCGAATGAAGACCAAAACCTTGATATCCAAAACATCGATTCTCACTTCTGAACTCATTGTTCTGAATCCTTAAAACAGGTGGGACTCTTGAGAAGTATTCTAGGAAAAGGGTCTTCCTTTGTTAAACAGAACTTTCTTTTATTTTAGAGAGGGAATAATTATAAGATCAGAAAGGGAGATTCTTACTCCTGTATACCTCGACGGCTGGGGAGGAATCTTACATTCTACCCCACTTAAAAAGTGCGAGATGTCCTCATCTCGCAAGGTAGAGGACAACTCTTTTTCTTAACATCCAATTTTATTTTGGGGTTCCTTATATTCTGGTCAACCCAACAGAACACTGGGATAAATATCCCTTATATAGAACTCATCATTAATATTCAGATCATATCATTCATATCTTTAACATGATAATGGTCCATTAGACCGAAAAATTTCCTTCTGAACATTCCTCCACGGGAATTTCAGTCAAGCAAGTTCTCAATTTGTCATCCCTTAACTTGATCTACTGATCAAGTGTTAACAGTAACAATTTGACAGCACAACCCACTAATCTCATAGTGATTTGCTGAATTCATTATCATCATTCTAGTTATGAATATCATCACTGGGACTCGTCCCATTCATCCTCATTGTGGTTTTGTTCAGATTTTTATATTTCAACTAATTTCAGAAATCATCATTTTTCAATCAGAATTTTCAATCAGAATCCAATTCAATTCATCAATTCTCAAACAGAATTAAAAATCATATCAACCACATTCAAATTCATCATCTGGATAGCATTGACGCTTATAATTTCAAGTCTTAGATTTACTCGTATATACTGTCAGTAAAGAGCTGCAGTATACTCTCGGTATATACGGGTAGTCGTGGCTCTTGGAATTATAAGGTAAATACCATCATGTCTAGGCCTCAAGCAAGTCAGGGATTCTATATAATTGCGGTACTTCTATCTGAAGACCCAATTACCAAATTACGAATTTCAGTTTGAATATCAAATTGTATGAATTATATCACACAATTACAACCTTTTTGTGTTTCTACATAAATTTTTGACACATTTGTCTTCTCAGTTGATCTTTATTAACCAATTCGCTCTGATACCAACTGTGAGATCCCTGTTCCCACCGCGCAACGGATTCGGGGTACTAGCAGCGGAAGTAGCACTTCTTACGCGAGGCAGGGTCCCACACTCGGGACCTCGTCCACGGATATCCGGACAAAAGACTAATCCGTCGGTTTTTCCAAAACCAGACCCGGAAAAACTTCCCTTATCCGGAAAGCACGGGCGATTCCACCAGGATAATTTTTACTCTAACGTAGTCAAAACCCTTACTGATCAAACAGATCCGACTGCATCTATAAAGATACTTGGTCAGATCAAGGAAGAAACTTGCACTTGGATCATTGGGATCAACGCTTTTTTCCCCACCAAGGAGGCACAGCCGTTGATTCCTATCCATAGAACAATTACTATCCCGGATTTACTTTATCTATCGTAATAACAAAAATTGAGTCTCGATTTACGGATCCATCAGTCCAGCCTAACCCCATCCGATCCCATGGGTTAGCCAACCGCCCAACCACTGTAGTGATGGGATCCAATTTGGAATTTGGTTAGGTTTTGTCCCGGGTACCAAGGAAAAGAGTTCCAAGGCCCCCTAGCCGGAATTTCATGCAAACATAAAACTAGCCACACCACTTACACACCCAATATGAAAATTGCCTTTTTCTTAGCATCAGCTAACTTTAAAACAATCCTTTAATGAAACCATAGTACCACTGATCACAACTCCCAATTTATCCAGTTGATTCATAATTTTCCATCATTCCTTCATCATAGTATCTATGGCATCATTGGCAACTAGAACGCTCACCACCTGTCCACACAGGGGCCGTTTCAATAGTTCCTAGCCTATAATACTCAACAATATAATCACTTATCAAGATGGACTCTCGTTGAAGATCAGCAAGATCAACCAACAGATCCATATAAAAGAGCCATGGACTCATCCGTTGAGGACTAGCAAGGTCAGTCAACCAGATCCATGCCCGGTTCCAGAAAACAACTCTTACTCCTTGTTCCAATATCTTCCTCGACGCACGAGTGGGTATCCTGGGCGACCCAGAGCCCGAGCACCGTATGGTCAGCACCCTCTAGGATCCTTCGCAGGTGACCTAGCGCTTCACTCATAGGCCGCTTCCTTGGTCCCTCATCCACCGTACCGGAAGCTCACCATTTTAATCGAACCGAGGCTGGTCAAGACCTCGGCCGACCCTGCTACGCGAGACGTCCTCCATTGACTCTCCGTCAGCAGTTGCAACTTTATCAGTTAGGTCTCCACGACCTTAATCACAAGACGGTCAAAATGCTTTCCCAGCATTCTTGACATAAAACAACCATTTACAAACAGCATTTACAAACAGTTTACAAATACAATTTCTATATTAACTCTCATTTTTCCACATTATCCCTCATACAATCCTCATTACTTATTCCACATTTCATTTATATGTGTACTCATCCAATCATATCATTTTCCATCTCTTCACTTCAGATTCCTTCACATCACATATCATATATTCACATCCATATCCACATCCATACATCCACATCCACATCCACATTCACATCCATACATCCACATCTACATGCTTAACTCCATTTTCACATCCTCATTTATACATCCACATCCCATATCCACATTCATACATACACATCCATATCCACATCCATATCCGCATTCATACATACACATCCATATCCACATCCACATGCATACATTCATTATCACGTCCTCATTCATACATCCACAACCTCATACATACATACATACATCCACATCCACATCCACATTCCCATTCACATCTATACATCCATATCTACATGCACATTTCATCCATACATCCACATCTATATCCTCATTCACATCCATACATCCACATTCATGCATCCACATCTACATGCTTATCTCCATTTTCACATCCTCATTTATACATCCACATCCCATATCCACATTCATACATACGCATCCATATCCACATCCACATGCATACATATATCCACATCCACATTCCCATTCACATATATACATCCATATCTACATGCACATTCACATCCATACATCCGCATCTATATGCTCATTCACATCCATACATCCACATTCATGCATCCACATCTACATGCATACATGCATACATCCACATCCACATTTACATCCATGCATCCACATCTACATGCTTAACTCCATTTTCACATCCTCATTTATACATCCACATCCCATATCCACATTCATACATACGCATCCATATCCACATCCACATGCATACATATATCCACATCCACATTCCCATTCACATATATACATCCATATCTACATGCACATTCACATCCATACATCCACATCTATATGCTCATTCACATCCATACATCCACATTCATGCATCCACATCTACATGCATACATCTATACATACACATCCACATTTACATCCATGCATCCACATCTACATGCTTAACTCCATTTTCACATCCTCATTTATACATCCACATCCCATATCCACATTCATACATACGCATCCATATCCACATCCACATGCATACATATATCCACATCCACATTCCCATTCACATATATACATCCATATCTACATGCACATTCACATCCATACATCCACATCTATATGCTCATTCACATCCATACATCCACATTCATTCATCCACATCTACATGCATACATCCATACATACACATCCACATTTACATCCATGCATCCACATCTACATCCTCATTCACATCCATACATAAACATTCATACATCCATACATCCACATTCATACATCCACATCCATACATCCACATCCACATCCACATTCACATCCATACATCCACATTCATACATCCACATCCACATCCACATTCACATCCATACATCCACATCTACAAGCTTATCTCCATTTTCACATCCTCATTTATACATCCACATCCCATATTCACATTCATACATACACATCCATATCCACATCCACATGCATCTTATCATATTTTATCACTTCCCATATCTTTTATGCATACCTCTATGAATGAAATTCAATTATGCTAAAAGTAACACTTTTATAATAAAATATTCAACTTTTATGCATTCCTCTATGCATGAAATCCAATATGATAAAAGTAACACTTTGATATAAAAAAATTATCCTTTATGCATACTTCTATGCATGAAAATTAAAAAAGATAAAAGTAACACTTTTGATATAAAAAAAATTATCCTTTATGCATGATATTAAAATTCAATTTCTCCATGATTATAATGAAATTCTTTCAATTAATCTAGGATGATAATTCCTAGAATATGGTAGGAAGTCCTCTTTTTATGCTTTGAATGAAATTATTTTATGCATAATTTTTATAAAAATTTTGCCATAGCTCCGCTGCTATGACTGATAAATCTCAATTTTTTCTAAGGGATAAAGCTTATCATTAAGGAAATAATTAAAATGATTCTCTAATTGGATCATTAATCTATAATGGATTGAATCATCAATATACATAAACTAAAAGCATAGAAAAAAGCCATTAATTTGGCCTCAAGCATAGCTTAATCTTGGATTAAGGAAAAGCTTTATGAAAAGCTTCATTTGGATTGAGAATGGGTCATGAGTATGACCATTTCTTGAGTGAGAGAGAGAAATTACATAAAAACCATTAGAATTTAAACATAAATAAAAATTAACTTCAATAGCATTTATTAAATTATGTAACTCTTCACTACTATTCACCAATTAACTTTAATAGCATTTAAAAAAACCATACCAATTAAGCTTCTCAAGCTTGAGAGGGGTTGAGAAGAGAGAAACATTGAGAAATTATAGAAAAGATCAATATTCACTAATTACCTTACAAATTGCTTGATTCTTTGTTCACGGTAGAGGCCCCCAACCAATCAATTGGTTAAGTATGTTGATGGAGCCACTAATGGGGATTGAAGAAAGAGGGAAGCTCCAAAAACTAGTGAATTATTAAATGAATTCACAGTTCTTGGCTTAGGTGGAGTAGAGTAACGATACATAAACACTATATATTTTTCAACAAGGGGGAGGCTTCTATTTATAGGAAAAATTGAGCTCCTAACCAAACAAACTGATTCTAGAATTTTCTAAATCAGTTTGGTCAATATTTGACCATTTTTAGGTCAGTTAAGCTAACTTTTTGGAACTAGACTTGAATGAGGAGAGAGGAGAGATGAAATATCTCAATTTTTATGAGCTTAAAACTCATTCAAGCATGTGAAATATGCACCTCCTTTAAAGAACTCCCCTTCCTTACATATGTGTCATAATGGAATCATTTTAATATTGCTCATAGTTTTTTTACTAATAAACCTTGTACATTTTCAACTCTTCATCTTATGTGAAATATGCACCTCCTTTAAAGAACTCCCCTTCCTTACATATGTGTCATAATGGAATCATTTTAATATTGCTCATAGTTTTTTACTAATAAACCTTGTACATTTTCAACTCTTCATCTTATGTGAGCATTTACTCATTTTTGGATACCCAAAATATCTCATATTTTTAATATTGCTCATAGTTTTTTACTAATAAACCTTGTACATTTTCAACTCTTCATCTTATGTGAGCATTTAAGGGACTCCCCTTCCTTACATATGTGTCATAATAAAATCATTATACCCAAAATATCTCATATTTTTAATATTGCACATAGTTTTTTACTAATAAACCTTGTACATTTTCAACTCTTCACCTCATGTGAGCATTTACTCATTTTTGGGTATTTTCTTTTTACAAGTTGGATTTATCTCCTCCCTACACATGGATTGATGCTATTGGTCCATAGGAACCTTAATTGGACCATAGTCTAAAGATTTCTGAAAATCTAGACCCTTAGGCTAAGGTTCTTTATACCTATTTTCAATTAATTCCAATTGCACATTGGAAAATTCTTTTTGAATTTCTGTTTCAGGGGAACTCATTTGAATTAGAAGAGATATTTTTCTATCCAAAAATATTCAAAATCTGAATATTCTCTCTCTAGAATATTTCTCTCTCTCTAGGCTAAAACAGATAGAAACAAGGTCTTTATATTTCTGAAGAGGGATTGATTACAGGGAAAGATACTAGACATCAAAAAGGGGGTGGGGGAGGAATCTGAGATCCCTGTTCCCACCACACGACGGATTCGGGGTACTAGCAGCGGAAGTAGCACATCGGGCGCGGACCAGGGGTCTCACACTCGGGGCCTCGCCCACGGATATCCGGACAAGAGACTAATCCGTCGGTTTGTCCAAAACCGAAACCGAAAAAACTTCCTTTACCCGGAAAGCATGGGCGATTCCACCAGGAAACCTTTTTACTCTAACGTAGTCAAGATCATTTCTGATCAAACTGATCCAATTACATCTTCAAGATACTTGATCAGATCAAGGAAGAAACTTGCACTTGGATCATTGGGATCAACGCTTTTTTCCCCATTCAAGAGGCACAGCCGTTGATTCCTATCCATAGAACAATTACTATCCGGGATTTACTTTATCTATCGTAATAACAAAAGTTGAGTCTCGATTTACGGATCCATCAGTCCAGCCTAACCCCATCCGATCCCATGGATTAGCCAACCGCCCAGCCACTGTAGTGATGGGATCCAATTTGGAATTTGGTTAGGTTTTGTCCCGGGTACCAAGGAAAAGAGTTCCAAGGCCCCCTAGCCGGAATTTCATGCAAACATAAAATTAGCCACACCACTTACACACCCAATATGAAAATTGCCTTTTTCTTAGCATCAGCTAACTTTAAAACAATCCTTTAATGAAACCATAGTACCACTGATCACAATCTCCTAATTTATCCAGTTGATTTCTTATCATTCCTTCATCAGAGTATCTACTATGGCATCATTGGCAACTAGAACGCTCACCACCTGTCCACACAGGGGCCGTTTCAATAGTTCCTAGCCCATAATACTCAACAATATAATCACTTATCAAGATGGACTCTCGTTGAAGATCAGCAAGATCAACCAACAGATCCATATAAAAGAGCCATGGACTCATCCGTTGAGGACCAGCAAGGTCAGTCAACCAGATCCATGCCCGGTTCCAGAAAACAACTCTTACTCCTTGTTCCAATATCTTCCTCGACGCACGCGTGGGTATCCTGGGCGACCCAGAGCCCGAGCACCGTATGGTCAGCACCCTCTAGGATCCTTTGCAGGTGACCTAGCGCTTCACTCATAGGCCGCTTCCTTGGTCCCTCATCCACCGTACCGGAAGCTCACCATTTTAATCGAACCGAGGCTGGTCAAGACCTCGGCCGACCTTGCTACGCGAGACGTCCTCCATTGACTCTCCGTCAGCAGTTGCAACTTTATCAGTTAGGTCTCCACGACCTTAATCACAAGACGGTCAAAATGCTTTCCCAGCATTCTTGACATAAAACAGCCATTTACAAACAGCATTTACAAACAGTTTACAAATACAATTTCTATATTAACTCTCCTTTTTCCACATTATCCCTCATACAATCCACATTACTTATTCCACATTTTATTTATATGTGTACTCATCTAATCATATCATTTCCCATCTCTTCACTTCAGATTCCTTCACATCACATATCATATATTCACATCCATATCCACATCCATACATCCACATCCACATCCACATTCACATCCATACATCCACATCTACATGCTTAACTCCATTTTCACATCCTCATTTATACATCCACATCCCATATCCACATTCATACATACACATCCATATCCACATCCATATCCGCATTCATACATACACATCCATATCCACATCCACATGCATACATTCATTATCACGTCCTCATTCATACATCCACATCCACATACATACATACATACACATCCACATTCCCATTCACATCTATACATCCATATCTACATGCACATTCACATCCATACATCCACATCTATATACTCATTCACATCCATACATCAACATTCATGCATCCACATCTACATGCATAAGAAAAAAGCCATTCATGCATCCATATCCACATCCATACATCCACATCCACATCCACATTCACATCCATACATCCACATCTACATGCTTATCTCCATTTTCACATCCTCATTTATACATCCACATCCCATATCCACATTCATACATAAACATCCATATCCACATCCATATCCGCACTCATACATACACATCCATATCCACATCCACATGCATACATTCATTATCACGTCCTCATTTATACATCCACATCCACATACATACATACATCCACATCCACATTCCCATTCACATCTATACATCCATATCTACATGCACATTCACATCCATACATCCACATCTATATCCTCATTCACATCCATACATCCACATTCATGCATCCACATCTACATGCATACATCCATACATACACATCCACATTTACATCCATGCATCCACATCCACATCCATACATCCACATTCATACATCCACATCCACATCCACATTCACATCCATACATCCACATCTACATGCTTATCTCCATTTTCACATCCTCATTTATACATCCACATCCCATATCCACATTCATACATACACATCCATATCCACATCCACATGCATACATACATCCACATCCACATTCCCATTCACATATATACATCCATATCTACATGCACATTCACATCCATACATCCACATCTATATCCTCATTCACATCCATACATCAACATTCATGCATCCACATCTACATGCATACATCCATACATACACATCCACATTTACATCCATGCATCCACATCTACATCCTCATTCACATCCATACATCCACATTCATACATCCATACATCCACATTCATACATCCACATCCACATCCACATTCATATCCATACATCCACATTCATACATCCACATCCACATCCACATTCACATCCATACATCCACATCTACAAGCTTATCTCCATTTTCACATCCTCATTTATACATCCACATCCCATATCCACATTCATACATACACATCCATATCCACATCCACATGCATCTTATCATATTTTATCACTTCCCATATCTTTTATGCATTCCTCTATGCATGAAATCCAATATGATAAAAGTAACACTTTTGATATAAAAAAATTATCCTTTATGCATACTTCTATGCATGAAAATTAAAAAAGATAAAAGTAACACTTTTGATATAAAAAAAATTATCCTTTATGCATGATATTAAAATTCAATTTCTCCATGATTATAATGAAATTCTTTCAATTAATCTAGGATGATAATTCCTAGAATATGGTAGGAAGTCCTCTTTTTATGCTTTGAATGAAATTATTTTATGCATAATTTTTATAAAAATTTTGCCATAGCTCCGCTGCTATGACTGATAAATCTCAATTTTTTCTAAGGGATAAAGCTTATCATTAAGGAAATAATTAAAATGATCTCTAATTGGATCATTAATCTATAATGGATTGAATCATCAATATGCATAAACTAAAAGCATAGAAAAAAGCCATTAATTTGGCCTCAAGCATAGCTTAATCTTGGATTAAGGAAAAGCTTTATGAAAAGCTTCATTTGGATTGAGAATGGGTCATGAGTATGACCATTTCTTGAGTGAGAGAGAGAAATTACATAAAAACCATTAGAATTTAAACATAAATAAAAATTAACTTCAATAGCATTTATTAAATTATGTAACTCTTCACTACTATTCACCAATTAACTTTAATAGCATTTAAAAAAAACCATACCAATTAAGCTTCTCAAGCTTGAGAGGGGTTGAGAAGAGAGAAACATTGAGAAATTATAGAAAAGATCAATATTCACTAATTACCTTACAAATTGCTTGATTCTTTGTTCACGGTAGAGGCCCCCAACCAATCAATTGGTTAAGTATGTTGATGGAGCCACTAATGGGGATTGAAGAAAGAGGGAAGCTCCAAAAACTAGTGAATTATTAAATGAATTCACAGTTCTTGGCTTAGGTGGAGTAGAGTAACGATGCTTAAACACTATCTATTTTTCAACAAGGGGGAGGCTTCTATTTATAGGAAAAATTGAGCTCCTAACCAAACAAACTGATTCTAGAATTTTCTAAATCAGTTTGGTCAATATTTGACCATTTTTAGGTCAGTTAAGCTAACTTTTTGGAACTAGACTTGAATGAGGAGAGAGGAGAGATGAAATATCTCAATTTTTATGAGTTTAAAACTCATTCAAGCATGTGAAATATGCACCTCCTTTAAAGAACTCCCCTTCCTTACATATGTGTCATAATGGAATCATTTTAATATTGCTCATAGTTTTTTTACTAATAAACCTTTTACATTTTCAACTCTTCATCTTATGTGAAATATGCACCTCCTTTAAAGAACTCCCCTTCCTTACATATGTGTCATAATGGAATCATTTTAATATTGCTCATAGTTTTTTTACTAATAAACCTTGTACATTTTCAACTCGTCATCTTATGTGAGCATTTACTCATTTTTGGATACCCAAAATATCTCATATTTTTAATATTGCTCATAGTTTTTTACTAATAAACCTTGTACATTTTCAACTCTTCATCTTATGTGAGCATTTAAGGGACTCCCCTTCCTTACATATGTGTCATAATAAAATCATTATACCCAAAATATCTCATATTTTTAATATTGCACATAGTTTTTTACTAATAAACCTTGTACATTTTCAACTCTTCACCTCATGTGAGCATTTACTCATTTTTGGGTATTTTCTTTTTACAAGTTGGATTTATCTCCTCCCTACACATGGATTGATGCTATTGGTCCATAGGAACCTTAATTGGACCATAGTCTAAAGATTTTTGAAAATCTAGACCCTTAGGCTAAGGTTCTTTATACCTCTCAAGCTTGAGAAGCTTAATGTAAGATTCCTCCCCCACCCCCTTTTTGATGTCTAGTATCTTTCCCTGTAATCAATCCCTCTTCAGAAATATAAAGACCTTGTTTCTATCTGTTTTAGCCTAGAGAGAGAGAAATATTCTAGAGAGAGAATATTCAGATTTTGAATATTTTTGGATAGAAAAATATCTCTTCTAATTCAAATGAGTTCCCCTGAAACAGAAATTCAAAAAGAATTTTCCAATGTGCAATTGGAATTAATTGAAAATAGGTATAAAGAACCTTAGCCTAAGGGTCTAGATTTTCAGAAATCTTTAGACTATGGTCCAATTAAGGTTCCTATGGACCAATAGCATCAATCCATGTGTAGGGAGGAGATAAATCCAACTTGTAAAAAGAAAATACCCAAAAATGAGTAAATGCTCACATGAGGTGAAGAGTTGAAAATGTACAAGGTTTATTAGTAAAAAACTATGTGCAATATTAAAAATATGAGATATTTTGGGTATAATGATTTTATTATGACACATATGTAAGGAAGGGGAGTCCCTTAAATGCTCACATAAGATGAAGAGTTGAAAATGTACAAGGTTTATTAGTAAAAAACTATGAGCAATATTAAAAATATGAGATATTTTGGGTATCCAAAAATGAGTAAATGCTCACATAAGATGAAGAGTTGAAAATGTACAAGGTTTATTAGTAAAAAACTATGAGCAATATTAAAATGATTCCATTATGACACATATGTAAGGAAGGGGAGTTCTTTAAAGGAGGTGCATATTTCACATAAGATGTGTAAGATTCCTCCCCCAACCCCTTTTTTGATGTCTAGTATATTCTCCTGTAATCAATTCCTTTTCTGAAATATAAGAGATCTTGTTTGTGACTGTTTTAACCTAGAGAGAGAAAATATTCTAGAGAGAGAATATTCAGATTCTGAATAATTTTGGATAGAAAAATATCTCTTATAATTCAGATGAGCTCCCCTGAAACAGAAATTTAAAAAGAATTTTCCAATGTGCAATTGGAATTAATTGGAAATAGGTATAAAGAACCTTAGCCTAAGAGTCTAGATTTTCATAAATCTTTAGACTATGGTCCAATTAAGGTTCCTATGGGCCAATAGCATCAATCCATGTGTAGGGAGGAGATAAATCCAATTTGTAAAAGAAGATACCCAAAAATTGAGTAAATGCTCACATAAGATGAAGAGTTGAAAATGTACAAGGTTTATTAGTAAATAAACACATATGTAAGGAAGGGGAGTTCTTTAAAGGAGGTGCATATTTCACATAAGATGAAGAGTTGAAAATGTACAAGGTTTATTAGTAAATAAACACATATGTAAGGAAGGGGAGTTCTTTAAAGGAGGTGCATATTTCACATAAGATGAAGAGTTGAAAATGTACAAGGTTTATTAGTAAAAAAACTGACACATATGTAAGGAAGAGGAGTTCTTTAAAGGAGGTGCACATTTCACATAAGATGAAGAGTTGAAAATGTACAAGGTTTATTAGTAAAAAACTATGAGCAATAAAATTTTGACACATATGTAAGGAAGGGGAATTCTTTAAAGGAGGTGCATATTTCACATGCTTGAATGAGTTTTAAACTCAAAAATAGTGTGATATTTTTATCTCTCATCTCTCTTGAACCAAACCAAATCAAAATGGAACCAAACCGAATCAAAAAGTAACCAAACTAGGTCCAAATCTAGTCCAAATTCAACCAAATTGACTTGGAAAATTCTAGAATCAGTTTGTTTGGTTAGGAGCTCAAATTTTCCTATAAATAGAAGCCTCCCCTTGTTGAAAAAAATATAATGTCTTATGCATTGTTACTCTACTCCACCTAAGCCAAAATATAGTCTCTTATGCTTTGTTACTCTACTCCACCTAAGCCAAAATATAATGTCTTATGCATTGTTACTCTACTCCACCTAAGCCAAAATATAGTCTCTTATGCTTTGTTACTCTACTCCACCTAAGCCAAAATATAATCTCTTATGCTTTGTTACTCTACTCCACCTAAGCCAAAATATATAGTCTCTTGTGCTTGTTACTCTACTCCACCTAAGCCAAATTAGATAGAGTCTTATGCTTTGTTACTCTACTCCACCTAAGCTAAAATATATAGTGTCTTATGCCTTGTTACTCTACTCTACCTAAGCCAAGAACTGTGAATTCTTTAATATTTCACTAGTTTTTGATACTTCCCTCTTTATTCAATCCCCATTGGTGGCTCCATCAACATACTAAACCAATTGATTGGTTGGGGGCCTCTACCGTGAATAAAGAATCAAGCAAATCATAAGGTAAGTATATTGAATGTTGATCTTTTCTATGATTTCTCAATGATTCTCTCTTCTCAACCCCTCTCAAGCTTGAGAAGTTTAATTGGTATGGTTTTTTTTTTAATGCTATTGAAGTTAATTGGTGAATAGTAGTGAAGAGTTACATAATTTAATAAATGCTATAGAAGTTAATTTCCACTTATATTTAAATTCTAATGGTTTTTATAATTTCTCTCTCTCACTCAAGAAATGGTCATACTCACGACCCATTCTCAATCCAAATGAAGCTTTTCATGAAGCTTTTCCTTAATCCAAGATTAAGCTATGCTTGAGGCCAAATTAATGGCTTTTTGCTATGGTTTTAGTTTATGCACATTGATGATTCAATCCATTATGGATTGATGACCCAATTAAAGACCATTCTAATTGTTTTCTTAATGATCCAATTAGAGACCATTATGGATTGATGATCCAATTAGAGACCATTCTAATTGTTTTCTTAATGATCCAATTAGAGACCATTATGGATTGATGATCCAATTAGAGACCATTCTAATTGTTTTCTTAATGATCCAATTAGAGACCATTGTGGATTGATGATCCAATTAGAGACCATTCTAATTGTTTTCTTAATGATCCAATTAGAGACCATTATGGATTGATGATCCAATTAGGGACCATTCTAATTATTTCTTTAATAATGAGCTTTATCCCTTAGAAAAAAATTGAGATTTATCAGTCATAGTAGCGGAGCTATGGCAAAATTTTTATAGAAATTACGCATAAAATAAATTCATTCAAAGTATAAAAAGAGGAATTCCTACCATATTCTAGGAACTATCATCCTAGATTAATTAAAAGAATTTTATTATGCATGGAGATGTGGATGGATGCATGTAGATGTAGATGTATAGATGTAGATGGGAATGGAGATATGGATGTATGCATGTAGATGTAGTTGTTAATGGAGATGTATATGTATACATGTAGATGTAGATGTATAGATGTAGAGGTGGATGTGGATGTGGATGTATGCATGTAGATGTAGGTGTATAGACGTAGATGTGGATGTAGAGGTGGATGTATGCATGTAGATGTAGGTGTATAGACGTAGATGTGGATGTAGAGGTGGATGTATGCATGTAGATGTAGATGTATAGATGTGGATGTGAATGTGGAGTGGATGTATGCATGTAGATGTAGGTGTATGGAGGTGAATGTGAATGTGGATGTGAATGTATGCATAGGGATGTAGATGTATGCATGTAGATGTGAATGTACGCATATAGTTGTGGATGTATGGATGTGAATATACGATTGTGATGTGAGGGAATCTGAAGTGATGAGATGGAAATGATGTGATGGGATGAGTATACATATAAATGGAATATGGAATAAGTAATGTAGATTGAGGAGGGATAATGTGGCAAAATGAAAGTTAAAATAGAAATTGTATTATAAACTGTTTGTAAATGCTGTTTGTAAATGCTGTCTGTAAATGATTGTTTTATGTCAAGAATGCTGGGGGGAGCATTTTGACCGTCTTGTGATTAAGGTCGTGATGAGAAAGTTGCAACTGCTGACGGGGAGTCAATGAAGGACGTCTCGCGTAGCAAGGTCGGCCGAGGTCTTGACCAGCCTCGGTGCGATTAAAATGGTGAGCTTCCGGTACGGTGGATGAGGGGCCAAGGAAGCGGCCTATGCGTGAAGCGCTAGGTTACCTGCGAAGGATCCTAGAGGGTGCTGACCATACGGTGCTCGGGCTCTGGGTTGCCTAGGATACCCACGCGTGCGTCGAGGAAGATATTGGAACAGAGTTGGAGTTGTTTTCTGAAATCGAGCATGGATCTGGTTGATTGACCTTGCTGGTCTTCAATGGATGAGTCCATGGCTCCTTATATGGATCTGTTGGTTGATCTTGCTGATCTTCAACGAGAGTCCATCTTGTTAAGTGATTATATTGCCAAGTATTATGGGCTAGGAACTATCGAAACGGCTCCTGAGCGTTCTAGTTGCCAATGATGCCATAGATACTCTGATGAAGGAATGATGGGAAATTAAGAATCAATTGGATAAATTGGAAGATGGTGATCAATGATACTATGGTTTTATTAAAGGATTGTTTTAAACTGGTTGAATCTGGTTGAAAAAGGGCAATTTCATATTGGGTGTGTGAGTGGTGTGACTAGTTTTATTTTGCATGAACATCCGGCTAGGGGGCCTTGGAACTCTTTTCCTTGGTACCCGGGACAAAACCTAACCAAATTTTTAATTGGATCCCATCACTACAGTGGTTGGGCGGTTGGCTAACCCATGGGATCGGATGGGGTTAGGCTGGACTGATGGATCCGTAAATCGAGACTCAAACTTTTGTTTTTACGATAGAAAAAAAAAAACAAATCCCGGACAGTAACTGTTCTATGGATAGGAATCAACGGCTGTGCCTCTTGAATGGGGAAAAAAGCGTTGATCCCAATGATCCAAGTGCAAGTTTCTTCCTTGAACTGACTAAGTATCTTATAGATGTAATTGGATCATCTCGATCAGAAATGATCTTGACTACGTTAGAGTAAAAAGTTATCCTGGTGGAATCGCCCGTGCTTCCGGTTAAGAAAGTTTTTTCGGGTTCGGTTTTGGAACAACCGACGGATTAGTCTCTTATCCGGATATCCGTGGGCGAGGCCCCGAGTGTGGGACCCCTGTCCCGCGCGAGAAGCGCTACTTCCGCTGCCAGTAACCGAATCCGTTGCTCGGTGGGAACAGGGATCTTACAGTTGGTATCAGAGCATTTGGTTAATAAAGATCAACTGAGAAGACAAATATGTCAAAAAATTACCAAGAAACACAAAAAGGTTATAATTGTGTGATATAATTCATACAATTTGATATTCAAACTGAAACTCGTAATTTTGGTAATTGGGTCTTCAAATGGAAGTACCGCAATTATATAGAATCCCTGACTTGCTTGAGGCCTAGACATGATAGTATTTACTTTATAATTCCAAGGACCGTGACTACCCGTATATACCGAGAGTATACTGCAGCTCTTTACTGACAGTATATACGAGTAAATCTAAGACTTGAAATTATAAGCGTTAATGCTATCCAGATGATGATTTTGCATGTGATTGATATGATTTTTAATTCTGTTTGAGAATGGATGAATTGATTTGGATTCTGATTGAAAATGCTGATTGAAAATGCTGATTGAAAAATGTTGATTTTTAAAAAATTAGTTGAAATATAATGAAACCACAATGAGGGGGAATGGGACGAATCCCTGTAATGATATTCATAACTAGAATGATGATAATGAATTCAGCAAATCACTATGAGGTTAATGGGTGTGCTGTTAGATTGCTACTGTTAATATTTGACCGGTAGATCAAGTTAAGGGATGTCAAATTGAGAACTTGCTTGACTGAAATTTCCGTGGAGGAATGTTTCGAAGGAAACTTTTCGGTCTAATGGACCATTATCATGTTAAAGATATGAATGATATGATCTGAATGAATTGTTATTTAATAATGAGTTTTATATAAGGGATATTTATCCCAGTGTTCTGTTGGGTTGACCAGAATATAAGGAACCCCAGAATAAATTGGATCTTAAGAAAAAGAGTTGTCCTCTACTTGGCGAGATGAGGACATCTCGCATTTTTTTAAGTGGGGTAGAATGTAAGATTCCTCCCCAGCCTTCGAGGTATACTGGAGTAAGAATCTTCCTTTCTGATCTTATAATTATTCCCTCTCTAAAATAAAAGAAAATTTCTGTTTAAAAAAGGAAGACCCTTTTCCTAGAATACTTCTCAGGAGTCACGCCTGTTTTAAGGATTTAGAACAATGAGTTTAGAAGTGAGAATCGGTGTTTTGGATACCAAGGTTTTGGTTTTCATTCGAGTACGGCCCAAAAGAAGTTCTTTATCTCTTGGGGAGTATAAGAAGTTATCCCCCAGATATTGTGATCCTTATATCTGAATTCAATGAAAGTAGGTGACTTAGCCTACAAGTTTCTTTTATCTCGTCATCTCAAAATTCTTAATGCTTTCTATAGAAAAATGTGTCAAACACAAATCATGGAAAGACGGTAAAACTTCAGTGGCAAGTTACCGTTGGCTTCTAGGTTACGCTAGCTCCTTCCTTTATATAAGTCGTAACTTTTACTTAATGCTCACAGTAATCTTACTCCCATCAATCTCCTTTCTTTCTTGATCTCCTTCATGGCTTGGCAACAGGAATTAGTTTTATCCCTGATGATTTCTCACCTTCAAGACGCAAGAGAGTCTGTGAAGAAAGACTTTATAGAACAGTATGAGCGTTCACTTTTTCCTCACCTAGGAACTTCTGTAGCGCAGACCAAATGGCGGACCTATCAAAACATAACTAGGGTAACACCCTGGGGTCAGCAGCACTTTCGTAACAATGTCCACTTGGCCATGGTTATTGAAGCTTTGGGTTTGGGTCCTCGATACTACTGCGTCATGAGATCAAGGCATCTTGGGTTTTCTGAGCGGGTCTTCTTACTGACGTGTTTTCTTCCTCATGAGAAGATATGCCTTTATCCCGGTTTTGGCTTGCCTCTCAGAGGTCCTTTTGTTAGATCACCTCATACCACTGAGATATGTGCGGCAATAACCAGCAGAATCATTCCCATAGATGAGTTACCCTATACTTGTGCAGCTTGTGAGGACTGCTTTTGTGACCATATGATGGACGGGCTTATGGAAGTGTAAAGAGTTTCTCTATCTTTACTGTATAAGTTCCGAGAATGAATAAAGTTTAAATCTTGTTCTTATTTTGAATCTTGCTCTCTTTAAGACTTTTCTTGGTGGTTAATCTTGATTAAAATTTTTCTCTAAATCTCATATTCGTGCATCTTGTAAAATTATCCCAGTTTGCGAGATGAGGACATCTCGCATTTTTTAAGTGGGGTAGAATGTAAGATTCCTCCCCCAACCCCTTTTTTGATGTCTAGTATATTCTCCTGTAATCAATTCCTTTTCTGAAATATAAGAGATCTTGTTTGTGACTGTTTTAACCTAGAGAGAGAAAATATTCTAGAGAGAGAATATTCAGATTCTGAATAATTCTGGATAGAAAAATATCTCTTATAATTCAGATGAGCTCCCCTGAAACAGAAATTTAAAAAGAATTTTCCAATGTGCAATTGGAATTAATTGGAAATAGGTATAAAGAACCTTAGCCTAAGAGTCTAGATTTTCATAAATCTTTAGACTATGGTCCAATTAAGGTTCCTATGGGCCAATAGCATCAATCCATGTGTAGGGAGGAGATAAATCCAATTTGTAAAAGAAGATACCCAAAAATTGAGTAAATGCTCACATAAGATGAAGAGTTGAAAATGTACAAGGTTTATTAGTAAATAAACACATATGTAAGGAAGGGGAGTTCTTTAAAGGAGGTGCATATTTCACATAAGATGAAGAGTTGAAAATGTACAAGGTTTATTAGTAAATAAACACATATGTAAGGAAGGGGAGTTCTTTAAAGGAGGTGCATATTTCACATAAGATGAAGAGTTGAAAATGTACAAGGTTTATTAGTAAAAAAACTGACACATATGTAAGGAAGAGGAGTTCTTTAAAGGAGGTGCACATTTCACATAAGATGAAGAGTTGAAAATGTACAAGGTTTATTAGTAAAAAACTATGAGCAATAAAATTTTGACACATATGTAAGGAAGGGGAATTCTTTAAAGGAGGTGCATATTTCACATGCTTGAATGAGTTTTAAACTCAAAAATAGTGTGATATTTTTATCTCTCATCTCTCTTGAACCAAACCAAATCAAAATGGAACCAAACCGAATCAAAAAGTAACCAAACTAGGTCCAAATCTAGTCCAAATTCAACCAAACTGACTTGGAAAATTCTAGAATCAGTTTGTTTGGTTAGGAGCTCAAATTTTCCTATAAATAGAAGCCTCCCCTTGTTGAAAAAAATATAATGTCTTATGCATTGTTACTCTACTCCACCTAAGCCAAAATATAGTCTCTTATGCTTTGTTACTCTACTCCACCTAAGCCAAAATATAATGTCTTATGCATTGTTACTCTACTCCACCTAAGCCAAAATATAGTCTCTTATGCTTTGTTACTCTACTCCACCTAAGCCAAAATATAATCTCTTATGCTTTGTTACTCTACTCCACCTAAGCCAAAATATATAGTCTCTTGTGCTTGTTACTCTACTCCACCTAAGCCAAATTAGATAGAGTCTTATGCTTTGTTACTCTACTCCACCTAAGCTAAAATATATAGTGTCTTATGCCTTGTTACTCTACTCTACCTAAGCCAAGAACTGTGAATTCTTTAATATTTCACTAGTTTTTGATACTTCCCTCTTTATTCAATCCCCATTGGTGGCTCCATCAACATACTAAACCAATTGATTGGTTGGGGGCCTCTACCGTGAATAAAGAATCAAGCAAATCATAAGGTAAGTATATTGAATGTTGATCTTTTCTATGATTTCTCAATGATTCTCTCTTCTCAACCCCTCTCAAGCTTGAGAAGTTTAATTGGTATGGTTTTTTTTTTAATGCTATTGAAGTTAATTGGTGAATAGTAGTGAAGAGTTACATAATTTAATAAATGCTATAGAAGTTAATTTCCACTTATATTTAAATTCTAATGGTTTTTATAATTTCTCTCTCTCACTCAAGAAATGGTCATACTCACGACCCATTCTCAATCCAAATGAAGCTTTTCATAAAGCTTTTCCTTAATCCAAGATTAAGCTATGCTTGAGGCCAAATTAATGGCTTTTTGCTATGGTTTTAGTTTATGCACATTGATGATTCAATCCATTATGGATTGATGACCCAATTAAAGACCATTCTAATTGTTTTCTTAATGATCCAATTAGAGACCATTATGGATTGATGATCCAATTAGAGACCATTCTAATTGTTTTCTTAATGATCCAATTAGAGACCATTATGGATTGATGATCCAATTAGAGACCATTCTAATTGTTTTCTTAATGATCCAATTAGAGACCATTGTGGATTGATGATCCAATTAGAGACCATTCTAATTGTTTTCTTAATGATCCAATTAGAGACCATTATGGATTGATGATCCAATTAGGGACCATTCTAATTATTTCTTTAATAATGAGCTTTATCCCTTAGAAAAAATTTGAGATTTATCAGTCATAGTAGCGGAGCTATGGCAAAATTTTTATAGAAATTACGCATAAAATAAATTCATTCAAAGTATAAAAAGAGGAATTCCTACCATATTCTAGGAACTATCATCCTAGATTAATTAAAAGAATTTTATTATGCATGGAGATGTGGATGGATGCATGTAGATGTAGATGGGAATGGAGATATGGATGTATGCATGTAGATGTAGTTGTTAATGGAGATGTATATGTATACATGTAGATGTAGATGTATAGATGTAGAGGTGGATGTGGATGTGGATGTATGCATGTAGATGTAGGTGTATAGACGTAGATGTGGATGTAGAGGTGGATGTATGCATGTAGATGTAGGTGTATAGACGTAGATGTGGATGTAGAGGTGGATGTATGCATGTAGATGTAGATGTATAGATGTGGATGTGAATGTGAATGTGGAGTGGATGTATGCATGTAGATGTAGGTGTATGGAGGTGAATGTGAATGTGGATGTGAATGTATGCATAGGGATGTAGATGTATGCATGTAGATGTGAATGTACGCATATAGTTGTGGATGTATGGATGTGAATATACGATTGTGATGTGAGGGAATCTGAAGTGATGAGATGGAAATGATGTGATGGGATGAGTATACATATAAATGGAATATGGAATAAGTAATGTAGATTGAGGAGGGATAATGTGGCAAAATGAAAGTTAAAATAGAAATTGTATTGTAAACTGTTTGTAAATGCTGTTTGTAAATGCTGTCTGTAAATGATTGTTTTATGTCAAGAATGCTGGGGGGAGCATTTTGACCGTCTTGTGATTAAGGTCGTGATGAGAAAGTTGCAACTGCTGACGGGGAGTCAATGAAGGACGTCTCGCGTAGCAAGGTCGGCCGAGGTCTTGACCAGCCTCGGTGCGATTAAAATGGTGAGCTTCCGGTACGGTGGATGAGGGGCCAAGGAAGCGGCCTATGCGTGAAGCGCTAGGTTACCTGCGAAGGATCCTAGAGGGTGCTGACCATACGGTGCTCGGGCTCTGGGTTGCCTAGGATACCCACGCGTGCGTCGAGGAAGATATTGGAACAGAGTTGGAGTTGTTTTATGAAATCGAGCATGGATCTGGTTGATTGACCTTGCTGGTCTTCAATGGATGAGTCCATGGCTCCTTATATGGATCTGTTGGTTGATCTTGCTGATCTTCAACGAGAGTCCATCTTGTTAAGTGATTATATTGCCAAGTATTATGGGCTAGGAACTATCGAAACGGCTCCTGAGCGTTCTAGTTGCCAATGATGCCATAGATACTCTGATGAAGGAATGATGGGAAATTAAGAATCAATTGGATAAATTGGAAGATGGTGATCAATGATACTATGGTTTTATTAAAGGATTGTTTTAAACTGGTTGAATCTGGTTGAAAAAGGGCAATTTCATATTGGGTGTGTGAGTGGTGTGACTAGTTTTATTTTGCATGAACATCCGGCTAGGGGGCCTTGGAACTCTTTTCCTTGGTACCCGGGACAAAACCTAACCAAATTTTTAATTGGATCCCATCACTACAGTGGTTGGGCGGTTGGCTAACCCATGGGATCGGATGGGGTTAGGCTGGACTGATGGATCCGTAAATCGAGACTCAAACTTTTGTTTTTACGATAGAAAAAAAAAAAACAAATCCCGGACAGTAACTGTTCTATGGATAGGAATCAACGGCTGTGCCTCTTGAATGGGGAAAAAAGCGTTGATCCCAATGATCCAAGTGCAAGTTTCTTCCTTGAACTGACTAAGTATCTTATAGATGTAATTGGATCATCTCGATCAGAAATGATCTTGACTACGTTAGAGTAAAAAGTTATCCTGGTGGAATCGCCCGTGCTTCCGGTTAAGAAAGTTTTTTCGGGTTCGGTTTTGGAACAACCGACGGATTAGTCTCTTATCCGGATATCCGTGGGCGAGGCCCCGAGTGTGGGACCCCTGTCCCGCGCGAGAAGCGCTACTTCCGCTGCCAGTAACCGAATCCGTTGCTCGGTGGGAACAGGGATCTTACAAGATGAAGAGTTGAAAATGTACAAGGTTTATTAGTAAAAAAACTATGAGCAATATTAAAATGATTCCATTATGACACATATGTAAGGAAGGGGAGTTCTTTAAAGGAGGTGCATATTTCACATGCTTGAATGAGTTTTAAACTCATAAAAATTGAGATATTTCATCTCTCCTCTCTCCTCATTCAAGTCTAGTTCCAAAAAGTTAGCTTAACTGACCTAAAAATGGTCAAATATTGACCAAACTGATTTAGAGAATTCTAGAATCAGTTTGTTTGGTTAGGAGCTCAATTTTTCCTATAAATAGAAGCCTCCCCCTTGTTGAAAAATATATAGTGTTTATGTATCGTTACTCTACTCCACCTAAGCCAAGAACTGTGAATTCATTTAATAATTCACTAGTTTTTGGAGCTTCCCTCTTTCTTCAATCCCCATTAGTGGCTCCATCAACATACTTAACCAATTGATTGGTTGGGGGCCTCTACCGTGAACAAAGAATCAAGCAATTTGTAAGGTAATTAGTGAATATTGATCTTTTCTATAATTTCTCAATATTTCTCTCTTCTCAACCCCTCTCAAGCTTGAGAAGCTTAATTGGTATGGTTTTTTTTAATGCTATTAAAGTTAATTGGTGAATAGTAGTGAAGAGTTACATAATTTAATAAATGCTATTGAAGTTAATTTTTATTTATGTTTAAATTCTAATGGTTTTTATGTAATTTCTCTCTCTCACTCAAGAAATGGTCATACTCATGACCCATTCTCAATCCAAATGAAGCTTTTCATAAAGCTTTTCCTTAATCCAAGATTAAGCTATGCTTGAGGCCAAATTAATGGCTTTTTTCTATGCTTTTAGTTTATGTATATTGATGATTCAATCCATTATAGATTAATGATCCAATTAGAGAATCATTTTAATTATTTCCTTAATGATAAGCTTTATCCCTTAGAAAAAATTGAGATTTATCAGTCATAGCAGCGGAGCTATGGCAAAATTTTTATAAAAATTATGCATAAAATAATTTCATTCAAAGCATAAAAAGAGGACTTCCTACCATATTCTAGGAATTATCATCCTAGATTAATTGAAAGAATTTCATTATAATCATGGAGAAATTGAATTTTAATATCATGCATAAAGGATAATTTTTTTTATATCAAAAGTGTTACTTTTATCTTTTTTAATTTTCATGCATAGAAGTATGCATAAAGGATAATTTTTTTATATCAAAAGTGTTACTTTTATCTTTTCGGGGTACTAGAAGCGGAAGTAGCACTTCTTACGCGAGGCAGGGTCCCACACTCGGGGCCTCGTCCACGGATATCCGGACAAAAGACTAATCCGTCGGTTTTTCCAAAACCAGACCCGGAAAAACTTCCCTTATCCGGAAAGCACGGGCGATTCCACCAGGATAATTTTTACTCTAACGTAGTCAAAACCCTTACTGATCAAACAGATCCGACTGCATCTATAAAGATACTTGGTCAGATCAAGGAAGAAACTTGCACTTGGATCATTGGGATCAACGCTTTTTTCCCCACCAAGGAGGCATAGCCGTTGATTCCTATCCATAGAACAATTACTATCCCGGATTTACTTTATCTATCGTAATAACAAAAATTGAGTCTCGATTTACGGATCCATCAGTCCAGCCTAACCCCATCCGATCCCATGGGTTAGCCAACCGCCCAACCACTGTAGTGATGGGATCCAATTTGGAATTTGGTTAGGTTTTGTCCCGGGTACCAAGGAAAAGAGTTCCAAGGCCCCCTAGCCGGAATTTCATGCAAACATAAAACTAGCCACACCACTTACACACCCAATATGAAAATTGCCTTTTTCTTAGCATCAGCTAACTTTAAAACAATCCTTTAATGAAACCATAGTACCACTGATCACAACTCCCAATTTATCCAGTTGATTCATAATTTCCCATCATTCCTTCATCATAGTATCTATGGCATCATTGGCAACTAGAACGCTCACCACCTGTCCACACAGGGGCCGTTTCAATAGTTCCTAGCCCATAATACTCAACAATATAATCACTTATCAAGATGGACTCTCGTTGAAGATCAGCAAGATCAACCAACAGATCCATATAAAAGAGCCATGGACTCATCCGTTGAGGACCAGCAAGGTCAGTCAACCAGATCCATGCCCGGTTCCAGAAAACAACTCTTACTCCTTGTTCCAATATCTTCCTCGACGCACGAGTGGGTATCCTGGGCGACCCAGAGCCCGAGCACCGTATGGTCAGCACCCTCTAGGATCCTTCGCAGGTGACCTAGCGCTTCACTCATAGGCCGCTTCCTTGGTCCCTCATCCACCGTACCGGAAGCTCACCATTTTAATCGAACCGAGGCTGGTCAAGACCTCGGCCGACCTTGCTACGCGAGACGTCCTCCATTGACTCTCCGTCAGCAGTTGCAACTTTATCAGTTAGGTCTCCACGACCTTAATCACAAGACGGTCAAAATGCTTTCCCAGCATTCTTGACATAAAACAGCCATTTACAAACAGCATTTACAAACAGTTTACAAATACAATTTCTATATTAACTCTCATTTTTCCACATTATCCCTCATACAATCCTCATTACTTATTCCACATTTCATTTATATGTGTACTCATCCAATCATATCATTTTCCATCTCTTCACTTCAGATTCCTTCACATCACATATCATATATTCACATCCATATCCACATCCATACATCCACATCCACATCCACATTCACATCCATACATCCACATCTACATGCTTAACTCCATTTTCACATCCTCATTTATACATCCACATCCCATATCCACATTCATACATACACATCCATATCCACATCCATATCCGCATTCATACATACACATCCATATCCACATCCACATGCATACATTCATTATCACGTCCTCATTCATACATCCACATCCACATACATACATACATACATCCACATCCACATCCACATTCCCATTCACATCTATACATCCATATCTACATGCACATTTCATCCATACATCCACATCTATATCCTCATTCACATCCATACATCCACATTCATGCATCCACATCTACATGCTTATCTCCATTTTCACATCCTCATTTATACATCCACATCCCATATCCACATTCATACATACGCATCCATATCCACATCCACATGCATACATATATCCACATCCACATTCCCATTCACATATATACATCCATATCTACATGCACATTCACATCCATACATCCACATCTATATGCTCATTCACATCCATACATCCACATTCATGCATCCACATCTACATGCATACATCCATACATCCACATCCACATTTACATCCATGCATCCACATCTACATGCTTAACTCCATTTTCACATCCTCATTTATACATCCACATCCCATATCCACATTCATACATACGCATCCATATCCACATCCACATGCATACATATATCCACATCCACATTTCCATTCACATATATACATCCATATCTACATGCACATTCACATCCATACATCCACATCTATATGCTCATTCACATCCATACATCCACATTCATGCATCCACATCTACATGCATACATCTATACATACACATCCACATTTACATCCATGCATCCACATCTACATGCTTAACTCCATTTTCACATCCTCATTTATACATCCACATCCCATATCCACATTCATACATACGCATCCATATCCACATCCACATGCATACATATATCCACATCCACATTCCCATTCACATATATACATCCATATCTACATGCACATTCACATCCATACATCCACATCTATATGCTCATTCACATCCATACATCCACATTCATGCATCCACATCTACATGCATACATCCATACATACACATCCACATTTACATCCATGCATCCACATCTACATCCTCATTCACATCCATACATCCACATTCATACATCCATACATCCACATTCATACATCCACATCCACATCCACATTCACATCCATACATCCACATTCATACATCCACATCCACATCCACATTCACATCCATACATCCACATCTACAAGCTTATCTCCATTTTCACATCCTCATTTATACATCCACATCCCATATCCACATTCATACATACACATCCATATCCACATCCACATGCATCTTATCATATTTTATCACTTCCCATATCTTTTATGCATACCTCTATGAATGAAATTCAATTATGCTAAAAGTAACACTTTTATAATAAAATATTCAACTTTTATGCATTCCTCTATGCATGAAATCCAATATGATAAAAGTAACACTTTTGATATAAAAAAATTATCCTTTATGCATACTTCTATGCATGAAAATTAAAAAAGATAAAAGTAACACTTTTGATATAAAAAAAATTATCCTTTATGCATGATATTAAAATTCAATTTCTCCATGATTATAATGAAATTCTTTCAATTAATCTAGGATGATAATTCCTAGAATATGGTAGGAAGTCCTCTTTTTATGCTTTGAATGAAATTATTTTATGCATAATTTTTATAAAAATTTTGCCATAGCTCCGCTGCTATGACTGATAAATCTCAATTTTTTCTAAGGGATAAAGCTTATCATTAAGGAAATAATTAAAATGATTCTCTAATTGGATCATTAATCTATAATGGATTGAATCATCAATATACATAAACTAAAAGCATAGAAAAAAGCCATTAATTTGGCCTCAAGCATAGCTTAATCTTGGATTAAGGAAAAGCTTTATGAAAAGCTTCATTTGGATTGAGAATGGGTCATGAGTATGACCATTTCTTGAGTGAGAGAGAGAAATTACATAAAAACCATTAGAATTTAAACATAAATAAAAATTAACTTCAATAGCATTTATTAAATTATGTAACTCTTCACTACTATTCACCAATTAACTTTAATAGCATTTAAAAAAACCATACCAATTAAGCTTCTCAAGCTTGAGAGGGGTTGAGAAGAGAGAAACATTGAGAAATTATAGAAAAGATCAATATTCACTAATTACCTTACAAATTGCTTGATTCTTTGTTCACGGTAGAGGCCCCCAACCAATCAATTGGTTAAGTATGTTGATGGAGCCACTAATGGGGATTGAAGAAAGAGGGAAGCTCCAAAAACTAGTGAATTATTAAATGAATTCACAGTTCTTGGCTTAGGTGGAGTAGAGTAACGATACATAAACACTATATATTTTTCAACAAGGGGGAGGCTTCTATTTATAGGAAAAATTGAGCTCCTAACCAAACAAACTGATTCTAGAATTTTCTAAATCAGTTTGGTCAATATTTGACCATTTTTAGGTCAGTTAAGCTAACTTTTTGGAACTAGACTTGAATGAGAAGAGAGGAGAGATGAAATATCTCAATTTTTATGAGTTTAAAACTCATTCAAGCATGTGAAATATGCACCTCCTTTAAAGAACTCCCCTTCCTTACATATGTGTCATAATGGAATCATTTTAATATTGCTCATAGTTTTTTTACTAATAAACCTTGTACATTTTCAACTCTTCATCTTATGTGAAATATGCACCTCCTTTAAAGAACTCCCCTTCCTTACATATGTGTCATAATGGAATCATTTTAATATTGCTCATAGTTTTTTACTAATAAACCTTGTACATTTTCAACTCTTCATCTTATGTGAGCATTTACTCATTTTTGGATACCCAAAATATCTCATATTTTTAATATTGCTCATAGTTTTTTACTAATAAACCTTGTACATTTTCAACTCTTCATCTTATGTGAGCATTTAAGGGACTCCCCTTCCTTACATATGTGTCATAATAAAATCATTATACCCAAAATATCTCATATTTTTAATATTGCACATAGTTTTTTACTAATAAACCTTGTACATTTTCAACTCTTCACCTCATGTGAGCATTTACTCATTTTTGGGTATTTTCTTTTTACAAGTTGGATTTATCTCCTCCCTACACATGGATTGATGCTATTGGTCCATAGGAACCTTAATTGGACCATAGTCTAAAGATTTCTGAAAATCTAGACCCTTAGGCTAAGGTTCTTTATACCTATTTTCAATTAATTCCAATTGCACATTGGAAAATTCTTTTTGAATTTTTGTTTCAGGGGAACTCATTTGAATTAGAAGAGATATTTTTCTATCCAAAAATATTCAAAATCTGAATATTCTCTCTCTAGAATATTTCTCTCTCTCTAGGCTAAAACAGATAGAAACAAGGTCTTTATATTTCTGAAGAGGGATTGATTACAGGGAAAGATACTAGACATCAAAAAGGGGGTGGGGGAGGAATCTTACATTCTACCCCACTTAAAAAATGCGAGATGTCCTCATCTCGCAAACTGGGATAATTTCGCAAGATGCACGAATATGAGACTTAGAGAAAAATTTTTATCAAGATTAACCACCAAGAAACGTCTTAAAGAGAGCAAGATTCAAAATAAGAACCAGATTTAAACTTTATTCATTCTCGGAACTTATACAGTAAAGATAGAAGAACTCTTTACACTTCCATAAGCCCGTCCATCATATGATCACAAAAGCAGTCCTCACAAGCTGCACAAGTATAAGGTAACTCATCTATGGGAATAATTCTGTTGGTTATTGCTGCACCTATCTCAGTGGTATGAGGTGATCTAACAAAAGGACCTCTGAGAGGCAAGCCAAAAACGGGATAAAGGCATATCTTCTCATGAGGAAGAAAACATGCCAGTAAGAAGACCCGCTCAGAAAACCCAAGATGCCTTGATCTCATGACACAGTAGTATCGGGGACCCAAACCCAAAGCTTCAATAACCATGGCCAAGCGGACATTGTTACGAAAGTGCTGCTGACCCCAGGGTGTTACCCTAGTTATGTTTTGATAGGTCCGCCATTTGGTTTGTGCTACAGAAGTTCCCAAGTAAGGGAAAAGTGAGCGCTCATACTGCTCTATAAAATCCTTCTTCACAGATTCACTTGTGTCTTGAAGGTGAGGAATCATTATGGATAAAACTAGTTCTTGTTGCCAAGCCATGAAGGAGATTAAGAAAGAAAGGAGATCGATGGAAGTAAGATTACTGTGAGCGACAAGTAAAAGTTATGACTTATATAAAGGAAGGAGCTAGCGTAACTTAGAAGCCAACGGTAACTTGCCACTGAAGTTTTACCGTCTTTCCATGATTTGGGTTTGACACATTTTTCTATAGAAGGCATTAAGAATTTTGAGATGAAGAGATAAAAGAAGCTTGTAGGCTAAGTCACCTACTTTCATTGAATTCAGATATAAGGCTCACAATATCTGGGGGATAACTTCATATACTCCCCAAGAGATAAAGAACTTCTTTTGGGCCGTACTCGAATGAAGACCAAAACCTTGATATCCAAAACATCGATTCTCACTTCTGAACTCATTGTTCTGAATCCTTAAAACAGGTGGGACTCTTGAGAAGTATTCTAGGAAAAGGGTCTTCCTTTGTTAAACAGAACTTTCTTTTATTTTAGAGAGGGAATAATTATAAGATCAGAAAGGGAGATTCTTACTCCTGTATACCTCGACGGCTGGGGAGGAATCTTACATTCTACCCCACTTAAAAAGTGCGAGATGTCCTCATCTCGCAAGGTAGAGGACAACTCTTTTTCTTAACATCCAATTTTATTTTGGGGTTCCTTATATTCTGGTCAACCCAACAGAACACTGGGATAAATATCCCTTATATAGAACTCATCATTAATATTCAGATCATATCATTCATATCTTTAACATGATAATGGTCCATTAGACCGAAAAATTTCCTTCTGAACATTCCTCCACGGGAATTTCAGTCAAGCAAGTTCTCAATTTGTCATCCCTTAACTTGATCTACTGATCAAGTGTTAACAGTAACAATTTGACAGCACAACCCACTAATCTCATAGTGATTTGCTGAATTCATTATCATCATTCTAGTTATGAATATCATCACTGGGACTCGTCCCATTCATCCTCATTGTGGTTTTGTTCAGATTTTTATATTTCAACTAATTTCAGAAATCATCATTTTTCAATCAGAATTTTCAATCAGAATCCAATTCAATTCATCAATTCTCAAACAGAATTAAAAATCATATCAACCACATTCAAATTCATCATCTGGATAGCATTGACGCTTATAATTTCAAGTCTTAGATTTACTCGTATATACTGTCAGTAAAGAGCTGCAGTATACTCTCGGTATATACGGGTAGTCGTGGCTCTTGGAATTATAAGGTAAATACCATCATGTCTAGGCCTCAAGCAAGTCAGGGATTCTATATAATTGCGGTACTTCTATCTGAAGACCCAATTACCAAATTACGAATTTCAGTTTGAATATCAAATTGTATGAATTATATCACACAATTACAACCTTTTTGTGTTTCTACATAAATTTTTGACATATTTGTCTTCTCAGTTGATCTTTATTAACCAATTCGCTCTGATACCAACTGTGAGATCCCTGTTCCCACCGCGCAACGGATTCGGGGTACTAGCAGCGGAAGTAGCACTTCTTACGCGAGGCAGGGTCCCACACTCGGGGCCTCGTCCACGGATATCCGGACAAAAGACTAATCCGTCGGTTTTTCCAAAACCAGACCCGGAAAAACTTCCCTTATCCGGAAAGCACGGGCGATTCCACCAGGATAATTTTTACTCTAACGTAGTCAAAACCCTTACTGATCAAATAGATCCGACTGCATCTATAAAGATACTTGGTCAGATCAAGGAAGAAACTTGCACTTGGATCATTGGGATCAACGCTTTTTTCCCCACCAAGGAGGCACAGCCGTTGATTCCTATCCATAGAACAATTACTATCCCGGATTTACTTTATCTATCGTAATAACAAAAATTGAGTCTCGATTTACGGATCCATCAGTCCAGCCTAACCCCATCCGATCCCATGGGTTAGCCAACCGCCCAACCACTGTAGTGATGGGATCCAATTTGGAATTTGGTTAGGTTTTGTCCCGGGTACCAAGGAAAAGAGTTCCAAGGCCCCCTAGCCGGAATTTCATGCAAACATAAAACTAGCCACACCACTTACACACCCAATATGAAAATTGCCTTTTTCTTAGCATCAGCTAACTTTAAAACAATCCTTTAATGAAACCATAGTACCACTGATCACAACTCCCAATTTATCCAGTTGATTCATAATTTCCCATCATTCCTTCATCATAGTATCTATGGCATCATTGGCAACTAGAACGCTCACCACCTGTCCACACAGGGGCCGTTTCAATAGTTCCTAGCCCATAATACTCAACAATATAATCACTTATCAAGATGGACTCTCGTTGAAGATCAGCAAGATCAACCAACAGATCCATATAAAAGAGCCATGGACTCATCCGTTGAGGACCAGCAAGGTCAGTCAACCAGATCCATGCCCGGTTCCAGAAAACAACTCTTACTCCTTGTTCCAATATCTTCCTCGACGCACGAGTGGGTATCCTGGGCGACCCAGAGCCCGAGCACCGTATGGTCAGCACCCTCTAGGATCCTTCGCAGGTGACCTAGCGCTTCACTCATAGGCCGCTTCCTTGGTCCCTCATCCACCGTACCGGAAGCTCACCATTTTAATCGAACCGAGGCTGGTCAAGACCTCGGCCGACCTTGCTACGCGAGACGTCCTCCATTGACTCTCCGTCAGCAGTTGCAACTTTATCAGTTAGGTCTCCACGACCTTAATCACAAGACGGTCAAAATGCTTTCCCAGCATTCTTGACATAAAACAGCCATTTACAAACAGCATTTACAAACAGTTTACAAATACAATTTCTATATTAACTCTCATTTTTCCACATTATCCCTCATACAATCCTCATTACTTATTCCACATTTCATTTATATGTGTACTCATCCAATCATATCATTTTCCATCTCTTCACTTCAGATTCCTTCACATCACATATCATATATTCACATCCATATCCACATCCATACATCCACATCCACATCCACATTCACATCCATACATCCACATCTACATGCTTAACTCCATTTTCACATCCTCATTTATACATCCACATCCCATATCCACATTCATACATACACATCCATATCCACATCCATATCCGCATTCATACATACACATCCATATCCACATGCACATGCATACATTCATTATCACGTCCTCATTCATACATCCACATCCACATACATACATACATACATCCACATCCACATCCACATTCCCATTCACATCTATACATCCATATCTACATGCACATTTCATCCATACATCCACATCTATATCCTCATTCACATCCATACATCCACATTCATGCATCCACATCTACATGCTTATCTCCATTTTCACATCCTCATTTATACATCCACATCCCATATCCACATTCATACATACGCATCCATATCCACATCCACATGCATACATATATCCACATCCACATTCCCATTCACATATATACATCCATATCTACATGCACATTCACATCCATACATCCACATCTATATGCTCATTCACATCCATACATCCACATTCATGCATCCACATCTACATGCATACATCCATACATCCACATCCACATTTACATCCATGCATCCACATCTACATGCTTAACTCCATTTTCACATCCTCATTTATACATCCACATCCCATATCCACATTCATACATACGCATCCATATCCACATCCACATGCATACATATATCCACATCCACATTCCCATTCACATATATACATCCATATCTACATGCACATTCACATCCATACATCCACATCTATATGCTCATTCACATCCATACATCCACATTCATGCATCCACATCTACATGCATACATCTATACATACACATCCACATTTACATCCATGCATCCACATCTACATGCTTAACTCCATTTTCACATCCTCATTTATACATCCACATCCCATATCCACATTCATACATACGCATCCATATCCACATCCACATGCATACATATATCCACATCCACATTCCCATTCACATATATACATCCATATCTACATGCACATTCACATCCATACATCCACATCTATATGCTCATTCACATCCATACATCCACATTCATGCATCCACATCTACATGCATACATCCATACATACACATCCACATTTACATCCATGCATCCACATCTACATCCTCATTCACATCCATACATCCACATTCATACATCCATACATCCACATTCATACATCCACATCCACATCCACATTCACATCCATACATCCACATTCATACATCCACATCCACATCCACATTCACATCCATACATCCACATCTACAAGCTTATCTCCATTTTCACATCCTCATTTATACATCCACATCCCATATCCACATTCATACATACACATCCATATCCACATCCACATGCATCTTATCATATTTTATCACTTCCCATATCTTTTATGCATACCTCTATGAATGAAATTCAATTATGCTAAAAGTAACACTTTTATAATAAAATATTCAACTTTTATGCATTCCTCTATGCATGAAATCCAATATGATAAAAGTAACACTTTTGATATAAAAAAATTATCCTTTATGCATACTTCTATGCATGAAAATTAAAAAAGATAAAAGTAACACTTTTGATATAAAAAAAATTATCCTTTATGCATGATATTAAAATTCAATTTCTCCATGATTATAATGAAATTCTTTCAATTAATCTAGGATGATAATTCCTAGAATATGGTAGGAAGTCCTCTTTTTATGCTTTGAATGAAATTATTTTATGCATAATTTTTATAAAAATTTTGCCATAGCTCCGCTGCTATGACTGATAAATCTCAATTTTTTCTAAGGGATAAAGCTTATCATTAAGGAAATAATTAAAATGATTCTCTAATTGGATCATTAATCTATAATGGATTGAATCATCAATATACATAAACTAAAAGCATAGAAAAAAGCCATTAATTTGGCCTCAAGCATAGCTTAATCTTGGATTAAGGAAAAGCTTTATGAAAAGCTTCATTTGGATTGAGAATGGGTCATGAGTATGACCATTTCTTGAGTGAGAGAGAGAAATTACATAAAAACCATTAGAATTTAAACATAAATAAAAATTAACTTCAATAGCATTTATTAAATTATGTAACTCTTCACTACTATTCACCAATTAACTTTAATAGCATTTAAAAAAACCATACCAATTAAGCTTCTCAGGGGTTGAGAAGAGAGAAACATTGAGAAATTATAGAAAAGATCAATATTCACTAATTACCTTACAAATTGCTTGATTCTTTGTTCACGGTAGAGGCCCCCAACCAATCAATTGGTTAAGTATGTTGATGGAGCCACTAATGGGGATTGAAGAAAGAGGGAAGCTCCAAAAACTAGTGAATTATTAAATGAATTCACAGTTCTTGGCTTAGGTGGAGTAGAGTAACGATACATAAACACTATATATTTTTCAACAAGGGGGAGGCTTCTATTTATAGGAAAAATTGAGCTCCTAACCAAACAAACTGATTCTAGAATTTTCTAAATCAGTTTGGTCAATATTTGACCATTTTTAGGTCAGTTAAGCTAACTTTTTGGAACTAGACTTGAATGAGGAGAGAGGAGAGATGAAATATCTCAATTTTAATGAGTTTAAAACTCATTCAAGCATGTGAAATATGCACCTCCTTTAAAGAACTCCCCTTCCTTACATATGTGTCATAATGGAATCATTTTAATATTGCTCATAGTTTTTTTACTAATAAACCTTGTACATTTTCAACTCTTCATCTTATGTGAAATATGCACCTCCTTTAAAGAACTCCCCTTCCTTACATATGTGTCATAATGGAATCATTTTAATATTGCTCATAGTTTTTTACTAATAAACCTTGTACATTTTCAACTCTTCATCTTATGTGAGCATTTACTCATTTTTGGATACCCAAAATATCTCATATTTTTAATATTGCTCATAGTTTTTTACTAATAAACCTTGTATATTTTCAACTCTTCATCTTATGTGAGCATTTAAGGGACTCCCCTTCCTTACATATGTGTCATAATAAAATCATTATACCCAAAATATCTCATATTTTTAATATTGCACATAGTTTTTTACTAATAAACCTTGTACATTTTCAACTCTTCACCTCATGTGAGCATTTACTCATTTTTGGGTATTTTCTTTTTACAAGTTGGATTTATCTCCTCCCTACACATGGATTGATGCTATTGGTCCATAGGAACCTTAATTGGACCATAGTCTAAAGATTTCTGAAAATCTAGACCCTTAGGCTAAGGTTCTTTATACCTATTTTCAATTAATTCCAATTGCACATTGGAAAATTCTTTTTGAATTTCTGTTTCAGGGGAACTCATTTGAATTAGAAGAGATATTTTTCTATCCAAAAATATTCAAAATCTGAATATTCTCTCTCTAGAATATTTCTCTCTCTCTAGGCTAAAACAGATAGAAACAAGGTCTTTATATTTCTGAAGAGGGATTGATTACAGGGAAAGATACTAGACATCAAAAAGGGGGTGGGGGAGGAATCTTACATTCTACCCCACTTAAAAAATGCGAGATGTCCTCATCTCGCAAACTGGGATAATTTCGCAAGATGCACGAATATGAGACTTAGAGAAAAATTTTTATCAAGATTAACCACCAAGAAACGTCTTAAAGAGAGCAAGATTCAAAATAAGAACCAGATTTAAACTTTATTCATTCTCGGAACTTATACAGTAAAGATAGAAGAACTCTTTACACTTCCATAAGCCCGTCCATCATATGATCACAAAAGCAGTCCTCACAAGCTGCACAAGTATAAGGTAACTCATCTATGGGAATAATTCTGTTGGTTATTGCTGCACCTATCTCAGTGGTATGAGGTGATCTAACAAAAGGACCTCTGAGAGGCAAGCCAAAAACGGGATAAAGGCATATCTTCTCATGAGGAAGAAAACATGCCAGTAAGAAGACCCGCTCAGAAAACCCAAGATGCCTTGATCTCATGACACAGTAGTATCGGGGACCCAAACCCAAAGCTTCAATAACCATGGCCAAGCGGACATTGTTACGAAAGTGCTGCTGACCCCAGGGTGTTACCCTAGTTATGTTTTGATAGGTCCGCCATTTGGTTTGTGCTACAGAAGTTCCCAAGTAAGGGAAAAGTGAGCGCTCATACTGCTCTATAAAATCCTTCTTCACAGATTCACTTGCGTCTTGAAGGTGAGGAATCATTATGGATAAAACTAGTTCTTGTTGCCAAGCCATGAAGGAGATTAAGAAAGAAAGGAGATCGATGGAAGTAAGATTACTGTGAGCGACAAGTAAAAGTTACGACTTATATAAAGGAAGGAGCTAGCGTAACTTAGAAGCCAACGGTAACTTGCCACTGAAGTTTTACCGTCTTTCCATGATTTGGGTTTGACACATTTTTCTATAGAAGGCATTAAGAATTTTGAGATGAAGAGATAAAAGAAGCTTGTAGGCTAAGTCACCTACTTTCATTGAATTCAGATATAAGGCTCACAATATCTGGGGGATAACTTCATATACTCCCCAAGAGATAAAGAACTTCTTTTGGGCCGTACTCGAATGAAGACCAAAACCTTGATATCCAAAACATCGATTCTCACTTCTGAACTCATTGTTCTGAATCCTTAAAACAGGTGGGACTCTTGAGAAGTATTCTAGGAAAAGGGTCTTCCTTTGTTAAACAGAACTTTCTTTTATTTTAGAGAGGGAATAATTATAAGATCAGAAAGGGAGATTCTTACTCCTGTATACCTCGACGGCTGGGGATGAATCTTACATTCTACCCCACTTAAAAAGTGCGAGATGTCCTCATCTCGCAAGGTAGAGGACAACTCTTTTTCTTAACATCCAATTTTATTTTGGGGTTCCTTATATTCTGGTCAACCCAACAGAACACTGGGATAAATATCCCTTATATAGAACTCATCATTAATATTCAGATCATATCATTCATATCTTTAACATGATAATGGTCCATTAGACCGAAAAATTTCCTTCTGAACATTCCTCCACGGGAATTTCAGTCAAGCAAGTTCTCAATTTGTCATCCCTTAACTTGATCTACTGATCAAGTGTTAACAGTAACAATTTGACAGCACAACCCACTAATCTCATAGTGATTTGCTGAATTCATTATCATCATTCTAGTTATGAATATCATCACTGGGACTCGTCCCATTCATCCTCATTGTGGTTTTGTTCAGATTTTTATATTTCAACTAATTTCAGAAATCATCATTTTTCAATCAAAATTTTCAATCAGAATCCAATTCAATTCATCAATTCTCAAACAGAATTAAAAATCATATCAACCACATTCAAATTCATCATCTGGATAGCATTGACGCTTATAATTTCAAGTCTTAGATTTACTCGTATATACTGTCAGTAAAGAGCTGCAGTATACTCTCGGTATATACGGGTAGTCGTGGCTCTTGGAATTATAAGGTAAATACCATCATGTCTAGGCCTCAAGCAAGTCAGGGATTCTATATAATTGCGGTACTTCTATCTGAAGACCCAATTACCAAATTACGAATTTCAGTTTGAATATCAAATTGTATGAATTATATCACACAATTACAACCTTTTTGTGTTTCTACATAAATTTTTGACATATTTGTCTTCTCAGTTGATCTTTATTAACCAATTCGCTCTGATACCAACTGTGAGATCCCTGTTCCCACCGCGCAACGGATTCGGGGTACTAGCAGCGGAAGTAGCACTTCTTACGCGAGGCAGGGTCCCACACTCGGGGCCTCGTCCCACGGATATCCGGACAAAAGACTAATCCGTCGGTTTTTCCAAAACCAGACCCGGAAAAACTTCCCTTATCCGGAAAGCACGGGCGATTCCACCAGGATAATTTTTACTCTAACGTAGTCAAAACCCTTACTGATCAAACAGATCCGACTGCATCTATAAAGATACTTGGTCAGATCAAGGAAGAAACTTGCACTTGGATCATTGGGATCAACGCTTTTTTCCCCACCAAGGAGGCACAGCCGTTGATTCCTATCCATAGAACAATTACTATCCCGGATTTACTTTATCTATCGTAATAACAAAAATTGAGTCTCGATTTACGGATCCATCAGTCCAGCCTAACCCCATCCGATCCCATGGGTTAGCCAACCGCCCAACCACTGTAGTGATGGGATCCAATTTGGAATTTGGTTAGGTTTTGTCCCGGGTACCAAGGAAAAGAGTTCCAAGGCCCCCTAGCCGGAATTTCATGCAAACATAAAACTAGCCACACCACTTACACACCCAATATGAAAATTGCCTTTTTCTTAGCATCAGCTAACTTTAAAACAATCCTTTAATGAAACCATAGTACCACTGATCACAACTCCCAATTTATCCAGTTGATTCATAATTTCCCATCATTCCTTCATCATAGTATCTATGGCATCATTGGCAACTAGAACGCTCACCACCTGTCCACACAGGGGCCGTTTCAATAGTTCCTAGCCCATAATACTCAACAATATAATCACTTATCAAGATGGACTCTCGTTGAAGATCAGCAAGATCAACCAACAGATCCATATAAAAGAGCCATGGACTCATCCGTTGAGGACCAGCAAGGTCAGTCAACCAGATCCATGCCCGGTTCCAGAAAACAACTCTTACTCCTTGTTCCAATATCTTCCTCGACGCACGAGTGGGTATCCTGGGCGACCCAGAGCCCGAGCACCGTATGGTCAGCACCCTCTAGGATCCTTCGCAGGTGACCTAGCGCTTCACTCATAGGCCGCTTCCTTGGTCCCTCATCCACCGTACCGGAAGCTCACCATTTTAATCGAACCGAGGCTGGTCAAGACCTCGGCCGACCTTGCTACGCGAGACGTCCTCCATTGACTCTCCGTCAGCAGTTGCAACTTTATCAGTTAGGTCTCCACGACCTTAATCACAAGACGGTCAAAATGCTTTCCCAGCATTCTTGACATAAAACAGCCATTTACAAACAGCATTTACAAACAGTTTACAAATACAATTTCTATATTAACTCTCATTTTTCCACATTATCCCTCATACAATCCTCATTACTTATTCCACATTTCATTTATATGTGTACTCATCCAATCATATCATTTTCCATCTCTTCACTTCAGATTCCTTCACATCACATATCATATATTCACATCCATATCCACATCCATACATCCACATCCACATCCACATTCACATCCATACATCCACATCTACATGCTTAACTCCATTTTCACATCCTCATTTATACATCCACATCCCATATCCACATTCATACATACACATCCATATCCACATCCATATCCGCATTCATACATACACATCCATATCCACATGCACATGCATACATTCATTATCACGTCCTCATTCATACATCCACATCCACATACATACATACATACATCCACATCCACATCCACATTCCCATTCACATCTATACATCCATATCTACATGCACATTTCATCCATACATCCACATCTATATCCTCATTCACATCCATACATCCACATTCATGCATCCACATCTACATGCTTATCTCCATTTTCACATCCTCATTTATACATCCACATCCCATATCCACATTCATACATACGCATCCATATCCACATCCACATGCATACATATATCCACATCCACATTCCCATTCACATATATACATCCATATCTACATGCACATTCACATCCATACATCCACATCTATATGCTCATTCACATCCATACATCCACATTCATGCATCCACATCTACATGCATACATCCATACATCCACATCCACATTTACATCCATGCATCCACATCTACATGCTTAACTCCATTTTCACATCCTCATTTATACATCCACATCCCATATCCACATTCATACATACGCATCCATATCCACATCCACATGCATACATATATCCACATCCACATTCCCATTCACATATATACATCCATATCTACATGCACATTCACATCCATACATCCACATCTATATGCTCATTCACATCCATACATCCACATTCATGCATCCACATCTACATGCATACATCTATACATACACATCCACATTTACATCCATGCATCCACATCTACATGCTTAACTCCATTTTCACATCCTCATTTATACATCCACATCCCATATCCACATTCATACATACGCATCCATATCCACATCCACATGCATACATATATCCACATCCACATTCCCATTCACATATATACATCCATATCTACATGCACATTCACATCCATACATCCACATCTATATGCTCATTCACATCCATACATCCACATTCATGCATCCACATCTACATGCATACATCCATACATACACATCCACATTTACATCCATGCATCCACATCTACATCCTCATTCACATCCATACATCCACATTCATACATCCATACATCCACATTCATACATCCACATCCACATCCACATTCACATCCATACATCCACATTCATACATCCACATCCACATCCACATTCACATCCATACATCCACATCTACAAGCTTATCTCCATTTTCACATCCTCATTTATACATCCACATCCCATATCCACATTCATACATACACATCCATATCCACATCCACATGCATCTTATCATATTTTATCACTTCCCATATCTTTTATGCATACCTCTATGAATGAAATTCAATTATGCTAAAAGTAACACTTTTATAATAAAATATTCAACTTTTATGCATTCCTCTATGCATGAAATCCAATATGATAAAAGTAACACTTTTGATATAAAAAAATTATCCTTTATGCATACTTCTATGCATGAAAATTAAAAAAGATAAAAGTAACACTTTTGATATAAAAAAAATTATCCTTTATGCATGATATTAAAATTCAATTTCTCCATGATTATAATGAAATTCTTTCAATTAATCTAGGATGATAATTCCTAGAATATGGTAGGAAGTCCTCTTTTTATGCTTTGAATGAAATTATTTTATGCATAATTTTTATAAAAATTTTGCCATAGCTCCGCTGCTATGACTGATAAATCTCAATTTTTTCTAAGGGATAAAGCTTATCATTAAGGAAATAATTAAAATGATTCTCTAATTGGATCATTAATCTATAATGGATTGAATCATCAATATACATAAACTAAAAGCATAGAAAAAAGCCATTAATTTGGCCTCAAGCATAGCTTAATCTTGGATTAAGGAAAAGCTTTATGAAAAGCTTCATTTGGATTGAGAATGGGTCATGAGTATGACCATTTCTTGAGTGAGAGAGAGAAATTACATAAAAACCATTAGAATTTAAACATAAATAAAAATTAACTTCAATAGCATTTATTAAATTATGTAACTCTTCACTACTATTCACCAATTAACTTTAATAGCATTTAAAAAAACCATACCAATTAAGCTTCTCAGGGGTTGAGAAGAGAGAAACATTGAGAAATTATAGAAAAGATCAATATTCACTAATTACCTTACAAATTGCTTGATTCTTTGTTCACGGTAGAGGCCCCCAACCAATCAATTGGTTAAGTATGTTGATGGAGCCACTAATGGGGATTGAAGAAAGAGGGAAGCTCCAAAAACTAGTGAATTATTAAATGAATTCACAGTTCTTGGCTTAGGTGGAGTAGAGTAACGATACATAAACACTATATATTTTTCAACAAGGGGGAGGCTTCTATTTATAGGAAAAATTGAGCTCCTAACCAAACAAACTGATTCTAGAATTTTCTAAATCAGTTTGGTCAATATTTGACCATTTTTAGGTCAGTTAAGCTAACTTTTTGGAACTAGACTTGAATGAGGAGAGAGGAGAGATGAAATATCTCAATTTTTATGAGTTTAAAACTCATTCAAGCATGTGAAATATGCACCTCCTTTAAAGAACTCCCCTTCCTTACATATGTGTCATAATGGAATCATTTTAATATTGCTCATAGTTTTTTTACTAATAAACCTTGTACATTTTCAACTCTTCATCTTATGTGAAATATGCACCTCCTTTAAAGAACTCCCCTTCCTTACATATGTGTCATAATGGAATCATTTTAATATTGCTCATAGTTTTTTACTAATAAACCTTGTACATTTTCAACTCTTCATCTTATGTGAGCATTTACTCATTTTTGGATACCCAAAATATCTCATATTTTTAATATTGCTCATAGTTTTTTACTAATAAACCTTGTACATTTTCAACTCTTCATCTTATGTGAGCATTTAAGGGACTCCCCTTCCTTACATATGTGTCATAATAAAATCATTATACCCAAAATATCTCATATTTTTAATATTGCACATAGTTTTTTACTAATAAACCTTGTACATTTTCAACTCTTCACCTCATGTGAGCATTTACTCATTTTTGGGTATTTTCTTTTTACAAGTTGGATTTATCTCCTCCCTACACATGGATTGATGCTATTGGTCCATAGGAACCTTAATTGGACCATAGTCTAAAGATTTCTGAAAATCTAGACCCTTAGGCTAAGGTTCTTTATACCTATTTTCAATTAATTCCAATTGCACATTGGAAAATTCTTTTTGAATTTCTGTTTCAGGGGAACTCATTTGAATTAGAAGAGATATTTTTCTATCCAAAAATATTCAAAATCTGAATATTCTCTCTCTAGAATATTTCTCTCTCTCTAGGCTAAAACAGATAGAAACAAGGTCTTTATATTTCTGAAGAGGGATTGATTACAGGGAAAGATACTAGACATCAAAAAGGGGGTGGGGGAGGAATCTTACATATTGGATGATGTTGAGTTCATTAAAATTATTTGATATTCTGTTTTTGTATGAACATTGACGATATTGATATACTTGTTGCTGTTCTCTCACGTCTGCTTGATGTTTATTTCAGTAATGTTTGATATTCTGTTTTTTTGTGTTTAGTGTTATTTGCTAGATTTACGAAGACGATCAACATGCTTTCTCCCGAAGAGCGCAAAATTGTTCTGCGAGCAATTCGCGTTGAAGCGGTCATCACAGTATCACAATGTACTGATGATGTCGTCAAAAAGATCAATGAGTCTGAGATACTCATGCGAGATCTCATAGACCAAATATGGAAAAATGCACAGCGTCGGCTTCGAAGCCGAGGCAACGCTGAGCTGCTAGATAGACAGAAGATAGTAGATTTCAACCATCAGCACATAACACGAACCATTATGGGGAGCATGCGTGTAGCATGCAGTGATCTTAGAGATGCTGCCCCGCCTGAAGCCAATATGCAACGTCTACAGTTATGGGACGTTGTATGGAGCGAGCAGAGAGCCAAGAGCAAGCGCATGAAGGCGTTGGATGCAGAGTCCCTTCCCAAGAGAGTGCGCATTGCCCAGGACGTCGCTGCAACGTCCAGTCAGGCAGATGCAAGTGGTACAGGTGTCATTAATCGTACCATCTACAATTCTATGTGCACACATCTTATTGGCATCCCGCACGAAGCTCTTCACGAAGGACGAATAATAGGCTCCGGTGTGTTTGGAACAGTAAAAGAATATGCAATTAAAGGTATATCATTTTTACCGGAGCACATCACTTTTTGCGGAAAGCACTACAAAGGAGAAGGCAGCGCGAAGTTCGAAAGCTTCCAGGCAGAGCAGGGTATGCAAGTGCTACATCCATCGATTGTCCGATGCATTGCCTTTACAAAAGAGGCTCCATGGATCACAATTTTCCCGTACTATAATGGCGGCGCTCTTGGTGATACTCTTCTGAAGGTTCCCTTCAGATTCAGTGAGTTCACCAGAGCCATTTTTCGTTTGGATCGAGGATGGAGACAACCCTCGCCTGATAATATCCCTTTAGGTCATCTAGAACTTTCAAAAATAAAAGAGGTAGTAATAAATATGCCACATATTATGCATGCCCTGGTGGAAGGTTTAGCGGCAGCACATATGGCAGGTATTGTACATACCGACCTACATCCTTTTAATGTAGTGTTGGATTATACAAAAGAGCTAAAGCCACGCATAGGTATCATCGATTGGGGGTTGCTGCTGAGAGCGCCCAAAAAACGGGTGTCTCTCAATTTTGTTTTTGAAGCAGACAAGAACCCCGAGAAGGTGGCACAGGCAGTCTCCCACGTAGACAGAGAGCGAAATAAACGGCCGTGGATAGCCCCAGAGCTTTATGATCCATTTTTGGCAGATGCATACACTCCTGCATTTGATGTTTTTGCCTTGGGATATTTATTACAAACTTTATATGACTTTTGGCAGAAAGTGCAAGAGTTGTGGATGAATAATAGTTCCCATGACAAAGTTACCATGGATACTATTATTCATAGAGTCAAAAATTGGATGTTTCTGCCTAATCGCGATGAGCGAAAATCAATTTTGCAAGTAGTTGAATTTTTTAGATCACTAAATACTGACCCTACGAGGGCACAACGTCCTCTTGTGGAGCTATTGGTGGCATTCACCCCAACTTTGTAATGATACAGTATCAAGAGATTAAGTTTCAGGAATGGCATTTTGTTTCTCTCTTCAAAATTTGATGTGTCCAATGTTTCAAAATTTTGTTTCTCTTCATTGAGTCTTTGCAACATCTCTCTCCTCTTGTGGTGTTTAAGTTTATGTTTTCTCTTCAAAATTTGATGTGCGAGCATTGTTTGAAGTGTTTTTGGAGTCAAGTTGATATTTCTCATCGAGTCTTTGCAATACATATCTCCTCTCGTGTGGTGTTTGACTTTAAGATTTTGAGAGTAATGGTCAATTTATCTTACGTTGATCTTTACAGTTCATTAAAATCCTGAAGTCATTTACGTTCATGCAGATATGGAGCAGGCGCAAGCGAACGAGCATCAGGAGTTAGCCAAAAAGGCATACGAGCGAATGAAGGCCCTTGCACATGGCCTGACAGCCCGCGAAGCTACAAGAACAGCATGCAGGTTATCGAAATGGACAAATCCAACTTATGCCCAATGGAAAGACATAAACAAACGCGTAACCACAGAGATGATAAAGGAAATATGGCCATGTCCAGATGGCGAGATTAAGAAGGGAAGATGGAAGATTTCACGTTGCACTCACAATGATATCAAAACTAATGCCGAGCGCATTTTCTTGGAGGTGTACGGTCGTCCTCTCCATAACGCCGACGCTCCACTCTATTTTGCTAAAATGCTATATGCTCACTTTATCCTAGAAACTCCAGTGGACTTCGCCTCCAGAGAGGCCACTGTCAACACCCACGACATACGTGAAGAGACAGTGACATTCACAAGAGAAGAACTTGCTCTCATGGTGGAGGGCGCTGGACTCGAGTTAAACCAGGTCAAAGAAAGCTTAGGGGCACAGCTAGCAGAGAAGGAGAAAGAAGCTGACCGATTAACTCAAGCGTCAACTCCTCCCCCGGCCAATAGAGGGATTCAAGAGCAGTTAACAAAGATCAGCCAAGATGTGCAGAGCATCTCCTCACGTATTGCTCCTGTGCGTCAAGGAAACCACATATCTCAGTTTTTGATACATCCTAATCTTGTGGGAGTTTCTGCTGAGGCTACAAGTTCCTCCACCCCCCAATGTCCTGTATGTTACAAAGTATTCGATGGGTGGAGCGGCCAGTATATACTACCATGTGGACACTATTACCACTTAATATGTTTAGTGAGACAAATGCAAAATACTTCCACATGTGCATTGTGCAGTGTCCCAATAAATCAAGGTATTTATACAGTGTTCGGCATGGCTAGCGAATATAAACCACCAGGACCTTTAGATGCAACTCCTAGTGCAATTCGCAATTTATTTCAAGATGAGAGCTAAGAAAAACAAATTCTACTTTTGTATTGATAATTTTTCCAAATATGATCATTTGTACAAGTACTTTTTATTAAATTAATGAAGTGACTTCTTCCTCTATGTCAATATCTTGCTCCAAAATTCTTTCACCGTTTACTCTCTCGTCTGCTAAATTAAGCTCATCTAAGTCAATGTCTAAATTGTCTTCTATCTCAAGGGTGGTGCACAACGTACGTCCAACATCAAAGTTCTCGTCTACTACATCTTCACAATTGTACATCCATCTGGGCATATCTTCTTCATACTCTTCGCTTTCGATGTCTCGCAAGATCTTTTCATTGCAGTACATGTAAACAAGTTTATCTGCTTGATCTGCAAGAAGTCGATTGCGAATAGTACTATGAATATATTTATACATGCTCCAGTTTCTTTCTGAGCCTGAGTTTGAAGAGCACTGACTTAGAACCTTCATCGCAAGGTTGCGCAATAAAGCATAATGCTCACCACCATTCATCATCCACCACTTCCATGCAGGTTGCTCTTTAGCCATTTGTTGAACAAGGGAGTTGGAAAATAAACCCTCTTTCAACCGAAATGAGGTCATCTCCTTTATGCACTGTACACGATCATCATCATTATTATAGAAAGTGTTTACCACTTTATAAAAATCTTGCACCACCTCAACGTTGGACATCAAATCCATATTCCAATATTCAGGATCTAACATGTAAGCAGCACTGTGCAGTGGTGAATGCGCTCCAATCCATCTAGCATGAAAGTACTTTAACAGAACTTTTCTTTGTCTACTGGAGAATGGTACACGTCATTGCTTTTCCACCACTGAATGCTCTAATTTGTCAGGACACTCCAAACTCCGTTGGACAGTCCACCATTGCATCCATGCTTTTCCGAGATTAGGCGCTCTTTGATCAAGACTTCGTACAGCATACATAACAGGCATCATTACATGGTATGCATCCATCACACTGTTCCACCAACTTCTTCTCGTAAGTGCTCCCTTCAAGACTTTGATTTTCTCTTTCACTTTTTCGAGTTGAGTGTTCTCCCAGTCATGAAATGCCATGCATGTAAATGTTTCACAAACTGCATCTTTATTTCTAAGAAGAGACTCAAAAGTGTAAAAGTGAGTGCAAAACCTAGTCTCCGCTGGAAGCTTTAACATAACTGACATGCGAGGTCGAAATATATCTAAAACTCTTTGTCTCTTGAGCATGAATTTCACAAGCTGGCGAGCAGTGTCGACCATTGAGGCAAACCATTTGGTATCATCAGATTTATACCAATCTTTTAATACAAGATTCAAACTATGAGTATTACAGCCTACCGGAAAAATATGTGGATATTGTCGCTGTAGGATTCTGGATGCATTTTTACAATTTTTTGCATTGTCCATGACGACTTGGACTACATTTTTGGCACCAACTTCCTCTATCACAGAGCTAATGACTTGAGCAATGTAAGCCCCAGTTTTGATTGAACCAGCTGAATCCACGGCACGGATGAAAGTCTCACCTCTAGGTGAAATAACCATTACATTAATTAATGGTTTTCTTTGCACATTAGACCATCCATCACTTACTATACTACATCCAGAAAGCTCTACATTGCTAAGAATTATTCTTTGTACACGTTCTTTTACCTGCGCATAACATTTCTCTAATAGATCATTTCGCATAGCATGGTACGTAGGCGGTGAAAACCCTGGTCCAAACTCACCAATTTTCTTCCATGCTCTCTTCCAATGCTCACTGTCCACCATCATCATAGCACTCCCAGAAAAGTAAATCGCTTCAGCAAGGACGAGTTGTGCATCATCGAGTCGACCTTGACGTAGGCTTTCTTGCAATGAAGTTTGACGCATGGGTATATTTCCTACGTCAAAGTTACGCTTGCAAGAAGATGCACTGGGTAGATTACTTTCTGGTTGCACATTGCCGTTCAGGGTACAAGTAGGCGCTGTAGCGGGAGTTTGATGATTAGAACAACAGTGTTCTTGCTGCCTTGATACATTAACGGTAGGAGTGTCATGTTTTCTTGAATCTTTCTTTTGAATTTCTTCTCTTATGCGTTTGGCCACTATAGGTGCAAAGGGGTGGGTACATGACTTTTTCTTCGGTCCGCCTAAAAAGTGTTCTCTTAGTCGAGGCGCCCCACCTGATTTTACTGCATGGCATAGCTTACACTCCCAATCTATGAATCGATCACCAACGTTAATTGCATATTGCCACTCTATCCCAGGTGCCTTTTTTTTCTGCTATTTGAAATTTGGACTCTATTGGAGGTATCACTGGATCCAACATTGTCCTCCATCTCAACAAATAACCTATTCAACCAAGCATATAACAATGAATACACAAATGAAAAAACAACAAATCACTCACGTATGACAAAACATACATCTGCAGACAAAGTACTTCGAAACTATCTTGACAAATACAAAAGATCATCACATAACACAAAACTACTTCAAACTATCTTGCAAGGTCTTACTACAAAACTACTTCGAGACTATCATGCACATTGCACCCCCAATGAAGGATGCCTTTTGTACCCAATTAAGGATACTTTACACAATCAAAGATCTATGCTTGCCCAATACTCTAGTATAGGACAATAGACCTTCTCTAACATTCACAAAAAAAATCAAAGATCTATGCTTGCCCAATACTCTAGTATAGGACAATAGACCCTTGTCTACTCTAAACTATATCAAGTATCAAGAACCAATACAAGCCCCTAAGCAGGACTCTTGGCTCCATCAAACCATTCATAAAGCAGAATGAGGTAGGTAGATTACGTACGTGGCTCAAATGCAAGGCTGAATGACTCCAAATTTGTCCCTAAATCTCCGCAAGTATTAGCTACGAACCACACCCTGCCCCCAGTTCAAAGAACTAAGGACGAGTGGCCCAATAGCCTTAGGAGTGCCTACAAGGAAAGACGACAGCCCCTAAAATAAGGACGTTCTTCCCAAGAGGACACTTCTAGCAACTCGAGAGCTCTACAAGTACTTTGAGGAGAGATATCACGCCCCCAAAACAAGGACTATCTTCCCAAAAGTTGTACGATGGGTGTCGGGCAGTGTTTATATACAGAATAATACCCCGCCGGTATTACTTTTTTTCCCGGCGGGCCCGCCGGGAAAAGATAGAAGCTCGGAGGTGTTACTGGACTAGTGGGTTCCGGCAGGTCATTTCTCAGGTCATGTGAATATACAATGTGATCACAAGTTTTAATATGTTAATAGTAGGTTTTGTTAACGTGATCACGAAATTGTGAAGACGTTAATGAAATCCTTGGAGTGACCCCTTGGATTCTAGGACACGCCCAATGGGATCACCAGAGTCCAACCCTCCTCCCACAACAACACCAACGCACACACATGCAGGCCCTTCCAGTGGGGGCAAGCGCGTGAAGAAGACCCCACAATGCAGCCACCCCAGAGTTAAGACAGAGAGGCCGATGATGAGCAGTTTGACTAGGTTGGTGAAAACATTCCTACATTGTGCAGCACCATAGGTGGCAAGACCCTATTACTAGGACAGGGTCCCTTACCTACCCGGGAGGAACTTGATACACAGGTACCACAGCAACAGCAAGAGGAGGATTCAGACTATGAGAGAGACCAAGAGGAGGTTTCTACAAGTGCGCGCAAGTGTAGAAAGGTCAAGCTCTTCAAGCCAAGGAAGTCCCAATCTCGCCAATGCACCAACACAACACAGAGAGCTCCAAGGAGAAGGATGCGCCAAGGGCATAGGGATCTACAAGAAATTATGAGAGGAACACTGAGTTGCTGATAATAAGAGCCCCTTTCACTCGCAGAGTGAAGGAGATTCTCCAACGATATAGAACAGAGTTTCGTGTGCAAGAGATTGCCCTTGAAGCATTGCAAGAAGCCTTCTAGGCTTACCTTGTTGGGTTTTTTGAAGACACCAACCTCCTTGCAATTCATGCAAAGGGGATTACAAGACATGCAACTAGCTCGGCGTATTGGAGGCGAGCGAGACATGATCTAGACATCTTCGATGTTAACCTTCTTTTTGAAGCAACTCTTTTGTTTTTTCAAACCCCCCTTTGTAACAAGCCTATCTGGCTTTCATTTCTAACCTTCTGATAATTAAAATTTTAAGTTTCTCTTACAATGTCTCGGTGTCATCATGTTTGTTTAACATGGAGTGTCTATAATGTGCCAGTTTGTCACCCAAGGCATCAGAAATGCTCCTGGAGGACTGAGGAAGCTGTGCTAGAATAGTGCAAATTTGGCCTCTACAACGGCGATGTAAGCTACAAATTTGCACTGTTCTGGCACTTCTCCCCTAGTCACTCATCAGGATCATTTCTAATGCATTTATAAATGAAGTTGAGTACACTAACTGTGAGAAACAGTAGTTTACAAAATAAAAACACCTTTAATCATGTGTAAAAATACATTGTTTATCATCCATTGCATCAAAATTGCTCCTGGAGGATTGGGGAAGCTATGCCAGAACAGTGCGAATTTAGGCTCTGCAGCGGCAGTGCAAGCTCAAAATTTGCAGTGTTCTGGCACTTCTTCCCTAGCCACTCAGGATCATTTCTGTTGCATTTATAATGAAGTTGAGTACACTAATTGTGAGAAATAGTAGTTTACAAGATAAAAACACCTTTAATCATGTGTAAAAATACATTGTTTGTCATCCAATGCATCAAAACTTCTCCTAGAGGACTAAGGAAGCTATGCCAACAGTGCGAATTTAGGCTCTGCAGTGATGGTGCAGGCTCAAAATTTGCACTATTCTGGCACTGCTCCCCTAGCCACTAAGGATCATTTTTGATGCATTTATAATGAAGTTGAGTATATTGATTATGAAAAACAGTAATTTATAAGATAAAAACACCTTTAATCATGTGTAAAAATACATTATTTTTCATCCAATGTATCAGAATTGCTCTTGAAGGGCTGGGGAAGCTATGCCAGAAAAATGCAAATTTGGGCTCTACAGCAATGGTGCAAGCTCAAAATTCGCACTATTTTGGCACTGCTCTCCCAGGCTCCCAGGGTCATTTCTGATGCATTTACAAAAAAATTGATGATACAAACTAGAAAAAACAATGATATACTTGATGAAAATAAGTTTGCAAAAATTGTATTGTATTCATAATAAGAAGTGATACATCATCTTTACAAAAGCTTTCTTACAATATTGAGCTTCCTTCTCTTGTTATTGGGCAGAGTGTGCTCAAGGAGTGATTGGGCTATTTCTTGAGGATCCTCTATGCGTATGCTTTTGACTATACCTATAAAAGCAAGAAGCTTACCCCTAAATCCAAAACAAAAACATTGAAGGCAAGGGATTTTTTAATCAGAACTATACATTTGGTGCTCTGTGCCATAGAGGCTACACAGAGCACCTTAGAGAGGGCTTTCAAAAAGAAGAGAGTGAAGGTAGATTAAGGGGTGTAGTCCATATGGATAGTGGTGATGCCATCCACAGGAAGCCGACCAAGATAGTGCGCCAACGCAACATCATGTCCATGGACCTGGACCTAGCCTTAGCCTGGTCTCTACTGCAGCCGCCTCTCCCAACAAATGCATCGATTTCAACCACCCTCTGCAATGAAAGGAAAAATTAAAATATTTTCCTATACATAATTACAAATGTTTCTAAGTTGTAAAATGTCGATTATTACCTCTTGCTCAATGTCTTCTTTTGCCAAAGTGCTGGTGGGAGCGGAGAGGTCAATCGAGGACTTACCCGCCTCATCCTTTTTAGGTGCTTTGGTCTCCTCCATCACTCCAGCAAGCAAGGGTATCCCTTTTAGACTCTAGCTTGTCTTGTAAGGTTGTGAAATCCTCCTCTAGAACTAGGGCTTACTCCACGGTCTCAACCACACTTTCCTTGACCAAAGCAACTGTCTTTGTGAAAGATTCTGTAAGGGGTAATGTAACACTATCTAGTTGAGAACCGAGGTTCGACGTATGAAGGTCCACCTCACATCGTGTGCATATAATGCCCAAGCATTCATCCATTCTCAAGCCAGCTACCTTTTCAAGGTCATGATGAAGAAATAAGTATTCTTCACCTTCCACCACAATGGTGCTCAAGATATTGATCTCAAGCTTTGGCAGCACCTTGCTCTCCTCATGTGGGGAAGATGGCCCCGCATCTTCTACTACAACGGACTGTTCAGCTAGATATTGTGCACCCTCTAGAAAGCGCTCTGATGCAAGCTGCTCTTCCACACCAGCACTTGTTCTTCCTGCTGCCTTCACTTCCTTGTCATCCCTCAAATACCCTACCAACTGCAATGCAAGCATCTCTACCTCCTCATTTGAATCCTTATCACACTAATGAGGAACGCAAAAGTGGTGAGCCATGAGAGGAACCTAGTTCCTAAATTGCCCTTCCCCAACCTCTTCACCCCATGCTTATTAAAGGTACAAAAACCTCCTGCGGGGATGCAGATGTCGATGAAGCATTCAAGGCGCTAGATGTAGGGGCGGGCGTATTGTTGAATGTACTTAAGCAGCTCAACAGGCACCCCCATCAATCATTGGGGCAATGGGAAAAGCAGATGGAGTGGGGAGCCAAGTATTGCTCCATGTATGCAATCTGTGTCTCATAATGTTGGGAAGCAAGGACGAGCGACTTTTTAAAGTTGACTTCAAGAGCAAGCATGACAAAGAGCTCGCTCTTGCCTGCCCATGGGGTGGTGGAGAGGAACTCACAGAAGTCAAAGTGGGTAGCCATGTGAATGCAAAGAGAAACAGTGAGCTCGTGCTTGGTTTCTATCGTGTGAAAATGAGAAAGAAGGCACCTTTGGCTATTTATAGTTAAAATTTAAAGTTTGGCCTTTTCACACTAGATCGCTAGACAAAAAAAATCACAGTTTGCAAAAATATTAAGATTTCAGTTAAATAAAGATTGGTTAAAAAAGAGCCTATTACAAAATTACAAGCATGTCATCTAATCTAAAATTATTGTAATGTCTTCATTTTTTGCCTCTCTTGTGACATTTACTTCATGTTGATCTCCATCTCCTTGTTGACTTGAAAGCTCGTCTCATTGCCTTCACCTCGATCCTAAAACTCTTGCCCCTCACGTGCATCAGAACAGAGGCTATTTTCCCATATACCTAGTTCATCTTCAAGCTCTTCCACATGCCTACTATGTGTTGGTAGGGCTATGCACCTTGGTGTGCTGAAAATTCAAGGTCCCCCATTTGCCATGATTCTGATACCATGGTTGTCCCCTCCTTATGCTTCCCAATCTGTAAAAATATAGAAAGTGGCACAATAACCAGAAAGTGTAAGGGCTAATTCTAGACATGTAGTGGAATTAGATATACCTTTCTTCTCATCAACTTGAAACTTAACTCTTCCACATAGTCAAAGCCCATGATGCTAAAGTGTTGACGCAAGTCTGCTCGGCTCCAATGCTTGTTTGCTGCCACTCGCTCAATCCGTCTAATTTTGCATCATCACAGCTACCTCAATAGGCACAATTTCTTCTTCTGAGGCTTGAAGTGGGATCCATGTCCCGTGCTTTTGCATCCATCTTTGGTAGTGCGTAGACGCATGTACAAAAAAATAGAACGTGCCTTCAAGAACCTGAAAGACACTGTAGAATCTACTACGTTGCACTTGTACACATCACCTTGATGTGACCCCTCATTAACCTTGATGTGACCCCTCATTAACCAACCCTCTCCTAGTAATCCTTGAATGAGGTCAGACCGTACATCCTTACAAATATACATTGTTTTTGTTTGGTACATTGGCATGAACATGTGCACAAAAACATATAAAGGACAAAACCAATTTATCCCTACTGACCTAGATGCCTTTGAAAACTTGAGTGATGTCTTGATATCACTTACTATCTTAAACTTTAAGCATAAGATGGTCCAAGCATCAGGTTTGGGCCATTCGGGATTGTTAAGAGGGGGGTTGGGGATCTCTTCTAGCTTGCGAAATAAACCTAGTTTTTTATCTACAAAATATGAGTGAGAAAAGAAAAAGATATTGTTCTGTATACAAGATCACTTGCGCTTTGAGATACAAACATTGCCTCTCCAATGAATGCATGCATAGCATAGAAAACTCTAGTGAGGTTTTGGAGTGGTTGTTCCTCAACATAATTAGAGGGGAAAATATTTGCACAGAGACATAAGAAAACAGAGAATAATAAGAAAATTTGAAACAAAAAATCCAATATTAGCATGTTGTTAAAACTGTGTTTATATTACACTGACAATTTGAAGGAAACCTTGGTCGTTGGCCTTGAATGTACAGGTCTCCAAGGGTATACACATGTTGCACTATGGCAACCTTCCTTCTGAGTATGCTTGAAGCCTTGTAGCCCCCCTTCTAATGATGTAGCATATTCCCTAATTGACGTACTCGCGATGTGGTCCCTTAGAGCGTGGCTGCATGTAGACCTAAGCCCCAACCCTAAATCTTGTTGGAGCCCAAACTCCATTCTCATCTCTTGTGTTATGCAGCACAAGATCTTCCACCTTCTCCCTAGGTCTTCTCATATTACTGGAAGAGGCCATGGTGGTAAGAAAAGAGAAGAAGAAGGGAAAAGAAAAGCTTGTTTTACAACAGAGGAGTGGAGAGGAGAGAAAGTTCAGGGTTTTCAATGCAGCAATGGAAAGCTTAAAAGAGAGTTAGAGTTTGAGAATAGGCTTCCTAAACCTAGAGTAGACTAAAGAGGGATAGAGTTTCTGCAGCAATGGAGAGGGAGGGAGCTTGAGAAAGAGAGAGAGGGAGATTAAGAGGGAGGGAGTTTGAGAAGGATGGAGTTTCTACAGAAATGGAGAGCTTAGAAAAGGAAGAAAGAGGGAGAGGGAGCTTGAGAGGTATGGAGTTTCTGCAGCAATGGAGAGCTTAGAAGAGGAAGAAATAGGTTCAAAATGAGCTTTCCAAACCTAGAGTATGTTGGGGGGAAGTTTGAGAGGGAAAACACACTTTTGGGAAAAAAAATATTTTTTTAAAATTTTTAGGGTTTTTTAATCTACAGGATTCTAGGTGGGGGGACCTCTAAATCTGGGCCCAGGAGGTAGGGGGACAAGAGTAGTAATTAGGCCCCATTAGCAAACCAAAGCCTAGGCCCCCTAGGGTCAAAGAAGTCAAAAATGTGAGCCCAACCCTCTTCCTATTGGTCCATTCCTAATCAAAAGCTAATCCAAGAGGCCCTCTTTGGGTCCAAAAAATTCCTAATGAGAGAGAGAGAAGCAGATTTGTTTCTCTTCCATTCTGTCCTCCACCATTTTTTCAAAAAACATCTCTCGTGCGGCTATGCACTAGGCTATCTATGAAGCTATGTGTGCGGATATACATGAGGCTATGTGCAACGCAATACACAAGGCTAATTTGTCTATATCTAAAGTACCTAGCTAGGTACTATGAGCACAATAGGATAGGTTGGAGCAAACTCTCATGCTGTCCATGTTTTTTTTCTCATAGATTTGGTATAATTGTTTGATGCTTATATCGACACTTTGCTAAATAACCAGTGTCGATATAGGCATCGGTATAATCGTTGTCTCAAAACCAATCCTTATATTGACGATTCAGTATGGACAAGGATACTGATGCCTGGCTAGTCTAGGAAAAAACAAACTAAGTCTACATTGTTAGTATATGTGACAATATTAGGTTGATATCTTGTAGTGTAAAAAAAAACCGCAAACTCTAGATTTGAGCTCATTAAGACTTGGGGGTACAAAGTGAAACAAAAATAGATTAGTAATTAGATGCTAATCAAGATACTTTAATTGAAATTTTTGGGCTCATCTAGGATGGAAATATGGCTTTGATACAAATTGTGGAGCAAGACATAACCATTGAGTAGCTATGGTGAGGAAATCATGATTAGCAACATGGTTTAAGACTTATGATAAAGATTAGAGCTGATCGAATACGAGTTAGATTAGAGCATGAAGTAGATTATTTTAGTCATTAAATGGAGCCTTTTCTATAGCCGCATTAATTCCAAGCATATGGACCAAGTTTGACTCCCCCAAAATCCTCCATTGTTCTGTCCATTTGACCCACTTTATCTCCCCATAATGTAGGCCTTTTAGTGAGATTTGCGGTGGGCTAACTTGTTCCTACTCCCACTTGATTTTGTAGAGCTTATTCCCTTTTACTAGCTTGAATGAATCGAAGGTTATTCAGGCTAACACTCATTTGACTACATGACTCCTAGTGATGTGGGTAATGCATGCACTTCCAACAAGAAGCACAATTGAAAATATTTCCTTGAAGTTTTTCTCATTTTTTTAAAAGAATTGCTTTTCGTTCTAAAGTCACATTTTTCTATCCAAGAAATGATATCGAAAATTTTTTTAATCCATAGACACAAATCATATAATAGAAACCATCTTGGTTCTTGTCAATTAATATGATAAATGTAATATAAATATTTTGTATTTGAAGCACATGTATGTTTGTTGTTATGAAAATGGATGCATTTATCTTGACCAATACCCTTTGTTTTATTAATGCACCTTCCATTTTATTAATTACTCATTCTTCAATATTTAAATACATAGACTCTTTCTTTGACTTGGCAGTGCACCCTTTCATGTTATCAAAATGGGTGCATTCATCTTGACCAATACCCTTATTTTCATAGATTCACCTTCTATCTGTCAATTACTTGTTCTTCATTATGTTAATAAACGTACTCTTTCTCCAACTAATAGTTCACATTTTCTTCCATAGGTCAATACACGTACCTTTCTTTTGGGATATTATAGTGTAACCCTTCCTTTTATAGGTTGGTGTAACACAAACTCCTTTATGGCTTAGTACTCACAATTTCTTTATTTGGATGGGATATCTTCTTGAGTTTTCATCCATAAATGCCACCAAGACTTCTACCATCTTGCTTCAAGAAAAATATGCAAAGCGCAAGAGGATGCATGCATACGTGCACGCACACACACACCCAAGAAGAAAACAAAATGAGACTTGTTATTCTTTCTTTATGCCATTTTTAATTGATTATAAGAGATAATTCGAGATGACTTACTAGAAAAAAACAAATCCTAAAATCTCCACTTTAAACAACCAATCTTCTACTCCAAAACCATTACAACTTAAGAGATTAAACATAAGAAATTTTCCAACACCTTAAGACACAATTTTCAAAAGTCTGGGGTTTCCTTTAATGGAAAAAAGAACCCTCTTGAAAAATATTCATACATAGATGAATGGCAAGCTGGATTCATAGTTTATAATGGTATTTTGAATAACCACTGATTCAGATGATTACCTAGAAATGTATGAAAATTGTTCGTTTTCTATTATAGTGCATGGTTTAGTATGTGTAGCAAACTTTAGTGCAGAAAAAGTACACTCAAACAAACAACTTTTGGAGAAAAGTGTGTGGAAAGTCTTATAGACATAAAGAAAAATAGTTTGACATGCTCTTAACTATAACTGAAATAAAAATTAAGTAGATTACTAGCCCTCTCATTACTAGCCCTCTCATTATAAGATGTTTGTTTAAAAGTTTTATTACAAACAAGCTAGAATAGAGGGAATATATTTCATTCATGTTATATTTCATGCTTAGACTTTTGATCTCCTACTCTTTAGTGTTGAAAACTTTTCCCAAGACAACTTTCTATCAAAACGTCATAACCTCACAAAAGATGAAAAGGATCTAACAAGTCAAAAAAATCATTGCTTGTTCTCAACAAGACCATAGCTAAGGGTTAAGTTTCTAATGAGTTCTCTTATGGTGAGAAGAAGTTGAAGACATAATTTTACCTATAAATCAAGTTGAAGACATACTTTTACTTAGAAATTAACTTTGTTGATTGTTACTTCTTTGTGGAATGCATAATTTTGTTATTTGTTCTTACTCTCGTTTTTTGGGGGTGGGGGAGGGGGAGGGGGGAAGGGGGCAATTACAGTTTAAGGTGATTTTTCTTGCCTAAGTCTATCCCTTTAAAGAAAACAAATGAAATTGTTAGGCTATGTGATGTTGAAATATACTTCAAGGCATCCCCAAGGCGGTAGCCTAGTAGATAAGACATTGGGCTTTCTACGAGAGGTCTTGGGGTTAGATACTCTTAGGAACATCTTATACTAAGGGTGTGTTCGCATGCAGGGGGGCATGTAGGCATCCACATTCCTTACCCCGTCATCATTCGATTATCATGGTGCTTGCTTTCACCATCGTCTTCGGCGATCCTGTGGTGACAACAATGTGCAATGCTTGAACTTCAAGCCGATGATTTTATATTCACGTGATCACATTTTTTTTTTGTTAATAAAATGTGTTAACATGTTATTAACATGTTAACATGTTCCCAAAAAAGCCGGTGGGAGGTTCCCTGGTAACCGGCTAAAATCTCGTCGAGATTTTTGGAATACCCGGCGGTCCCGTCGGGAATATTAAAACCCCGGCGGGCCATGTCGGGGTCGTCATTTAGCCCGGCGGGCTACATTTTTGTATATATATGGGCCCGGGGAACCCTTTGGGAGTTCATTGCTGACAGTATACACAGGTAATGAAAGTTGTGGGTGTGTGTGTTTGTGTGGGTGTGTGTGGGTGTGTGTGTTTGTGCGGGCAGCCGCCCATGGTCGCAATGCGCAGCAGGATGTGGGTGGTCCGCCACACGAGGGGTGTGTGTGTAAGGCCAATCTTTGGAATGGTGCTTATTGTGGGGCACATAATCGGTAACGCGGCTGGTTTGTGTCCTATGGTAAGTATGGCACGCCGTAGCGGTACTAGTCGGTAATGCGGCAAGCATAGTATCGTTATGGCGATGTCACCTTCCTCTCTTTAGGAACTCACAAAACTATTAAAAATGTCATCTAATGTTCCCTCTCTCTCTATCTGTCATGCCTCTCTCTCTTCCTCCCTCTCTCTCTCTGTCTCATGATACACCTTACAACTCTCTCTCTTTGTCTCACGGTAGGCGTGTAGATGAGGAGTGCAACATGTATGCACTTGATAAGTAATGATGCACTTGTTGCGGTTGTCTCACGTTCGATAATGTATTGCATGATGTTGAGTTCAGTAATATTGTTTGATATTCCGTTTTTGTTTGATCATTGATAAGTAATGATACACTTGTTGCGGTTGTCTCCCGTTTGATGATGTATTGGATGATGTTGATTTCAGTAATATTATTTGATATTCCGTTTTTGTTTGATCATTGATAAGTAATGATACACTTGTGCTATTCTCTCACGTTTGATGATGTATTGCTTGATGTGGATTTCAGTAATGTTGTTTAATATTCCGTTTTTGTTGTGTTTAGTGATATTTGCTAGATTTGCGAAGATGACTACCATGCTTTCCCCTGAAGAGCGTAAAATCGTTCTACGAGCAATTCGCATTGAAGCAGTCATCACAGTGTCACAATGTTCAGAAGACATCGTCAAAAAGATCAGAGATCTATTAGAGCAGATATGGGAAAATGCACAGCGTCGACTTCGAAGCGGAGGCAACGCTGAGTTGCTTAATAGACAAAAGATAGCAGACTTCAACCATTAACATATAACACGAACTATTTTGGGGAGCATGCGTGTAGCATGCAATGATCTTAGAGATGCTGCCCCGCCTGAAGCTAATATGCATCGTCTACAGTTATGGGATGCTGTATGGAGCGAGCAAAGAGCCAAGAGCAAGCGCATGAAGGCGCTAGATGCAGAGTCACTCCCCAAAAGAGTGCGCATTGCCCAGGACGTCGCTGCAACATCCAGCCAGCCAGATGCAAGTGGGACGGGTGCCATTAATCGCACAATCTACAATTCTATGTGCGCACACCTCATTGGCGTCCCGCACGAGGCTCTGCTCGAAGGGCGAACAATAGGCTCTGGTGTTTTTGGCACAGTAAAAGAGTATACAGTTAGAGGTATATCATTTTTGCCAGAGCACATTACTTTTTGTGGAAAGCACTACAAAGGAGAAGGCAGCACCAAGTTTGAGAGCTTCCAGGCAGAGCAGGGCATGCAGGTTCTACACCCATCAATTGTCAGGTGTATTGCCTTCACAAAAGAATCTCCTTGGATCACTATTTTCCCATACTATAATGGCGGCTCGCTTGGTGATACTCTTCTGAAGGTCCCTTTCAGATTCAGTGAGCACCAGAGCAATTTTTTGTTTGGATCGAGGATGGAGAAAACCCCCGCCCGATAATATTCCTTTAAGTCATCTAGAACTTTCTAAAATAAAACAAATAGTAATAACCATGCCACATATTATGCATGCCCTGGTGGAAGGCCTAGCAGCAGCACATTTGGCAGGAATTGTACATACCGACCTACATCCATTCAATGTAGTGTTGGATTTTACAAAAGAGTTGAAGCCACGCGTAGGTACTATCGATTGGGGGTTACTGTTGTGCCCAAAAAATGGATGTCTCTTAATTTTGTATTTGAAGCAGACAAGAATCCTGAGAAGGTGGCACAGGTGGTCTCCTACGCAAAGAGAGAGCAAAATAAACGGCCGTGGGATAGCCTCAGAAATTTATGATCCGTTTTTGGCAGATGCATACACTCCTGCATCTGATGCTTTTGCTTTAGGGTATTTATTACAAATTTTATATGACTTTTGGCAGAAAGTACAAGAGTTGTGGATGGACAATAGTTCCTACTACGATAAAGTTACCATGGATACTATTATTTATAGAGTCAAAAATTGGATGTGTTTACCTAATCGCGACGAGCAAAAATCTGTTTTGCAAGTAGTGGAATTTTTTAGATCACTAAATACTGACCCGACGAGGACACAACGTCCTCTTGTAGAGCTATCGGTCATTCACCCCAATTTTGAAATTTAACAGTATCAGGAGATTTAGTTTCAAGAATGGCTCTTTGTTTATCTCTCTTCAAAATTTGATATGTGCGCACTGTTTGAAATATTTTCTCATTAAGTCTGCAATATCTCTCTCCTCTTGTGGTGTTTAAGTTTATGTTTTCTCTTCAAAATATGATGTGCGCGCATTGTTTGAAATATTCTTTGAGTCAAGTGGATATTTCTCATTGAGTCCTTGCAATTCATATCTCATCTCGTGGTGTTAAACTTTAAGCTTTTGAGGCTAATGGTCAATTTATCTTACGTTGATCTTTATAGCTCATTAAAATCCTAAAGTCATTTACGTTCATGCAGATATGGCGGAAGCACAAGCAAACGAGCATCAAGAGTTAGCCAAGAAGGCATATGAGCGAATGAAGGCCCTTGCACATGGACTGATAGCCCGCGAAGCTACAAGAACAGCATGCAGGTTGTCGAAATGGACAAATCCTACTTATGCCCAATGGAAAGACATAAATAAACGAGTAACCACAAAGATGATCAAGGAAATATGGCCATGTCCAGATGGCGAGATTAAGAAGGGAAGATGGAAGGTTTCGCGTTGCACTCATAATGATATTAAAATTAATGCCGAGCGCATTTTCTTGGAGGTGTACGGTCGTCCTCTCCATAACGCCGACGCTCCACTCTATTTCGCTAAGATGCTATATGCACAATTTATCCTAGAAACTCCAGTGGACTTTGCCTCCAGAGAGGCCACTGTCAGCACCCACGACATACGTGAAGAGACAGTGACATTCACAAGGGGGAGGAACTTGCTCTCATGGTGGAGGGCGCTGGATTGGAGTTAAACAAGGTCAAAGAAAGCTTAGGGGTGTTAGAACTATATATATAGATGTGCTCTATATATAGTGTTGGAACTATATATAGATGTGCTCTATATATAGATGGGTCTCCTTTATATATGATCAATCTCTCGTGTGTATTGAACACACCTTTGGGGATGCATATGACGTGTCTCTCTCTCTCTCTCTCTCTCACGTTGGTTCAACATGGTATCAGAGCACATGGCTGAATTGATCTGGTGGCTATGGCGTACATGGCTGAATTGATCTGTGCCGGCTCTCTATCTCTTCTTGCAACTATCAGGACATCTCGTGAGCATGCTCCCGTGGCTATGGAGTCCGTTCGCGGGTGTGCTGCTGTTGTCCCGTGCCCTTGTTTGGTGGCGATTTTGGTGCTTTGGTCACATGCCAGGCTTTGATGTGTCTGAAAGTGCAAAAACAAGGATATCCAGGAGCTCCAATAAAGACAAAGAATCAGAGGATGCAGTAGCCCTAGCAAACACATCTGCGGATATGGAAAGAAAACGTGCTACCTCACAAGAGCACACGCCAGACTTGAAATTATCATAGGGTTTCTACTCTCATCATAGCTTTGAGAGCCCTTCTGCCATCGCTGGTGTGCAAGTGAAGGTTTATGTGCAAACGGGTCCCTATTCGATGGACTGAATTTTGCTTGTCTATAAGTACTCAATCATGCCATCTCAGTGCGGACAAGGTCTTGAAAGCACAAATTTTACAAAGACAACAGGGATGATGCTTTCTTCATGAACATGCTGTTATCCTCAGCACCATGGATTTCCACCGTTATCTTCAGGTTTATCATGACTTCTGTTTCCATTGCTATTCTCTTGTTCTGTAAGAAAGAATATTTCTTACTTCATCACTTTCATCTTTCTGCACTTGCTTGCACTTGCTTGCACGTGCATCTATGTGCGTGATGATGCACAGGGGTCAGCACAAGTTCAATAGTGCGCGTGATTGGGTAACCCATGAGAGCCATGCGAGGGGTCTTTAGTATCTTATGCAGAACCTCATACATCAATATTTGAGAAAAGTTGCGCAAAGGATGGTGATGGGTGGTGAAATATGGCATAACTACTATCAGAAAGTGCTGGAACTATTCTCTCCTTTATCAGCCGATGCTTTAACTAGCCTTGAGTCTGATTCTCCAGAAAGGCAAGTTTGTGGACTAGGACAACCATGTAACACGAACATAGAACTCCGAATTCCTGAACTTCTCTATCAGTTTTGGATCTAGACTCTGCAGCAACGTAAGGTTGATGACAATGGCACGCTCACGACCCAGGATGGTGCAAGGGTAAGAAAGGATATGTATATGTGTTCATTGCATTGATGTAATTCACTCACATCTTCATATATATGTTAGTCATGTGTGTGTGTGTGTGCGCATGTAGGGTGCAAGCTTTTCATGATTTTTGTGTATCGACTTTATGTTGTTGCAATATTGTTTCATGATGATGGTTACATGTTTTGTTGATGTTGGTTCACTTGGCTAATCTATATTTGTTGATCATGTTTCCATGGATTGAATCCATGATATGGTTGATTGTGTTTCCATGGATTTTTTCCATGATGCCATGGTGTTGTTCCGTGATGATGGTTACATGTTTCGTGAATGATGGTTGACTACGTTTCCATGGATTGTATCCATGATGCCATGGTGTTGTTCCGTGATGATGGTTACATGTTTCGTGAATGATGGTTGACTAAGTTTCCATGGATTGTTACCATGATGCCATGGTGTTGTTCCGTGATGATGGTTACATGTTTCGTGAATGATGGTTGACTACGTTTCCATGGATTGTTACCATGATGCCATGGTTATTGGATGCACCATGCCTTGGCTTTGGCTCATCAGATTGACTAGGTTTATTTAAGTCTATCAATGTCTTTTGTGGTCGACAATGCAACCATGCAGGTCTAAATGGCCATGAGAGAGGACAGGGTCAGTAGTAGCAGCTCTTTTCATGATCAGAATGATGGTCTATATCCTTATGTGACTAATCAATGGTGGTCAAGTCTTGGAATTCAATCTATGGCAACTAACAAGAAATTCCGTCGAGAGGTTTGATTTCTCGTCCCGTCAGCTTATGAGGTTTATGTTCACGTCATGTCATCCTGACTACATGTCAGAGGTTTGATTTCTTGTCCCGTCATCTTACGAGGTTTACGTTCACGTCATGTCATCCTGTGACTACATGTCAGAGGTTTGATTTCTTGTCCCATCATCTTACGAGGTTGGTTTACGTTCACGTCATATCATCTTGACTACATGTCAGAGGTTTGATTTCTCATCCTATGAGCTTATGAGGTTTATGCTCACATCATGTCATCCTGGCTACATGCTGCCTGCGGATGTCAAAGGTTTGATTTCTCGTTCCGTCATCTTATGAGGTTTACTTTCCTGATTGTGAATGTCACACGTTTGATTTCTCGGCCTATCATCTTATGAGGTTTACTTTCAAGTACGTCATGTCAGAGGTTTGCTTTTTTGTCCCGTCAGAGGTGTCTACATCCTAATTATTGTTTCATGTCAGAGGTTTGCTTTTTTATCATGTCTGGTCATCCTACCTATGGACGTCAGAGGTTTGATTTCTCGTCCTGTCATCTTATGAGGTTTACTTTCATATCATGTCATCCTGGAGGTTTGATCCAAGTTATAGTTGTCTCATTATCTTGACTCATAATATTGGAGGTTTGATCTTATGTCATAGATTTTTCCCATGGCAAAGATATGACTTACTAACTAGAATGAGTGTCATTTTCTATTTTAGTGTTTATTGACAGGTCAATCTTCCAAGTCAACTTCTCCAAGTAACCAGATTCTCTTACCAAATCTCGGTGATGATCTGATTGTTTTAACTCATGACTTAGGAATCGTTATAGTTACTTGCTCGTGGTCATTTCGGTGATGATCTGATTGTTTTAACTCATGACTTTAGAATCGTTACAGACTTGCTCATGGTCATCTCAGTGTGATGATCTCATTATTTAGATCTCATAATGTTTATTTGAATTTGTTTCGTATTCTCTAATCTTTGGTACAAGAGTATAGTTATGTGCTCATGGTCATCTCGGTGATGATCTCAAGCTCATGGTCCTCTCGGTGATGATCTGATCGTTTTATATCATGACTTCAGAATCGTTACAGTTACTTGCTCATGGTCATCTCAGCGGTGATGTTGATCTCTCGTTTGATTGTTCTCACAAGGAAGTTGTGTATTTGTTCTTTCTATGGCTTCGAGGAAGTTTGTCTTGTGCGTAAAGAGGACTTTATTGATGCTTAGCATGCTGCTACTGCTCGAGAGGCTTTGTAAGCATGCAACTATTTCTCGGGAGCCTTTGCAAGATATAGTTAAAGGTGCCATGTGTTCTACTTTTGCTTGTTACATTACAACCAGTCTCACGGAATTGACAATTATTATTTTAAGCATGCAAGCCTCGGTGATTCTGACAGGTTTGGTGAGTTTGTAATTTTGGTGCCTTCGTAATCATATCATTAACTATGTCACTTTGACTCATGGCATCTCAGTAATGATAATCTCCAGTGCCAAGACAATAGTACCTTTTTCATATTCATCTCAGTGCTTCCTTTCCTATATGTTATTTGTATGACACATTTGTGATTTCATATGCACACATTTTTCATTAGTATCATTTGTATCTATGTTGTCCATAGAGCGGCATCATGACCCGTCTCTTATTGCATTGTGCTTATGTTTCAATATTTTGTATATAACATAATTATACAACTTTCTGTTGAGTTTATGATATTATAGATTATGCTGCCCAGATCTAAAGAGAAGGTAAAGACATATCACAAAGACAATGAGATTACAAAGACATCAAAGACAATGAGTGAATCTATTTTCTCATTTAGTTGTAGCTATAAATCATTTAGTTGTCCTCCATAAATCTCTCGTGTGTATTGAACACACCTTTGGGGATGCATATGACGTGTCTCTCTCTCTCTCTCTCTCACGTTGATTCAACAAGGGGCACAGCTAGCAGAGAAGGAGAAAGAAGCTGTACGATTATCTCAAGTGTCAACTCCTCCCCCGGCCAATAGAGGGATTCAAGAGCAGCTCACAAAGATCAGCCAAGATGTACAGACCATCTCTTCACGTATAGCTCCTGTGCGCCAAGGGAACCACATCTCTCATTTTTTGATACATCCTGATCTTGTGGGAGTTTCTGCTGAGGCTACTAGTTCCTCCACCCACCAATGTCCTGTATGTTACAAAGTATTCGATGGGTGGAGCGGCCAGTATATATACTGCCCTGTGGACACTACTACCACTTAATATGTTTAGTGAGGCACATGCAAAGTATTTCCACTTGTGCATTGTGCAGTGTCCCAATAAATCAAGGTATTTATACAATGTTCGGCATGGCTAGTGAATATAAACCACCAGAACCTTTAGATGCAACTCCTAGCGCAATTCACAATTTATTTCAAGATGAAAACTAAGAAAGACATAAATCCTACTTTTGTATTGATAATTTCTCCAAATACAATCATTTGTACAAGTATTTTTTATGAAATTATTGAAATGGCTTCTTCCTCTATGTCAGTATCTTGCTCCAAAATTCTTTCACCATTTACCCTCTCGTCTGCTAAATTAAGCTCATCTAAGTTAATGTCCAAATTGTCTTATATCTCAAGGCTAATGCACGATGTACGTCCAACATCAAAGTTCTCGTCTACTACATCATCACAATCGTACATCCATCTGGGCATATCTTCTTCATACTCTTCGCTTTTAATGTCTCGCAAGATCTTTTCATTGCAATACATGTAAACAAGTTTATCTGCTCGATCTGCAAGAAGTCGATTGCGAATAGTACTGTGAATATATTTGTACATGCTCCAGTTTCTTTCTGAGCCTGAGTTTGAAGAGCACTGACTTAGAACCTTCATTGCAAGGTTGCACAATAAAGCATAGTGCTCACCACCATTCATCATCCACCACTTCCATGCAGGTTGCTCTTTAGCCATTTGTTGAATAAGGGAGTTGGAAAATAAACCCTCTTTCAATTGAAATGAGGTCATCTCCTTTATGCACTTTACACGATCATCAACATTATTATAAAAAGTGTTTATCACTTTATAAAAATCTTGAACCACCTCAACGTTGAACATCAAATCCATATTCGAGTATTCACGATCTAGCATGTAAGCAGCACTGTGTAGTGGTGAATGCGCTCCAATCCATCTAGCATGGAAGTACTTCAATAGGACTTTTCTTTGTCTACTGGAAAATGGTACACGCCATTGCTTTTCCACCACCACTGAATGCTCTAATTTCTCAGGACACTCCAAACTCCGCTGGATAGTCCACCATTGCATCCATGCTTTCTCGAGATTAGGCGCTCTTTGATCAAGACTTCGTATGGCATACATAACAGGCATCATTACATGGTATGCATCCATCACACTGTTCCACCAACTTCTTCTCGTAAGTGCTGCCTTCAAAACTTTGATTTTCTCTTTCACTTTTTCAAGTTGAGTGCTCTCCCAGTCATGAAATGTCATGCATGTAAAAGTTTCGCAAACTGCATCTTTATTTCGAAGAAGAGACTCAAAAGTGTAAAAGTGAGTGCAAAACCTAGTCTCCGCTGGAAGCTTTAACATGACTGACATGCGAGGTCGAAAAATATCTAACACTCTCTGTCTCTTGAGCATGAATCTCACAAGCTGGTGAGCAGTGTCGACGATTGAGGCAAACCATTTGGTATCATCACTTTTATACCAATCTTTTAATACAAGATTGGTATATGTTTCACAAACTGCATCTTTATTTCGAAGAAGAGACTCAAAAGTGTAAAAGTGAGTGCAAAACCTAGTCTCCGCTGGAAGCTTTAACATAACTGACATGCGAGGTCGAAAAATATCTAACACTCTCTGTCTCTTGAGCATGAATCTCACAAGCTGGCGAGCAGTGTTGACGATTGAGGCAAACCATTTGGTATCATCACTTTCATACCAATCTTTTAATACAAGATTCAAACTATGGGTATTACAGCCTACCGGAAAAACATGTGGATAGTGCCGCTTTAGGATTTTGGATGCATTCTTGCAATTCTTTGCATTGTCCATGACGATTTGGACTACATTTTTGGCACCCACTTCCTCTATCACAGAGCCAATGACTTGAGCAATGTAAGCCCCAGTTTTGATTGAACCAACAGAATCCATGGCACGGATGAAAGTCTCACCTCTAGGTGAAATAACCATTATATTAAATAATGGTTTTCTTTGTACATTGGACCATCCATCACTTACTATACTACATCTAGAAAGCTCTATATTGCTAAGAATTATTCTTTGTACATGTTCTTTTACTTGCGCATAACATTTCTCTAATAGATCATTTCGCATAGCATGGTACGTAGGCGGTGAAAACCCTGGTCCAAACTCACCAATTTTCTTCCATGCTCTCTTCCAATGCTCACTGTCCACCATCATCATAGCACTCCCAGAAAAGTAAATCGCTTCAGCAAGGGCGAGTTGTGCATCATCGAGCCGACCTTGACGTAGGCTTTCTTGCAATGAAGTTTGACGCATGGGTATATTTCCTACGTCAAAGTTCCGCTTGCAGGAAGATGCACTGGGTAGATTACTTTCTGGTTGCACATTGACGTTCGGAGTACAAGCAAGCGATGTAGCCAGAGTTTGATGATTAGAACAACAATGTTCTTGCTACCTTGATACATTAACGGTAGGAGTGTAATGTTTTCTTGAATCTTTCTTTTGAATTTCTTCTCTTATGTGTTTGGCCACTGCAGGTGCAGAGGGGTGGGTACATGACTTTTTCTTCGTTCCACCTAAAAAGTGTTCTCTTAGTCGAGGTGCCCCACCTGATTTTACTGCGTGGCATAGCTTACACTCCCACACGGACGTTTTTTGCATATTTCCACTCTATCCCAGGTGCCCTTTTTTTCCTACTATTTGGAATTTGAACTCTATTGGAGGTATCACTGGATCCAACATTGTCCTCCATCTCAAATAACCTCCCTATTCAAGCAAGTATATAACAATGAATACACAAATGAAAAAACAACAAAGTCACTCACGTTGTGTGGCTAAAAAATAGAGGCTGATAATGAGTGCAAACGTGTGCATGGCGTGTGTGAAGGTTTTACTTTTGAGGGTGTTGCCAGGTGTACAGGGTGGACGGCATTTGATTTGCGCTGGTTGCAGGCCTGTCCAGTGAGCGGTTTGCTGGGTTGATTTAAGCTGCTCGGTCGTCTTGAAGTTTGTGCGCGTCCAAAGGATGAGTGGGCACCAGTCGGTTTGTGTTGGAAGGTATGTGGAGATTAGGGGAGCAATTGATGATGGGGCCATGTGCCATGATCATTGGTATGAAAGGGAGTATGGTGGCCATTATTGAAATTCTAAAATATATATATATGGTATAATACAAACATGGCTGCAAAAGGAATGGCCACGTAGCAGCCAATGGAGCCGCCAGCGAAGTTCTTCTGGAAAAGTTGGCGGAGAGTAGAGAGTCGGCGCAGGAGAGCCAAGAGGTGTGGGGGACTCTGTGGGAGCGAGAGGAGTGTGCAGGCGTGAGTGCTGAAGAGCCGACGTGTGGGCTCGCGTGTGGGGGTCCTCCTGGGTGAGAAGGAAGCCGCCTAGTAGAACCGTAGCCAGGGTGTGATTGCAGTGCAGAGAAGCGAGGAGGGGGGTCGTGTAAAACAGGTGCAGAGAAGGACGCTGGGAGCGAGGAGAAGTCGCCGAGGTGTTGGTGTGTGTGCAGCTGGGAGCAGCTGCGGTGGATACAACTGGAACAACTGCAGCGCAGCTGCTGGGCTGCTGCAGAGGAGCCTGTGTGTGCCTTTGGATGGCGGGGAGCTGACGGGGAAGAGGAGAAGCCCGTATGTGGTTGTGGGTGGCTTGCTGCAGCCACTGGAAGCGCTGGAGCGCAAGTGGAGTAGGAGCTGGCGACTGCTGGTGAAAGGAAGCCGACTCAAGGAGAGGAGCAGGAGAGGAGTCCGGTGTTTTGTGTGTAGCTGCAGCTGTGAAGCGCAGCTTGGGGTTTGAAAGGAGGAGAGCTGCAGGAGAGAACCAAAAGGAAAGCTGGCGTAGCTGCTGATGGACAAGGCCGACAGGCTGACGGGTTGGTGATAGTGAAGAGCAAAGGCCACCTATGGGCAAGGTGGGCACAGAGGAAGCAAGGTTGGCGAGGACGTGCAGGTCGGGCTGACAGAGACAGGTCAAGAGGGAGCCACTTGGTATTGTGAGGCTTGGGCTGGTTATTGGTTTGGTGGTAAGGTCAGAAGGGTGACTGGTTCTATGCTTTGGGAACTGGCAGGGTACTGGAGGTGTAGCAGAGAGTGGACCTTAGCCGAGGTGCAGTGCAGAGAACGAGAAGGGCTACTGGAGAGCAGAAGGAGCGAAGGGATTTGGATCGACCAGGAGCTGGAGAGGGCTGATTGCGAGCGGTGCTTGGTGTAGCTGGTGTCTGGGATATTCTCTGTAAAGGTCAAGGTCTATTTTGAAATATGAGTCTTGTTCATGCTCTGTGGTCTGGTATTCTGGTGTGTTTGCATGCGTGTGTGGAAGTGTGGCATGCTATAAGGGCGTAGACAGCTCTACCGCTTCCGTGCCATCACTTTTTGGTGCCTCCACAGAGGAGCAGATTTCCTCTGGTTTGTGAAAGAGAAAAGGGCTGTGTGAAGCAAGATTTGGAAAGATGGCTCAAGATTTTCCAGAGTATTGGGGATTGCCACAGGAAAATGCAACCAGGTTTCTGGAGAAGATGGAGTTTACAGCTTTGATGAAAGACAGGGCAACCCCGGAGATCCTTTCTCGGATTTTGGCTTATTGCTTGCAGGGTGATGCAAAAGTATGGCTGCAGATGTTTGTGACTGCACACAGGAATGTTTATCGACAGGATCCTGAGTACCGTGTAGTCAGAGCTGCCTTTTTGGCACAGTTTGTTCGTGTGAAGAGTCCGAATGAAGTGTGGAAGGAGTTGTGTAACATTCAGCAGAAGGATGGTCAGGATGTGGATCAGTATCTGATAGAGTTTGGTAGACTGTGGAGTCTATGGTGTGAGGCTCTGATTCCTGAAGTACCCTCGCAGATGATAAAGAGAGAGCGGTTTGTGGCAGGTCTGGAGCCAACGATCCGTTTGAAGGTGGAGCTGAAGAACCTGGGTAGCTTTGAGGAGGCTGTCAGAGTAGCTCGTGAGAAGGAGTGGAAGGTGAAGCGTCTCAGGCAGTTGGGAATGCGGGAAGAGCCGAAGAGGTTTGTGAAGGTGCCACAGATTGAGAGTATGCATCCTGGAAGGAAAGCTGCTGTTGTTCCTAGGCAGGAGGACTCATTGAAGAGGGAAGTTCATGAAGCAGTGGAGCTCATGAAGTCTTTGAGTGTGAATTGGATAGAGTCCACAGGAAGAGGACGAGACATGAGTGATATGGGAAAGAAGACTGATGCATCATCTGGTTTTGGAGGAAATTCAGCAGATATTGGAAGAGGGAAAGGGTATCTGTGTGATGTGCAATGCCGGAATTGTGGTGAGTGGGGTCATATGAGTCCGCAATGTGAGAAACCAGCCAAAGCTAATGGTGGCATATATCAATTGCCTATGGGAATGAGTGATAAGGTGATGGGCCCTAATTTGCAGGTGAAGAAGGCAATTCAGACCAGTGTCTGTGAGGTCACATTTGCAGAGCAGGGTATGGGACAGGTTAGCCTGTTGGGAATGGAGAAGGATAAGGTTTCTGGAATCAGCCCTGAAGAGCTTTCAGAAGGTGAGGAGGAGGAGAAGGATGAGAGTATTGATGATGTTGTGGATTGTGAGCAGATACCAGTACTTCAGCCAGTCAAGGTGGAGAGTGATGATCAAGGTGTCACAGATGAAGGTGCTGTGGATGGAGTATGTGTGGATGATCCGGGTGATGAGTTGGATATTGCAGCCTGTGGTGAGAGTGTGGATGGTGAGCTGGACAGTGTACTTGATAGTGCACTAGATGATCTGTTGAAGATGGCTTCCTTGGAGAAGAGTGCTTGCATGCCAGTTGTGCAGCAGGAAGAGAGTGATGGTATGATTGATGGTGAGCTGGATGCTCCTTTGGTTGATGGTGCGATAGATTTCGCAGGTGTGGATGCTGAACATAAGGTGTGTGTTCCTTGTCATGCCCAGGAGAAGGATGAGGTGGTTGTGAGTGATGAGGATGCATGTGAGACTATTGTTGTTGGTCAGGGGGACCAAGATGCTTTGCCTGGGAGTTTGGGGAGCTTAGACTTGGTAGGGATGCCTGTGCAAGATGTGGAGAATCTTGCAGGATCACCAATGGTCTTGAAGCTGGAGAAACTGCAGGAAGGCGACAATGATGAGTCTACAGTGCACGAGGTTGCTGTGTGTGATGTTGATGGGCTGAAGGGAAGTGAGTGTATGGTGGACACACCGCGTGTGGATGCTCAGCATATGGATGAATGGTTTGGTTATAGTTTGGGTCTGGCAGGTTGCCTAGAGGAAGGGTTGGAAGCCAGTGATGTGGGCTGCAAGTTGGATTGCGACCATGAGATGGGGGTTGATCAGCAGATGAGTGTTATTTCGGTGTTTGATTATGAGTGGGAGTCAGATGTGACAGAGGGAAGTAGAGGTGAGGAGTGGTTGTCTCCACCACAAGGTTATGAGAGCTGGTCTGGAGGAGGAAGTGCAACAGTGGAGGGTGCTGAGGCCATACATGAAGAGCCAAGGGGGTTGCTGAAAGCAGACTATGACAGGGTGCTTCAATGGTTGTCTGTTGGAAGGGAATGCCTGAAGGACTGGAAGGAAGATGCACCGAGGTTTTTGTTTGATCCAGGGGGATAAGTGGTTACTGTTAGTGCAGCTGCTGGACATAAATGTCTCAGCAGAAGAAAGGGGGTTGCTAAATATGTGTGGCTAAAAAATAGAGGCTGATAATGAGTGCAAACGTGTGCATGGCGTGTGTGAAGGTTTTACTTTTGAGGGTGTTGCCAGGTGTACAGGGTGGACGGCATTTGATTTGCGCTGGTTGCAGGCCTGTCCGGTGAGCGGTTTGCTGGGTTGATTTAAGCTGCTCGGTCGTCTTGAAGTTTGTGCGCGTCCAAAGGATGAGTGGGCACCAGTCGGTTTGTGTTGGAAGGTATGTGGAGATTAGGGGAGCAATTGATGATGGGGCCATGTGCCATGATCATTGGTATGAAAGGGAGTATGGTGGCCATTATTGAAATTCTAAAATATATATATATGGTATAATACAAACATGGCTGCAAAAGGAATGGCCACGTAGCAGCCAATGGAGCCGCCAGCGAAGTTCTTCTGGAAAAGTTGGCGGAGAGTAGAGAGTCGGCGCAGGAGAGCCAAGAGGTGTGGGGGACTCTGTGGGAGCGAGAGGAGTGTGCAGGCATGAGTGCTGAAGAGCCGACGTGTGGGCTCGCGTGTGGGGGTCCTCCTGGGTGAGAAGGAAGCCGCCTAGTAGAACCGTAGCCAGGGTGTGATTGCAGTGCAGAGAAGCGAGGAGGGGGGTCGTGTAAAACAGGTGCAGAGAAGGACGCTGGGAGCGAGGAGAAGTCGCCGAGGTGTTGGTGTGTGTGCAGCTGGGAGCAGCTGCGGTGGATACAACTGGAACAGCTGCAGCGCAGCTGCTGGGCTGCTGCAGAGGAGCCTGTGTGTGCCTTTGGATGGCGGGGAGCTGACGGGGAAGAGGAGAAGCCCGTATGTGGTTGTGGGTGGCTTGCTGCAGCCACTGGAAGCGCTGGAGCGCAAGTGGAGTAGGAGCTGGCGACTGCTGGTGAAAGGAAGCGACTCAAGGAGAGGAGCAGGAGAGGAGTCCGGTGTTTTGTGTGTAGCTGCAGCTGTGAAGCGCAGCTTGGGGTTTGAAAGGAGGAGAGCTGCAGGAGAGAACCAAAAGGAAAGCTGGCGTAGCTGCTGATGGACAAGGCCGACAGGCTGACGGGTTGGTGATAGTGAAGAGCAAAGGCCACCTATGGGCAAGGTGGGCACAGAGGAAGCAAGGTTGGCGAGGACGTGCAGGTCGGGCTGACAGAGACAGGTCAAGAGGGAGCCACTTGGTATTGTGAGGCTTGGGCTGGTTATTGGTTTGGTGGTAAGGTCAGAAGGGTGACTGGTTCTATGCTTTGGGAACTGGCAGGGTACTGGAGGTGTAGCAGAGAGTGGACCTTAGCCGAGGTGCAGTGCAGAGAACGAGAAGGGCTACTGCAGAGCAGAAGGAGCGAAGGGATTTGGATCGACCAGGAGCTGGAGAGGGCTGATTGCGAGCGGTGCTTGGTGTAGCTGGTGTCTGGGATATTCTCTGTAAAGGTCAAGGTCTATTTTGAAATATGAGTCTTGTTCATGCTCTGTGGTCTGGTATTCTGGTGTGTTTGCATGCGTGTGTGGAAGTGTGGCATGCTATAAGGGCGTAGACAGCTCTACCGCTTCCGTGCCATCAACGTATTACAAAACATACATCAGCAGACAAACTACTTCTCGAAACTATCTTGAGAAACACAAAAGATCATCACATAACACAAAACTACTTCGAAACTATCTTGCAAGGTCTGACTACAAAACTACTTCGAAACTATCATGCACATTGCACTCCCAATGAAGGATGCCTTTTGTACCCAATTAAGGATGCTTTACACAATCAAAGATCTATGCTTGTCCAATACTCTAGTATAGGACAATAGACCTTCTCTAACATTCACAAAGAAAATCAAAGATATATGCTTGCCCAATACTCTAGTATAGGACAATAGACCCTTGTCTACTCTAAACTATATCAAGTATCAAGAACCAATACAAGTCCCTAAGCAGGACTCTTGGCTCCATCAAACCATTCATAAAGCAGAATGAGGTAGATTACCTACGTAGCTCAAATGCAAAGCTGAATGACTCCAACTTTGTCCCTAAATCTCCGCAAGTATTAGCTACGAACCACACCTTGCCCCCAATTCAAAGAACTAAGGACGAGTGGCTCAATAGCCTTAGGAGTGCCTACAAGGAAAGACGACAGCCCCTAAGATAAGGACGTTCTTCCCAAGAGGACATTTCTAGCAACTCGAGAGCTCTACAAGCACTTTGAGGAGAGATATCACGCCCCCAAAACAAGGACTATCTCCCCAAAAGTTGCACAATGGGTGTCGGGCAATGTTTATAAACATGACAGAACCCCGCCGGGATTCTTTTGTTTTCCCGGCGTGCCCGCCGGGAAAACAATGAACCCCGACGGGGTTATGGGACTAGTAGGTTTTGGCAGGTCATTGCTCAGGTCATGTGAATATACAATGTGATCACAAGTTTTAATATGTTAATACTAGGTTTTGTTAACATGATCACGAAATTGTGAAGACGTTAATGAAATCCCTGCTTCAAGCTCACACTCTGGATTAGGGACAATGGTTGCCATTGATATCAAAGATGGTGACTCAACTTACAACGCCCAGTTCTACCAAAGCTGTGCATGGTGTTCACTTCAATCAACCGAGCCAGTAACTTGTGCTGCGGGGCTTGTCCAATAAAGTGGCCAATATTTGGAAAAGGTGGTACCCTTTGTGGTACTCGGGTGTGTATGGCTAGTATGGTGTGTATAGCCAGGTGAAATTCCCATGTGCTGCTAGGAATGGAATAAGACCTCATGAAAAAAAATTATACATATATATGTACTTCAAGGCACATTAAGAGCCGCTGTTATTGGTGTAAACTGTGTATACACCAAACATAAAAAAGAGCATCGAGGGGCTGACTAGTGTTATCTGGAAATACTTTAGGTTATAGGTAGAAGCTACGATGAAAGAACTAAGAGGAAAGGCCACTCACATGGGGGACACCCTTACCATGCACATACTGTAGGCTTCCTGGCAAGGAGAAAGGAAAGGTGAACTCAATGACGGTGCTGTAGCCGTTGCCATGGGTGTAGCTGCCGACCAGAGTGATAAGGTTGTTGTAGAAATCCTATGTAGGTGTATTAATACATAATTGATTAACAATTAACATAGAAGGTTAGAGATACTCAGGTCGCCATAGCAGCCATTTCTCACCAAGGCTCAAGGCTCTCGTCGCTGTAGCGGCCATCGTATCTACAGTGCCATAGATCAATCCTTGCCAGGGCAATGGGCACACAATGGTTGTATATGGCACTCAGATCCCCGTCCACCACTCGGTTGCAAATGATTCACATGAAGAACCTTATTTAAGCAAAAAGTTTGCCATCGCGTTAGCTAGCTTGTCTTGCATACTTGATCACCAACTTTCTGTTAGCTAACTTGACTGGAAACAACGTCTATAAATTATCTCAGCTAATGTAGAACCTTAAGAAAAACTTTCTGCTAGCTAACTTGACTTGATTTGCACGTCGGCATCTAGTTGCCCTTGAATGAATGAATGCAAAATTTCAATGCAGCACTTTACTAGTATATATTTTCTTTGAAACCCAACCGGATTATGGCAGCACCGTGCCAACCATTTCAACGAATGCAGTAAGAACAAGAATTTGGTGCTATACACAGCACACTCTTGTGGCTGGAGCTATACAATCAACTAAACACGTGAAAAACCTTCGTGGAGGTGTTTCTTACTAATTTTAAAGAACTTGAAGATATTCCTTTAAAAAATCTACTAAATTAGCAAAAGACACTAGAACCTACGATCTTATTAAAAAAGCTAATGATTTTGAAACCTTAAATTACAAACATTTATTTCTCGAATGTAAGAGGTGCAAAAAAGACACTAAAACTTAGGCTCTTCTTGTTGCACATAGTAGATACAAAAGCTATGTCTAAGCTTTCAAGCATGTTTCTCCTCTTGAAAAAACTTGTGTTTCTAGTGAATAATCTTTTCATAATTACATGGCACATGTTATCATATAACCTATACAAATAGCTTAAGGAAATTGTGGACAAAGAAGAAATTCTATTTTCCTTTGACATGTTGTGTTCGTATAAAAGACAGTGTGAACATTGAATGTATGCCTTACTATAAAGGCCATGCTTCCTAGTAGATTTTTCATGGATATCATGATGATTCTTAGTTTCCTTTAAGAGATCTAAGCTTAGGAAAAAAATAATGATCAAGGGAGATCTTAATATACTACAATAAGTTTAAATAGGGTGAGGATCTAGATTTCAAGATATTCTCTTTAAAATATATAAGTGTATCGCGAGTGAGTTCACCATAAGAGGTTTTTAAATTTCCGGCCAGCAGATTCTGCAGGTTTCACCACTGAGCCTATGATGATAGCGTGAATGCAGTTAGGCTACGATGGACTCCAGTCACCACTGAGCCTATGATGATAGCGTGAATGCAGTTAGGCTACCATGTGTCCTGGAGTCCATCTTCTTTTTGTTTGGGAGGATGGAAAATAGGTCATACTGTGCAGATTACTATACTAAACTGTAGTAAATATAACTTGAAGTAGGATGTTCAAGAGCTTTGTAAAAGGACTCTATGATGTAAATATTTTCAGTGTTAATATTACACATATATTTCCCAGAAAAAAGCTCATGCCATGTTGAAAAGCTAGCCAAGTAAAGAGCATTAAGACACATTTATAAGAGTCTATTTTATTTGGAAAACATATTGCTTTGAGATCGAGGAGCATCGGGTATATAAACACTAGTATATCCATATTCTACACATAAAGCGCCTGAACGATGATTATTGAACCACAAAGTTTTATAATGGAATGAGTCTTTGTGGATGGTGTGTAAGGTTTTATAATGGAATGAGTCTTTGTGGATATGGTGTGTAAGGAACTATGAGGCCACACCGGCGGCATCGAGGCCACCCTTGCCACTCGCATTTTCTAGGCTTCCTGGCTTGGCGAAGGGCAAGGTGAACTCGATAACGCTGCTGTAGCCATTGCCATGGGTGTAGCTGCCGACTAGAGTGATGAGGTTGTTGGTGGTAAACAGACTATCGTCAGTGTTGAACGTGTCACGCACTTTTGTGCCTCTCTGGTTGTAAGGGTAGACGTTATTGTATATGGCCTTGCTGATGTCGTCGTCGAAGTAGAGCTGGGTGGTGGCTTCGTAGGAGGTGGTGTTGTCGGGGTTGTAGAGACGGACCCTCACGTGAATATGGACGGTGCGGCTTTTATACCATCCTGCAAAAAGAGGCTAGGGTAGCGTTACATCTAGGCAAAGGTGACGATTAAAAGCCGGAGAGGAAACATCGAACAAAAGAGATGGTTAGCAAAAGCAGAGACATATGGCGCAAGAGTGAAAGATGTCATATGATTTTCACTTGCCCGGATAGATTGTATAGAAGGTGGCATAGCCTGTGGAGTTGGTGTGCTGGTAGCCTCGCAGCCATTTCTCACCCTCGGTGTGCTCAAGGCTCTCGTCGCTGTAGCGGCCATCGTATCTACAGTGCCATAGATCAATCCTTGCCAGGGCAATGGGCACACAGCGGTTGTATAGGGCGCTCAGATCCCCGTCCACCACTCGGAAGGTGAGGTTGAGGGGCACACCATCAGAGACGTTCCACCTCACATTGGCTTCGTGTATGTTTTCGTCTATCCAGTAAGGCCCTTGCGTCTTCGATGTGAATTGGGTGCAATTCTTCGTAAGCTCTCCAGTCGATGGAGCAGGAGATGCCAGCAACCGATTGCTTTGCAAGAGGAGGAGGCTCATCACTACCATCACGGCCGCCCACCCCAATCGGAAAGACGACATTCTGCGCCCCTCCCTATACACAAGTTTACATTCACAGGAGCAGCATATCAGCCTCCATAATTTTTTTGCAAATTTTTCACATGAAGAACCTTATTTAAGCAAAAAGTTTGACATCGACCAACTTTCGTTAGCTAGCTTGTCTTGCATACTTGATCACCAACTTTCTGTTAGCTAACTTGACTGGAAACAGCGTCTATAAATTATCTCAGCTAATGTAGAACCTTAAGCAAAACTTTCTGTTAGCTAACTTGACTTGATTTGCACGTCGGCATCTAGTTGCCCTTAAATGAATGAATGCAAAATTAATAAGTTTTGATGGTAACTAGTTCCCAACTACAGAAAACAGGTCTGATGAATTATACCAGCTCTCGGCCTCAAAGAGTGAGAAGGTGAGGCTGAAGGGCTTCAAGCTCTGAAAACAAAGTAAAAATCGAGGGAGTCCAGAACCTCAAAATCCGTGATGCATATATTTCTAGTATTCCTTCCTTAAATAATAATATCAAGTAGTACATACACATAATACCAGCTTTTTTAAAAAAAACGTGAGACTCGAGAGTGCGTGTCACACAAATATAGGTATTACTTAACACGCGAAAAATTTTATAAGTTGTAGTACTAGGGCCTATTCCCCTAGATAATAAAAAAATATTGTTTAATTTCAATGCAGCACTTTACTAGTATATATTTTATTTAAAACCCAACCGGATTATGGCAGCACCGTGCCAGCCGTTTCAACGAATGCAGTAAGAACAAGAATATGGTGCTATGCACACAGCACACTCTTGTGGCTGGAGCTATAAAATCAACTAAACACGTGAAAAACCTTCGTGGAGGTGTTTCTTACTAATTTTAAAGAACTTGAAGATATTCCTTTCAAAAATGATTCCAATAAATTTGCAAAAGACACTACAACCTAAGAATCTTACTAAAAAAAATCTAATGATTTTGAAACCTTAAATTACAAACATTTATTTCTCGAATGTAAGAGGTGCAAAAGACACTAAAACGTAGGCTCTTCTCGTTGCACACACAGTAGATACAAAAGCTATGTCTAAGCTTTCAAGCGTGTTCCTCCTGTTGAAAAAACTTGTGTTTCTAGTGAATAATCTTCTCATGGTTACATGGCACATGTAATCATGTAACCTATACAAATAGCTTAAAGAAATTGTGGACAAAGAAGAAATTCTATTTTCCTGTGACATGTTGTGTTCGTATAAAAGACATTGTGAACATTGAATGCATGCCTTACTATAAAGGTCATGGTTCCTAGTAGATTTTTCAAAGATATCATGATGATTCTTAGTTTCCTTTAAGAGATCTAAGCTTAGGAAAAAAATAATGATCAAGGGAGATCTTAATATACTACAATAAGTTTAAATAGGGTGAGGATCTAGATTTCAAGATATTCTCTTTAAAATATATAAGTGTATCGCGAGAGAGTTCACCATAAGAGGTTTTTAAATCGTAAAAATTTCGGTTTGCATATAAGTGGGCATGGTTGGCGCTATTCCACACATTAGAATAAGTACTCAATTCATCGTTACATCCTCTCATGTTTCCACCTCTCGCTGACAATCCCGTGGTGACAATAGTGTGATATGCATGCACCTCAAGATCGAGGGATCACGGACATGACTTTCACAAATATAAAATTAAATATTAAGACTCGATTGAGATGCCGAGTCAGTAACACCTCTAGAGGGTGTCAGCCGGCGAGGCTCATCCATGGCATTACCCATTGTCTTCTAGTGTGGCCAATATTTGGAAGGGTGGTACCCCCTTGTGGTACTCGGGTGTGTGTGTCGATGTAGAAGTATGGTGAAATTCTCCGCATCCATAGGCTAGACGTAGGACCCTTATATTGGGGAAAAGAAAACCCTACCGTAGAAGTTGTAGTAACGAGAAGTTAGGAACCATGCTAACCATACTCCTAGAAGTGTAACCATTCCTTGGTTTTCAATTGAGATATATATACTTGTTTTCATTCAGAAGCATTATACTAGAAAAACTGTTTAAATTACTAAAGGCTTTTTATTACTTATTACTCTAAATAATAAAATAAAGATTTTTTTTCAATGTAGCACATATAATCACATGAATATTATATATTTTATAAAAAACCCTTAGATTATATCACATTCCATACATTATAGCATAGTTTTTGTTGTTTTTTTGTGGTGGATTATTACACATACATATTTAGAAGAGACAACACTTGGAGGAAATGGTCATGACATTGATGATGTTACCCTATGAATGTGGCTTTGTGCTCTTCTAATGAAACATTACATGTATTCTTAGGAGCTAAAATATAGTGTGATAAAAAGATAAATGTTTGTAGTTTTTTGAGGGAGCTTTTTCTGACAACACTTCTCTCTTAAAAATGTGAACGTTCTCTCTCCAGTCCTGCCACCACTACCTCCTCCCATCTCTCCAACTATCTCCACCTCCAAGCACCACCTCTCAGCCCATCCCACCCATCTTAGCTCCTCCCTTCTCTCTCTCTCTCTAGCCCAACTTAGCTCCTCCCTTCTCTCCCTTCTCTCTCTCTCTCTCTCTCTCTCCCACCCTATTCCCTCTCTCTCTCCCTCTCTATCCTTCTCCCACCCTTTGATTGACCACCCTTCAATTTCAAGCATGAAATCATTGTAGGAGGGGATGGTGTCTAATGAAGGGATCTTAGTTAGCACACACATATGGGAGATGGGTCTAGGCACATGGGGCTTAGGGGAATTTTCACATATGTTATGTATGGAATATGGGGTCCTTGGGGCCTTGGGATATTGTACCTTTTTGAAATATTACCATTTTGGTTATCTTCTTGCCTTAAGCAAGCTCCTATGGATGATTCATGATGGAAATCCTTCCATGTTTAGGTGCTACTCCTTATGATGAGTAGTACATGTGTGTACTCCATGCTAATGAGTGCAAACATTTGTGTACTTCTCCATGCTAATCAGTGCAAGCCCTAGGAACCCTTCATTGTAGAATACATTGATCATCCATGGTCAATAAATCTATAAGCTCATCATATTCCACTACAAACATGGCAATAGCATCATGTGCCATGCGTACATGCATTAGAATCTATGGTGTTACCACTCACCTGATCCAAGGATCTGTCCCTATGGATATGATAGACGCACCCCATCCCACCATCCATCCATGTCGTTGTGTGAAGATAGTGGGGTCCATGAGAGAGGTGCTCGAAAAGGAGTGGAAGGCCAAAGTTATTAGAAATGTCTGGTAGATAAATGCCACACACCAAAAATATCTCTTGACCACCCTTGCATCACATGAGCAAGGAGAAGAGGTGAGGACATGCTACCACTCAAGTGCCCTCAAGTTCCCTATACACCACTCCACCACTTGCTTTGCATCTCTAAACCTCTCTGAATCATTGAAGAGCGGTTCCCTCTACCGTGCAATATAGTGCTCATAGAGTACTACCGATCAACAAATGTGTTGAGAAACACAATGTCAATCCGAGGACTCGACCCGATTAGTGCATGAAGGCTTATCCCTTGCGGGAGAGCTCACATACACGAACCACCACTTGACGATTCAACCATTCAACACCTCAATCAATCTCTCAATCCCTTAAACCCACTACACTAATCAAGAGAACAAGCAATGCATGGCAATATCTTAATCCCATTCAAACATTGATTAAATCTTAGCTTTCCCTAATGCTAACAAACCCATAAGCGTGCATCTACTAACCCACAAGTTTAAGCAAGCATAGAATGTAACATTCACAAACCCACAAGCTCATAGAGAGAGTCTATCCATGAATAACTCATTGACAATGAAGTGGGCAAGAGCTTGCATCAATGGAGACTACACACACACACACTACAAGCATGCATACACAAGAGAAAGAAAGAAGCATTCAAATAATCATAGATTAATCTACTTCAATGATGCTAAAACAGATTAAGAGAAAGAAGTGGAGCTATACTCATTGGAGCTTGATGCTCATTAGAGTACAATAGAGAGAGTTAGAGAGTTACCATAGCTTGAGAGCTCAAGAGCTTCACTCAATAGCTTATGAGAATGACCAAAAACATCCTCTTTCTTTAGCTAACATCTCTTTTATAGAGATGTCACTAACCCTAACCCTAGGCCTCTTTCACACACATGGGCAGACAACCCCATACTTAATACACTTAGAACTCTCATTTAGAACCCACATTGGCCTAAAATGATTTACATTACACTTCGGCACAAAAATATGAAAAAATTATGTGCGTCTTTATGTTCCCATGGCTACAATCCCGCTCTCTCGCATTAATTGCTTCCGGCCTTCTTCCATAATCCGTGTTCCCGTGGAACATTCCCCCCTTCCTAAATCGCGCACGTCCTCGGGCGCGGTAGAAACAAAAGCTGCAAAAAACAATGGAAGACAAGTAAAGCCTTTTGTTGAAAAAAAAAACAGCAATGACAATCTCACACGTGAGCATGCAAGTGAAAGGCCGATTAGAGTTTTAAAGAGTGCTAAAAGAAGCGAGTAACGACTAGTAAAAGTGAGACTAAGTGGTAGATAGTGCTATGCAAAGGCAAGTGTGCTTGTACACCATAGGTTATGACCGCAGTCTCAATGTCTTACAAGTATTTAAGTTATTCCTAAGTGGCAACTCTACTCCTAAATATAAGTTATGGTGATTGGACCTGTCTTCCTTTTTTTTTTTTGTAAAGAGCAGAAGATTAAAGAGAATTTTTATTTTTAGCTTGATAAAGAGGAAGGTTCCATCCAATGACCCAAGCAATGGCCAAGAGACCTCCGCCAAGAGAATCTAAAGGCCGCTAAGTATCTCAAGGGCGACATACCCTTTTCTTTCTTTTTGACATAAGGAGTACCCCATGAAGATGAGGGCATCGGTCTCGAGGATCCATAATGTACCCAAGAGTCTTACCAGCATCTATCAAGGTGATAAAGTCCTTGTAGCTATTCTTCTTAATCTTTTAGACGTCAGTGTTCACCCCATGGAAACCAAGGCATCGGCCCCAAGGTGCTAAAACAACCCAAGGTCCTACCAAGCATTCCACATGGCCGTAGACACGTCATGTCTCAAGTCACTTCTATATATTTTTTAGGGCATGTGATTCCTGAATTTTTTGTTTATCGTAGCTCCTGGCCCATACCTAAGAGGTAGCTACCACTAGGGATAACTAATATACTTCTAGAGCATAAGAACTTGGCATACTCCGTTGGTATATGTCTTACATCGTCTTCAAATAGAAATACCTTCTACTAAGTCCTCTAAGAATCTAGAAATCACTCGTCACATAGTAACAACTAATTTAAAACTTAAACCAGCCAACTGTTTGTGAGCATGCAAACAATATATGCAAAAGTGAAAAGCACATAAAGAACAAAAGATTATGATTTGAATACACCTATTGTAGTGCTCATTGATGTGGCGCGTTTGTCTTGATGCATTGCTGATGTGTAGATTGCTTCTTTTGCTCTTTGTAGGCATTGCATGTCTCCCCCATTTGTGTGCACGGTAGGTGGACTATTGGAGCATTTTATATGCTCTTGTTTAGCTGAGATCTCTACAAAATGTCTTATTAACAAACAAGAAAAGAAAAGAATAAAATTTGTTTATTGGTGCCAATCACCGAATATAACCGAGGGAAAAAACCCATTGGGAGAAAAGTGCCCTGGCTTGTTGATCTTATTGTGGAGTTGATGAGCTTATCCTTGCACTTGCGGTGGATCCGTGTCCACTTCTGCTGGAAAGATTGTATCAATCACTTCAGGATGCAAGGACAACCCTGTACAAAAGCCGACCTCTGGAGAAGGTGGTAGAGGAAGAAGTGCTTCCTCGCTAAAATATGGCATTGGTTCTATGGGAAGGTTAAGCAGACAATTTCGATTTTGGAATTGCTCAATATAGGTGCTCATAGTGATCCAAAATTGATGTGTTGAGGCTGGGGGAAGAAGGGCTTGCAAGATAGGTGGTTGCAAGTCATTTATGCATGTATCCCTCCATTGTTGTGCTTGAACCTCCTCAGGTAATCTACGTTGATTTGGTCCTCGGTCTGGTACTCTCATATCAAGAAGGTTTTGGCGTTGGGGTGTAATTCCCACAATTTGTTTCATTAAGCCCGTGCCATATCGTCGAAAGTAAGAGCGGCATAGCCAACAAATGTGTGAAGCTTCCCCTAATACGAGTCGTGCACATTCTTGACAATGTGGAAATGGATGATGCTGTTGATAGAATAAAGTGACAAAGTGATGCCCACAGTAAATTTCACCTAAGGGAGCATAAAAGTACCTAGAATGACTTGAAAAGGAGGAGCACTATAACCCCTGCGATGTTCAGGTTGAGTACTATCAGGGTCAATGCATGGTGGACATGTATCTCGCCAAGTATCCATAAGGAGGTATCTGGGCGTAGAACAATGAAATTTAGAAACTTCAAAATTTATACACTCATATCCATCATTACAATCCCTATCAAAAACAATGTAGTTAAGATCATCTCAAAAAGAACACAATCCTGTAAAGGCAGAAGGAACCACATTAGTAAAAGTGAGACTATTCAAACACTGATCTACCAAAGAGCTTCAATTGTAGTGTTAATGCCTTACTTTTGGTTTTGGGTATGTCCTTCTTAAGAGGTGGGAAGGATAGCAATTGTCGAGGAATTTGAGCAAGATAAGAGGATTTAGGCAGTGAAGTGCTAGAATCTATGCTCAAAGGAGACTCATGTAAAGTTGGATTTGTCTTAGGTACACAAGTTGATGGTGGAAGTGTGTAACAAGGAGAAGTTGGGACAACTGGTGATTCAATACATGTTTGGGGAAGGTCAACACAAGGAGGTTTGTAGGTGCTATCACAACCACCTATCCTATCTTGAAGAGGTTGTGTTGATTTCCTTTGCACCCACTGATATGAAAAACCAAGAGTGGGGAAGGTTAGCACAAGGAGGTTTGTAGGTGCTATCACAACCACCTATCCTATCTTGAAGAGGTTGTGTTGATTTCCTTTGCACCCACACTGATATGAAAAACCAAGAGTGGCTTTTGGAATCTTATTGATACACTCTTCTGGCTCTAGCAAACCATGGCATTTGGGAAGCCAAAGTGCTGTTGCACCCTCATAATAGCCTTGTGCTTTAAGAACATGCTTTGGGACCCAATGAGTAACAATATGAGGTTTAGGCTTGGAAAAGATATGCTTTTTAAGAGGTTTAGCTAATAGGCTAGATGGTACAAGTTTGTACGCGGTAGCCAAATTGACAATTCCTTCTTGCCTGGCCTTCTTTGAGCAGTGACTAGAGTACTTGGAACATTCCAGCCATGGCCCTCATTTGAGGACTCATCGATTATCCACATCATTTGTCTTGGAGCTTGAAGAGCAGATGTTGAAAGTGGGTTGTGTAAGGTAGAACTACCACCCTTTTGACATGATAAAACTCATGGAGCAGCAGATCCCAAGATGCAATCAGAATCAATTTGCAATTTGTATTGTCTATTCTTCCAATCTAATGAACAATTGGTAGCACTTAACCATGATCGACCAAGAACAACCTCTACCCACTGCCTTGGACTTAGTAGCCACATAAAAGGGAACTGACATCTCTGGTGATCCTGAATGGACATCATAATGACACATTTTTCCTCTATAGGGTTATCTTCACCCGAGAAGCTTCGTAAGTCAATAGGAATGTGCACAAGTGTTGGTTGTCCCAAGGCTACCCATGTGTCAAATGAGAGTACATTATAATGACACATTTTTCCTCTATAGGGTTATCTTCACCCAAGAAGAGTCAATAGGAATGTGCACAAGTGTTGGTTGTCCCAAGGCTACCCATGTGTCAAATGAAAGTATATTATAATCTACACCAAAGTCAATTAAGGAAGAGACAAAGTAGGTAGTCTCATGAAGATGAAGACACACGTGAACATTGAAAGGATCGACATATTGTTCATCAATAGTAGCCAACTATAAGGTCAACACAGAAGCCTTGTGACGCTCCTTGGCTTTTGCAACCCTAGCTTTAGCTTCTTCTTGAGCCTGACGTTTAAGTAGGTCATGTGCTTCTTTCCGTGTGTGGGCAGCATGCATTTGTTGAAGCATGGCTTCAGTTAATGGTTCATTGTATATCTTGAGACGACTTCCATTAATGAAGTTAGGCATTTGCTCACCTTCTAGTGTCTCTAAACGCACTGCACCACTAGGAGTAAGAAACAGTCCTAGACCACGTTTCTTGAGCTTTCGCTTATGCTTCTTAAGTGTGTACAAGAGCACAAGGTCCCCTTTTTTGAATCGGCCAGTTGTTACATTTCGATCATACCATTGCTTTTGTCTCCTCTTCTCGGCATACATCCCCATTACCGCCAATAAGCGGGTCTCATCAAGCTTTTCCAATTCATCAATGCATTGAGAAAGCTCATGACCAGTCCAGTCCAATCGTTTAGCAACTCGTAGAGTAGGTACAAGAAATTCAATGGGAAGAATTGCATCTAGCCCAAAAGCAAGTTCAAATGGGGTTGTGCCCACAGATGTTTTATAGGCTGTTCTATATGCCCAAAGAACTGAGTGCAATTTTGCTCCCAATCAGTCCTATGTCCCTCAACAATCTTTGTGAGTGCTGTGCAAAGAATCTTGTTAGTACTCTCAGCTTGACCATTGGTCTGGGGATGATAGGGTGCAGAACGCTTGTGAATTATCATAAATTCTTGAAGTAAAAACTCTATGACTTCATTCACAAAGTGCACACCTTGATCACTAACGATTTCAATAGGTAAGCCATAGCGTGTAAACACGTACTCATACAAGAACTTTTCTGTGGTTCTGGCATCATTTTTTACTGTAGCCTTTGCCTCTACCCATTTGGTCAAATAGTCAGTTGCGACTATAATATATTCGGCATGCGTGTGACGAGCTAGAGGTTTGATGGGACCGACAAAATCAATACCCCATTTGGCAAAAGCACGTGTGCTTAACATAGGCCGCAATGGCATATTTTCCTTTGTGATTGGAGGTTTGGTCCTTTGACAATGGTGCTCGTAAGATGGGTGCAGACACTAATGCTTGCTTCAACTTTTCAAAAGATTCCTCACACTCGTCAGTCCAATTAAACTTTACAAGAAGAGCATATAATGGTCTGGCTAGGACAGCGTACATGTAGATGAATCAACGATAATAGCCATAATGTCCCATGAATATTTGTACCCCTTTAGGGTTGATAGGCCGAGGTAATGAGACAATGACATCAATTGTATCCATATCTGTTGAAATACCATTGCGAGAAACAATATGGCCCAAAATCTTCCCTTGTCTTACCATGAATTTGCACTTATCAGGATTCAAGCATATACGATAAACTTGACACTTTTGAAACACAAGTCTGAAGTGTTCTATATGATCATCACGCTGTTGTGAGTGAACACATAAATCATGCATGAAGATCTCAAGAAATATCCTAAGGTACTCCTTGAATACATGACTCATTAACTGCTGAAAGGTTGCAGGTGCATTTCTTAGAACAAATGGCATAACACGATAGGCAAAGATGCCATCTTCAGTAGCAAAGGTTGTCTTGTGTTGATCCTTCATATCAATTGACACTTGATTGTAACTGGAGAATCCATCCAAGAAACTATATGCCTTTTTCCCTGCAACACGTTCCAAAACATGATCCGTGATTGGAAGTGGGTAATGATCACGTACAGTAGCTGCATTTACCTTCTTAAGGTTTACACATACTCGAAGTTTTTCATTTTTCTTGGACACCACTACAATAGGGCAGACCCATTCAGTGTGTTCAATCTCATAGATAAATTTTGCCTCTAAGAGCTTGTCTATTTCTTCTTTTATCTTTCGTGCAAATTTCTCATTGTAATAAGTATAAGGACGTTTCTTGGAAGGCTTTGCATCCTCTCGCAATGGAATTGTATGCTGACATATGCTTGGATCAACTCCTTTGAGGTCTTTATAACTCCAAGCAAAAACATCGCGATACTCCTTTATTGTTTGAATTAATAACTTCTCCTCATCTAAGGACAAGTCCGTGGGTGGCAATCCACACATAGCGAGGCTCTTCTCCTGGCTTAGCGATATCAATTTTTTTGGCATCTTCTGGACCATCATATGAAATCCCTGGCATGCTTGGCTTTTGTCGCATGGGCTGTTAAAGAACAATCTTTCGATCTTGAAGAGTGTACTGTGTGAAGTTGTTGGGGGGAACATTGAGACCTTGTTCTTGTCCACTTGAGTCATCACTAATTGAAGACCATGCAGTTTTGAGCTCTCTTTTGAAATCTTGCATCAGAGTTTTTCGTTCAACCTTTATCTTTGCACTTCCGACACTCTCTTTTGAATCTGTTTGAGACTTGAGTTTTTGTTTTGGTCTCTTTGTTTTTTTACGATTTTTGCTAACAGTTTTTAGCTTTTCTCCCGGTTGGAATCCATCTGATCATTTTACTTGGTCTTTGATACTATCTTGTGCTTGGACATAGTATAGATATCCATTCTTTCCTGAGAAGTGAGGTGGTTGTCGAGAGTGTTCATTCTTAAACTCCTAGTCTTCTTTTTGTATCCTCTCACGTCGTTCCCTCTCATCTTGTTTACGAATTCTCTTATGGCTCTTACAGCATTTACGTTTAGGTCAGCTTCGAGGGATCTCTACTTGAACCTCCCTTCCTCTCAAGAGTAGGCGTGCCTTTCCTAACTCTTCCTCGGGGATTATCACATCATCATCAAAATCATAGTCCCATCCATCTTCCTTATCAGCATCATTAGCAGATTCGAGTGTTAAATCCTCCACTGAGACTTCCTCTACATGCAGTGCTGTTGTGGATGCATCCCCATGGTACAAATCATCTAGAAGGTCACATAGTTGTACCGTTCGTATAGGAATAATGTCATATCCATATGAGTCAGAAAATTGAATTGGCTTAGGTAAAGTACATGTCGATAATGTTGCAAGGACATGACTCCATTCTAGGGGATCAATTAAGTGCTCAGGGAAGGGTTGTGGAATGTATGCCTCATCTGATACACTTCGATTACCCTTAAGTCTCTCAGTGTTGAAATCCTTACATGAGGCTCCACACATCCACAAATCTTCTAGCCCATCTGACAATGTAACTCTTGAGCCCTCAGATGAAGCCGAATCAAACTCATCTATTGGAGACCGCGTTACATCATGATATGAGTGATTCTTTAGGTTGACCCTTGTGATGACAGAATCATGTCGAAGGTACAAATAATTGTATCCCTAATCTTGAATCATTTGAAATTGTCGCATGAATGGTCTACCCAATATCACTTCATAGTTTGGATGCTTTCCAAAATCCACTACTACAAATGTGTGCTCATATTCAATCCCACATGTGGTGACCAATATGTTCTCTAGCAGCCCAATGGGATGTTCTAAGCTTCCATCTGCTATCCTTGTACTCCTAATATAGCTGGTTTGCCCCACTTTTCCCAAATGGACCTTGTCACAATGCCCACTCCTGCACCACTATCAAGTATTGCAGTTGAAGCTACTTTTCGCACTTCTAATGGGAGGGTAGCATTTCCCTGATCGTCCTCACAAAATTTTCCTACTTTGTTGATAAGAACTGGCATAACATGCTTTGTCTCAGGGTGTATAGTACATTGATGGTGACCCTTTTGTAGCAATACCTGCTCTGACAAACATGTGGCAATATCATTCCACAACTCTAGTCGAAGCTTTATCAAACCTAGCAAAGGTAAGGTACAACCCACTGGTGTGCTGACAAAAAAGCTTGCACGATACCCATATCCATCTCCTTTGTCAACCTTCTATGCATGGAGGGTATCCTCAAGGTTTGAGAATAGTTCTCATATTCTTTCAAATAAGATGGTAAGGTTTTCATTGTATGCTTACTTCTAGGAGAACAATTGTTTGAACTTCCTCCTGGATGCTTGGGTGTCTAAAGTTGTTTTCTGTGCCCCTGTTAAAATCCACTTCAGAGAATGGAGGTGAAATAATAGAGGACATATTCTCATTAGCTTTCTCATGAACTGCTGCCCACATCTCATTTGCCATGTCCTCGTTAGCATCAATAACTTCATCATTGCATGGGAAGGCAAGACGAGGTGGTGGCAGAATGTCTTCTTTCAATGGGGTGTCAATTGGTGCAGACTTCTCGCTCCATAAGCTTGTGAGATCAGCTCACTTTTCATTTCCCAACTTGATGACACTTCTGGTATGGTTTCTAATGTTGGCTTAAGAGAGGTGGGGCCCCGAGGGATAGGTGGAGGTGGGCCCTCAAGTATTGATTGAGCTTCCCTAATGAGTTGTTGCTGATGTACAGCTAGATTGATCTTCTCCTCTCATGAGGGTTTGGGTATTCTTGAAGCTTCTTGGGTAGCTCAGATAAAGCTGCAATGCGACTTCTATGAGCATCAATGATGGCATCTAGAGTATCGTTCACCTTATCCACAAAAACAGAACCCCCTGAACTCGGTTGTAATAGCCTCATCTTGTTTAGCACTAGGCCCAGGTTGAGGTTGATGCTCCTCATGCACTTCTTGGGATGTAAAATCTTGATCCTTCATGTTTTGTTTAGAGACTTCTTGAGAACTAGTGGATGCACTCTTAGTTTTCTTGTTGCGGTTCTTTTTCCTCCTAGTGGTCCTTTTTCTATTGGAATGTAGGGTCTTGTCCACTAGATTTGCCTTTGCATCCCTAGTTCGAGGTGTCTCATCAGTCTGCATTTCGGCATTTCGTGTCTGTGATCTAGTCATAACTCTAAGTGGCACGACATCCTCATTCTCTGATGAAGGTGGCGATGGAACTGCCTCTACAAAGTTGAGTGAGACCTTTGGTTGAGAGGTGCCTTCCTCATGTGGTTTCAGCAAACAATCCTTTGGAAAGTGTTCTACACAACACCCTAGACAATATCTTTCAATTGGTGGAAACTGAGGTACTGTTGTATTGGATCGAGCTGCTTGCCTTTGGCGATGTGGACAATCCCGAGCCCAATGGGCTTCTCCGCACTCAAAATAGGGGCCCATTAGTTTGGCTTCTACTTTCCTTTGCTGCCGCCGTTGACCTGAGGGGCCTGGAGTCCTAGGTTAGTAGCCGCCTAGCAACATCAAAGAATTTTGTTCCCCCGGTTGCCAGTGCTTGGCTTGGATATGTGGGACTTTCAAAGAGATTTTCCTTGGATGAATATGATGCATATTCCTCCTCCACATAGCTTGGGTTTACCAAGTCTCTACACATATTTGAATTGTCGTAGTAAACAAACCTCACAGGAGCAGTCCCAGGAGCAGGAGGTTGAGCTCCAAGTACAGGTCGTGCTTGCTCTTGTGCCATCGGTGGCTTACATTCAAAATTAGTATACTGTTGATGCATTTGTAGGCCACTACACCCCTTTGCTGCTCATGCTCTTGTCTCATTCTTGCAATGCGAGTACATTCCTGTGTGGTGTGGGTATAATTCCAAGCACAGGCCTGGCACCACTTCTTTGTGGGTTGGTTTGTAACTAGAGGAGAAAAGGTATTACATTCTTCGATTTTATGGTTACCGCCACATGCTCCACAAAGATGAGGACCTATAGGTAGTACACTCCTCATTCGCTTCTGCTGTTGTTGTGGCTGCATGGGTGGGCGATAGGTTTGTCCCAATCTCCTTAGCACTAGGTTAGCTATCTGGTCTGGATTTACTAGTGCGCCAGACCCTGAACTTTGGTCATCACCCCACTGATCTCTAGGTTGCACCTCTGGGCCAGTACCATCTTGGAATTTGAAGTTATCTATGAAATCCATAGCATCATGGCAACACTCATTGAAATTTGTATGCTTCTTTGCATAGAGATGTGTGTGGAGTGTTGAATTTTTGAGTCCTTTTAAGAAGAGAGAAATTAATTTACTCTGGGTGGGCTTCTCATCTTCTGGGCAACGATTAATATACTGCTTCATCCTATTTACACAGTCTCTAACACTCTCAGTCTTGCCTTGCTTGAAAGAGTAGATGTTTGCTACTGTGTCATGCTGAATCCCCATCAAGTAAAAAGCAGCAATGAATCTCTCTTCCAAAACTCGTAAAGAAGATTTGTCTGAAGCCTCTAGTGCCTGAAACCAAGCAAGGGCCTTTCCCTCCAGAGTGAGCCCAAATCCTTCAATTTACGTATGCTTGTCAGTCACTTGCTCAGCTCGAACTGCTTGCCTAAATGCTGCTACATGGTCATATGGATCTCCCAACCCTTCGTACTTCTTTACCAGTTTTTGAAGAGTTGATGGCCTTCGTACTTCTTTACCAATTTCTGAAGAGTTGATGGCCTTACTCGTCTTGAATACTCATCATCGAGCCTACGGCCTCTCTCTCAGTGGTCCCTCTCTTTGGTAATGTGGTCCATATGCATCCCAAATTGGTGTGGGTCCCCTATTACCTGCCTCACCAACCCCCTCCAAAGATCTTGTTACCCGCATTTCAGGAGGTGCATTCATTAGGGAAAAAGGGAGCTCATTTTGGGGCCTTTTACGGTTTGGAAAAATAAGCTCTCAACCAATGAACAGAGGGCCAATGTAACGTTGGAAATTCACAAAAATAAAAGAAAATAGATAAAAGAAACAATATTTTATGTAGGTACAAGCGTGCTACATTAATGTGGAGATTGGTTTTTTATTCTCACAAGATCTTTGGACATGAAGATAGAATCTAGTCTGACATTTTCTCTGACAAGGGCCTTCCCGCTTCCACCTCCCTTTGAACTTTGAATTGTTGTGCTACCTTTCCTTCGAAAGGTCTACCATTCTACACCACTACCTCATTGTGCAGTAACCTCTTCTTTTCCAAAATTGCTCCCTTGATCCAGTTTGGCTTAGAGTAAGATGTTTCTTGTCAACTATCTGTCTGCCTACTTTCTCTTTCTTGAAACTTCACTTTGTTATCTTGTTTACATTACTTTGCTGTGGTTACAGATTCACAAGGTATCCATGGTGAATAAAAACTATGGTCGTTCTTGTGGAAGATGCTCTGTGGATGATAATGCTATGAAGGCAGAATTATACCACACATCCTTACCCCGTCGACCTGCTTCTTCTATTTCTTCGTTAGAGAATTCAAGTACAGTCAAAACGGAAGGAACTTGGGAAAGGTTTACTGTTTCGAAAGGAGCATGGGTGCTCATGCAACCTAGTAAAAGAAAGAGACCCCAGACAAAAAATATTTTCTTGGCATCATGGAAGGGAAGAGTACGAGATTTTAAAATCACCAGAGGAAAGATATCGGTGAAAGAAGTTTTGATTCAGCATGTGTACATGCATAAAGAACTTGTCTTGCGAGACTATCCAAATGATCTTCCGCAACACAGGCCTAATTGTATATTTTTCTATTGTGGTTTTGTTCTTTATGAGGTGCATGGATTTTTAAGACAAAGCTTTCTTTCTTTGCTTATTGATATTCTTGTGTTATTTTATTTCAGATTTATACCCTTCATCGTATGAGACATGGCAAAACATCGATTGTATTCTGGGATTTATAGATGTTTTGCATGGATCGATAGGAGAACAACAATACGAAGGTCGATGTGCAACAGAGCTAGCTCAATCCGGTATATTTTTTACTGATCATTTTTATCAGTTGCTGGACAATGCAAACACACATGGTGTGTTAAGAAAACAAGACCTTCCAGCATGGAATTCAGTGGATTGGCCTCTCCCACATTTTAGTGTTACAGAGGCATATAGAGCCAAGCTTTCAAAGAAGTACAGAAAGCTCTTAGGCCCAATATTGCCACAAGGATAATAAAAATTTCTTTGTGCATGCCTCTCACAGTTTTTGTAGACTTGTTTAATACCTTTCCAGTGAAGGTTTCAAAAACAATGTTCATAGTTAAAGCAACAAGTCTGGCATGCATGCCACAATTTTTGGATAAAGGTTGGGATAAGAAGACATGTAGTTCAGTGTTTTGTGAGGTTGTCCAACCTTCTATGCAACTGAAGTACATGGTTGCATCACAAAATTTCATTTTTTCTTTTTATTATAAGCGCAGTCGAATGCTAGGTACAAAACTAGTCCCTATGGATCAAGATGAAGATTCTTTTGGTGTAGAAAATAAACTTCTTGATATTGATGATGTTGAGAATGGTGATGTGCTAGTCAATATCACATTAAGACAATGCTGCTCCCTAGCTCAATTGCGCAATGACATTCTATTTGAGACAGAAGGTTCTATTTCAAAGGACTTTTTATTTATCTACAACAATAAGAAGGTATACCATGTGACTTATCCTAGTCTCATTAAGCACTGCTATTAGTTTACTTTACCCTATTGTTTCATATTGCTTTTTTGCAGGTGCTCAAAAGAAGAGAGAGATCAATAAAATGCAAAGACATTGAAAATTTTAAAATTGAGATAACACAGACTCCATAAACAAAGGTATTATATTCAGAAATGTAAAATTCTGTACAGAAGTGTTTAATTACATATGTAGAACATATTCTTGACAACAATTTTCTATTTATCTACAGGTTGATCTAGAGGCTACTCTACATGGTCCAAGCTCACCGTATCATCTTTATTTGGAGAATCTACTTTCTGTTGCTCCATCTTGTCGTGTACAGTCTCTTGGTGCTGCTCCATTATCTCCTCTACTACCCTTGGAGCATCTGTTTGCTGTTGCTTCATCATTTCCTCAATAACATCAGCAGCAACAGGTCCTTGTTCTTGTGGCTTCTCCTCATCAGCACTAGGTCCTTGTTCTTGTGGCACCACATCTGCATCATCTGTGTCATCAAGGTGTATGACACCTTCTCGGACTTTAGAGCTCTCACCTAACTCGACAGTAGCTGGTACAATAGGTTTGGGGAAGGCATACTTCAAAAACTTCCAAATTATATCAGCTCTGAAACTATACACATAGCTCGAGTTGAAGCTATCTTCTCTCATCTGCAATGAGATATGATGATTTAGAACACTTTGTACCAATATCAAATTTTTTGAAGCTAAATGAAAATTATTTTTTCTTACAAGCTCTGGCTGTCCTATCTCAAAATAGCTTGAAAGTATATATTTGGCACTAATCAGCACTCTCCAGCCACAGCTACTTGAATCATCTTGTTGTGGTGTCTGGATAGTTGGAAAGATATGTTAGAAACTGTTAATGTCTGAACAAAATAAAATTATTCAATAAGTTCAAAGGCATAGCATAAAATAGACATCAGTAGAGGGAGCAACTTTCTACCTCTAAATCTATTGGCTCTATTGAATCCAAAAGATTGACATTAGGAGGACACTGATCCAATGCATCTAGAAGTCTTCTAATACAACTGCAATACATATAATTCAGTTAGTGTGCATTAAATCCAAATAATGAAGTTTAAAGTTAAAAATAGCACACAGACCACTTACAATTTAACCTCTCTGTGTGTGTTTCTAAGAGAGTTGAATAAAAAGCATTGCTTCTGCTGGATGTCAATAGAAGCAAAGCTCCAGTGGTCACTGCATAAGGAAAAAAGCATTAAGAAATCAAAGGCTACAAGAGTACTCAATCTTGAAGGAAAATCCCAAAAGAAGCAGCCACACACATACTTGTTATGGTATGGAAGTAGCAAAATATCAACATGATCAAAATCACAGTGTCTGAACCAATTGGAAATATCCATGGGAGTTTCCTTTGGATCTCTTAACTTGAAGGAAATTGCAGGATCAATAATATAAACTGTATGCTGTATTGCATGGTTCAGCCAGCTTCTCATCATGCTACATTGGACAAAACAATAATTAAGGTAAGGTGTAAGGGAGGAGGTACAATAAGGATTGTTTTGCAAACAAATGTAAAATAAAAGACACTTACTAGAGCATTGCAAGAATGATAGTATCTGAGCAATACTCATTCTTATGAGCCAATGCTGCCAAGCATGCTCTTGTCAAGTCAAAATTATTCTCTGAAAAATCATCTTCAATATGGACAACTATGTTAGGGCCCAGCTCCTGCAACCTTCTCTGTATCTGTAGCTCCATCTGTACAGTCTCCACATTTATAGCAGACTTGGATTCCTCTATTTGCTGCTTCAGTGACTCCTCATAAGCAGCTTTCCCTCTGGTGCTCATTGAGTGGGTCACTTCAACAACCTTCACCTTGTCTGCCTTCAATTTCCTTGTAGGTGGAATTAATAATATGTCTCTCATTTTAATGTCCTGCCATTCCACAGGATGGACCAGCTTGTCATACCTCCACCTCACTCTGGACAATGTGTTGAAGTCCTTGGCCATCAGAGTTACCCTGTGAGCATGGGCTGCTACAAGCATTGCATCTTCAAAGTAATTCTCCAGGTAATCCTCTGCCATTTCCTGTAAGGAAAGAATGGCAGTCCTGTTCCACCTGAAACCAAGGTGCCAGCTATCACAAATTTCTCTCACTAGCCTCTGAAAAGGTGCCTTGGGGATTGCAAAGCCTATAGCTTTTTGCTGTTTCCTGATCTCCTTTAGCACACCAGTAGAATGCTTTAACCTCTTGGACTTTTGCTGTAGCATGCTCATTGGCTTCCCCTTCCTGCCATGTGCAACTCTTCCTTTTGTAGGCACACTAGATTCCTTGACATCAGCCCCAGCTGCTGCTGCTGCAAGCCCTGGCCCCTTGCCAGACCTCCTTGCAATTGCCTTGGTTCTTGCCATCACTCTGAAAAGGTCCATACAAAGTAATAGTAAAAGATTAGAAACATGGAGAACATAGAATGATTAAAGAAGGTGATGACAACTTGGATGAAGCAAAATTGAACATTTTGCAACAAAAGGCGATTATGAAGATTTGAAATTTGTAACAGCTCAAAATCGCGTTTTTCTGCAAATGCTTGAAACAACATGCTTTTGCATTCATATGATGAATTCTCTATCTTTCCAACTATAAACAATATGTATTGTGTTTATAGAAGAACTATGCAGGCTTGAAATGGGTGGATGAAGAAGCATTTAAAATTTGCAACAAAATGCGATTTGAACTATTTTGAGATTTCTAAAAGCCTCTCCTCGCGTTTTGCTGCAAATTCTAGAGACAACATACTTCAGCATGCCTTTAGTCATTTCAGTGTGTATGCAGCTTGGTGCAACATGGATTGAGCCTATGGACATCAAGAAGTGATCAAACTCTCATTCAACAGGGCCAAATAAAAGGTCTTCCTACTTCTACATGCAGTGGAGAAAATCTAAAAAATGCATATAATATTTATCATAATATGTAACCTACATCACATCAATCAATTCCTTACCCTAATATACTATTAAACAAGAAGAAGAGGAAAAAGATTTTCTTACTAACCTGGAAGCTATCTGCAAGTGTTCTGTGCTGATGATGAGTATCCTGTGCTGGGTATGAACCTCTGCTTCTGCTGGTCTGGATGCTGATGGTGTGGAGTAGGGAGGTAGAGATGCAAGAGAACTGAGTTAGGAGAGTAGATTATTACAAAATACAAATAATGGAGTTATTAATACCACACGTGTGAGATATTGTCGTTTTTAAACACGTGTGGGTCCCACCAAATCTTTTGGGATTTGAAATTTGTGGGTCACTTTTTGCCTTGGAAATTGTGCCAATCATGATTTCATAATTAGATCCATTAACACTTTTCCCTCCCCGTATTCCATCCCTGCCAGCACCCTCCCATCATCCTCTTCTCTCCCACTTTGACCACTTTCTACCCAACACACTCCATCCACTATGCAACCTATCTGAAGACTACTACCATTACCAGATCTCCAGGTCACCAGTGCTACAGCTCAGTTTTGGAAGAGAGGAGGACAATCTCCAGGGCTATTCCATCAGTATGGAAGAGGAAAAGAAAGGTCAGAGATCTATACCATTTCCAATGTTTTCTGACATATATTTCTTCCATCTGTAGAATTCTTAAATCTCAGTGCCTAGAAATCTGGTAGATCACCCTAGGATTTGATTAGAGATGGATATGAGTAGGATTTAGAATTTTGCAACAAAATGCGATTAGAGAGGTTTATGTGATGAAGAGTTTTGTTTGGTGATATCCTATACATTATCTGATTGCATAGGTGAGCATATAGAATTCATGTTATATAAATTTTGTTTCAGGCAAAAGCAAGAGACTAGAGCAGAAAGGTGAATCTTCCCTTTCAAAACAAAGGGAACCAGAAGAGGACAAATCTCCAGATTTGCTCCTATTTGACTTTCTTCACAAGTGCAAGGCTCAAAGGAACTTCCACATATACCACAGTATTTTCAACAGGGAGTTCACTATGAGCTCTCTTTTGGACCATCACAGAGATTTCCTTTCAGACCATTGGGATACCTTCAAACAACTGACAGAGGCAGGAAGGATTGTGGAAGGTGAAAAGGTTTTTGTGCATTTAAATCATATTGTCTCCATTGACAAGCTGAGGTACCATGTGAATAGAAGGTTTGACAGCCTGCCTGAGGAATATAAATTCAGTTGTAACTTGCACACCAGAAAGTGTAGAGTGCTTGAGGAAAACATGGCATTCCTTATGTACATTGTCTTTCAACAGCAATCTCTAGAAGAGCAAGGGCAGGAGACTGAAGAAGAAGATATATCTGTAGCAGAGGTAAAAGAGGATATTCCTATGGCAACAGATATAGCAGAGCAGGAAGAAGATATCAACCTCGAGGATGAGGGGCTGCAAGTGGCTGCTCTTGACCTTGTTCAACTAAGGACTGAGACTCTTAGGGCAGCACAACCAGTTGAAGACTTTGATGTTCAGAGCAGCAACTATGCAGTGCCCATGCTTCCAGGTGTCTTGATTGGTGGTAAAGATTATGTTTTCCTCCATGATATAGAGTGTATGTTCAATTTGAGGGAGGACTATGCCATTTCCCTTATTGCTCAGGCTTCAAGGCTTGACAAGGAGGTTGGCATAGAGGATGACCATTCACTGCTAGCTTTGGAAACAACCTTTGATCCTGCAGAGGCCCTTACTATTTGTTTCAAAGAGGCTGAAAGTTTCCAAGAGCCAGATGAAGCTGCCTTCCAGCTCACCCAGGAAGCTATGAATCTCTCATCACTTCATAAGGAAAAACTTAAAGAAGAGGCTGGACTGGAGGGGAGAGGAATAAATCTTTGGAAAGATGAACTTCTTGTTGCTGATGAAAATGAGAGGGTATGATATTATTACTTCAAATCAAATACTTTATGTTGTGTTTAAATGTTTTGTAGTTATGTATCATTGTCTCACTATAATCTTTTGATACATGGCAGCTACAAATTGAGGATGACACATTCCTCCAGAGATCAAGTGGAAGCAGGCCAGCTGGGTTTGGCAAAATGTCAAGCCTAGCTCATTATATTCATGATCTAGGTAGTGCAAAGATCTTGATTTACCATAGGCAGTTGAGCAACAATGGAGAAGCCATTGTTTACTTCTTTAAATGTTTGTCTAGGGTATTAGGTGGACATGATCTTCCATGGCAAAAGGAGAAGATCATTTTAATAGAGAGGTTGTCCGCCATAGATATATTTGGGGATTATGTGAATAAGCAGGCCTCTAGGGCCTCTTTCTTTTTGTCTTACACTTCTTATGCATTAGCATGTGGTGTTAAGGAGCCCAAATGTCTAGAGGGCTATGGAAAACACAAGCTCATAAGGTTTCGAGATCCACCCATGATTGCATCAGGCCACACAATCCAAGAAGAAGAACACGTGGAGATAGCTGAAGACAAGGATACCCCTCTCAGACAAGCAACAGAGGCAAGCATTGATAAACAGAAAGTCGACATCAAGCCAATAAGGAAGAAAAAGAGTCCAATCAAGTTCAAAAAGAGAGTTCCGACTCGCAAGCCTTGGGAGTAATAGGATTTAATCATCAAATATAGCACAAACATTATGTTGAAGTTGAACTGATTTGTACAAAGTCTTTGATCCTCATCAGTTCCTTGTTCGTACGGACGATCAGTACCCTTTTGCATTTGTCCCATCATTGTACGACACTTCAGTACTCTTCCCACACTCAAAAGCTTCTAAAAGTGTTTGACACTCAGTATTTTATTGGTAAGGATCAACAGTATGTCTAGCATAATTAAGTAGTATTGATTGAATTTTTTGTGTGTTAATATATGGATGTATTGATGCTTGTTAATATAGATCACATGTTTCACAAAAGACTTACTTTTGATGGAGTCTCAAAACATATAGGCATTACACCAAGAGTCACTTGTTCCACAGAATAAAAATCTATTGATTGAGTTTGAAAACATGTGGACATAACACCAATAAGTTACAAACTGCTATTCATGTTTACTTGTCCATTTATGGTTTCTAAATATCTTCGAATCCCTCCACTGTCTATGTCTCTCTGCTGCCATTGAATTGTCCAAAGTTTGTCTTCGTCTTTGCTTTTGGGCTAGAATAAAAGCAAGCTTGACTTTGGAGCTAGCAACTTTTCTTTTAGCATGCAGCCTTTGTAGAATGCCTCGGTAAAACCATTGGAAGACTTCCTTCAGACTATTTGCCTTTTGACTCCCTCCATAGTGTTGTGTGTGTCTGAAAAATGCATTACGTGCCATGTAGTGAGACTTCTCCATGCCTTGGGTAGACCAAATTGCTGGGCATCCATACTTTTTGACAAAATAGGGAAGGTGGTTGTAGATGATATGCTGTTTTCACAAAGACATAAGAATGCATAGTAAGTTATAAAAGAAAAGAGGATCACACTTAAGTAAAAGAAGAAGACATCACTTTACCATGTAGTGAGTTATATTGCAGGCTGTCCATGCGTCTTTCATTGACTTCCCAAAATGTTTTATTGCCTCTTCAAAGTTCTTGTAATCACTCTTTGTCCATGTTACATTGTCACAGAACATGAAGAGTTGATCAAGAGACCTCCACACCTCTGCCTTCACATTTCGTGCTTCCCCATCTGCCTCATGATCTTTCACGGCATTATGGACTTGCTTCCACAATCCATAACTAATCCTTGAAAGTGTTTTACTTTGCCTTACTTGCTTACTATTGTGTTTGGGTCGAGACAAGAATCTTCTTGCCTTAACACCACCAATAGAGGGCTTGATTGGTACCTCCTTGCCATTGCTAGACTTTTTAAAATCCTTTGTGATATGAACATCACCTCCATGCAGACCTATATCGGATAACACTTTTTCCAATGCATGAAGAGCATCCTTTCTATTTCTTTCGGGATGGAGTTTCCAAGCAAATCCAATATACAAAAATACCAATTTCTCAATAATTCGACATAGAGCATGCAATGTGCATATGTGAACATTACATAGTGGAATGTCAAGAATGGCCTTGAAGTCAGGGTCAACTTTATCTCTATTAGGTGCTCTCTTCCACCATTTAGAATCCATTACTTGCGCTAATTCTTTGCAGTAAAGACAAGGAGACTTTGAGTTACCTCCTTTACTAACGTTATACATGCACTTAAGTGTTTTAAGATCCCCCGCCATGTGCCACTCTACTTGAAAATCACCTTTTCCTGCAACATGGAGATTCTCTCCTTGCACCTGTCTTTTAATTATTCTTGGTATTTCCGTGTGGTGAAACACCCGATCTAGTGTTTCATGGTCTTCTGTCTTTACCTGTGATTATACAAAACAAAAGTCTTACTATAAAAGATTTGAAAACATTGACTAAAATCAAGTACGAAATAAAAAATGATCATACCTGGAATGAGCCCAACCACCATATGTGTTTCTCCGACTGCACACTAAAATACTTCGAACTCGCTTCATTCAATGATGTATCAAGTGCTCCATTCATCAATGTGATAGTAATCCTTTCCATTTTCTTTTCCTTTACAACCTCACACTCATCCAGTTTGATAACAAATTTCAAAATGCCTTTGCACTCTTCAAATGTTATTCCATAAAACTCGACCATTCTTCTTTGAAGTTGTTGTAGATCTACAAATATATTGTTCCAAGGGTCATACACAGTGGTTCCTTTAGCACCATGAAATATATCTTCAATATGGATATATGGTCCAATAAACTCATCTATACTTTCATTCAAATGACCTCTTATCTTCCACACTGTTGCTGGATTTGGCAGTAAAACTCGTTTAATCCTTTGATCTCTCAAAGTTGAGGATATCGCATGGAAAATCGAACTATATCCCTTCTTGCTAACTCCACTAACATCAAGAGCCTCTTGGATTGTAGTACCATCAACTTGATTATTGGATATAAAGTCCTCTACAACATTGCGTTTGATTGTTTTGTATTTTTTTTCTTCAATCAAACCTTTTGCTACACCACAAGAAAGCAATCCTTTCATTTGTTTAACTGGAAGAAGGTTGGGATCCATATTTTCTTTTGCAGGCTCCAATAATTTCCTATAGTAACAATATAGTAACAACACAATATGCCTATATTATTCAACACTTCCAATCCTGTTTTGCATTAATGGACAAAATACATATAGTCATTTGAGAGCATTTTTGAGTTTAAAAAATAAAAAATTGCAAACTAACCTTGCTTCCTGAATTCTTCGCTTGCATCCACCAGTCCCAGCCTTCAAATTTGCAATGTTTTTAATCTTCCTACTTCGTTGTCTGTCTCCAAGCATGGTTCTCTTCCTTCTTGATCTTGTTAAATCTTTTTTACTCTTTGAATGCTCCTCAATTTCATTCTGCAACACTGCTACTCCAATTTTGCACGAATAGCTATCTCTTGAATCCTGGCTCCCTTTTCTTGTAGGTACATTGTTTTATATGTTTCTGCAAATGCAGACTGTGCTGAAATATAACCAAGAAGTCCATTTTGTCCATCGCCCGCAAACCTCAATAGTGTGGTTGGATTGACAAATGGAGGTGTAGAGTTTTGTACTAGACATTTTGGATATATACTTCCATCACACCATAAGTCAATATGTTGGAGCCCTTCTCTTCTCATATTTTCCCGTTGTTGAGCATTTAGCACCGTATCCTTTCGTCTTTTTTGTGCTGGAGCATATTGTTCTTCCAAGTCGATGTGAAGATGATATAATCGCTTCTTCTGAGATTGTACTTCACTAGTATCGGCCATTTTTGTGCTTCTGAGGTTGCAAAGTTGGCTTGTCAATCTCATAGTCTTTTTGTAACATGAATTGTGGAAGTGTGGCGGTATCCATACAATCATTAAGTTCAGTGATGGATTCTTTATGAGAGGCCTGCACACGTCGTCAAAAGAGATGCGAAATCTTCGAGAAACAAAAAAAATTAAGGAGATATTTAATGCAAAATCGTGTTAGTTAGACAAAAGATTATCTTATTCTTTTCTGAACTGACAGTTCAGTGGTCCTTACTGACAGTTCTGAGCCACCTTTCCATATTTTATTATTTTTGAGATCTTTTAGGAGAGAAATAAATTAAAAAATAGTGAATTTCTTACAGGGCCCCAAAATGAGCTCCGTTTTTCCCTAATGTATGTATGGGAGGCCGAGTTGGCTCCCCTACCCTCCGATTGTCATAGTGAGAGAAACGTTGTTGTGGTGTGATCTCTGGTCGCACTTTTGGTGTAGGATAATATCTTGGTGCTAGAGTTGGGCTACTTGCACTGGTCCACTTTGATGTTGAGGGTCCCTCTAGTGAAATCTCGTAGGGGAGGAGCAACAGTTTCTCCAAGAAAGGATGTCTCTCCTGGTTTAGCTGTATTAGTTGAGAACACTTCCATGAATAATGGTTGTCCTCTCCACGTGAGCTCACGAATCTCCTTCCAATCTAAGGTTCGGTATTCATTGGCCCATTTATCAACGATTTGGTTCTTGTATCCTGCAAGCTTCTCGACTACCACCAGAAGTGCTAGAGGAAGATCTAGCTCTAGCAATCGCGTTGTGGCATAATATCCTTCTAAAGAGTCCTTATAGACCTCTTAAAGTGGGTCATCTTGAAAGACCTTTGTCACTGGAATTTGTCGTATAAACTCCCATTGGTTCTCAGGCAGAGATCTCAGCTAAACAAGAGCATACAAACACGCTCCTATCGTGCACACAAATTAGGAAGGGGGGAGACATGCAATGCCTACAAAGAGCAAAGAGAAGCACTCTGCACATCAGCAATGCATCAAGACAAACGCAAAACATCAACGAGAACTACAAGAGGTGTATTCAAATCATAATCTTTTGTTCTTTATGTGCTTTTCACTTTTGCATATATTGTTTGCATGTTCACACATAGTTGGCTGGTTTAAGTTTTAAATTAGTTGTTACTATGTGGTGAGTGATTTCTAGATTCTTAGAGGACTTAGTAGAAGGTATTTCTATTTGAAGATGGTGTAAGATATATGCCAACGGAGTATGCCAAGTTCTTATGCTCTCGAAGTATATTAGTTATCCCTAGTGGTAGCTACCTCTTAGGTATGGGCTAGGTGCTACGATTAATAAAAAATTTACGAAACACATGCCCTAAAAAATATATAGAAGTGACTTGAGACATGACGTGTCTACGGCCATGTGGAATGCTTGGTAGGACCTTGGGTTGTTTTAGCACCTTGGGGTCGATGCCTTGGTTTCCATGGGGTGAACACTGACATCTAAAAGATTAAGAAGAAAACCTACAAGGACTCTATCGCCTTGATAGATGCTGGTAGGACTCTTGGGTACATTATGGGCCCTCGAGACCAATGCCCTCATCTTCATGGGGTACTCCTTATGTCAAAAAGAAAGAAAAGGTTATGTCGCCTTTGAGATACTTAGCAGCCTTTAGATCCTCTTGGCGGAGGTCTCTTAGCCATTGCTTGGGTCTCATTGGGATGAAACCTTCCTCTTTATCAAGCTAAAAATAATAATTCTCTTTAATCTTCTGCTCTTTACACAAAAAAAAAAAAGAGAAAGAGAAGAAAAGAAAGAAAGAAAGAAACAAAGAAAGGTCCAATCACCATGGCTTATATTTAGGAGTAGGGTTACCACTCAGGAATAACTTAAACACTTGTAAGACATTGAGACTACGATCATAACCTGGGGTGTACAAGCACACTTGCCTTTGCATAGAAATATCTACCACTTAGTCTCACTTTGACTAGTCTTTACTCGCTTCTTTTAGCACTCTTTAAAACTCTAATCGGCCTTTCACTTGCATGCTCACGTGTAAGATAGTCATTGCTGTTTTTTTTCAATAAAAGACTTCACTTGTCTTCCATTGTTTTTTGCAGCTTTTGTTTCTACCACAACAGGGATGTGCGCGATTTAGGAAGGGGGGAATGTTCCACGGGAACACTCACGGGAACACGGATTATGGAAGGAGGCCGGAAGCAATTAATGCGAGAGAGCGGGATTGTAGCCATGGGAACATAAAGACGCACATAATTTTTCCATATTTTTGGGCCAAAGTGCAATGTAAATCATTTTAGGCCAATGTGGGTTCTAAATGAGAGTTCTAAGTGTATTAAGCAAGGCTCACTTATGGGGTTTTCCGCCCATGTGTGAAAGAGGTCTAGGGTTAGTGACATCTCTATAAAAGAGATGTTAGCTAAAGAAAGAGGACGTTTTTTTGGCCATTCTCATAAGCTATTGAGTGAAGCTCTTGAGCTCACAAGCTATGGCAACTCTCTAAACTCTCTCTGTTGTACTCTAATGAGCATCAAGCTCCAATGAGTATAGCTCCACTTCTTTCTCTTAATCTGTTTTAGCATCATTGAAGTAGATTAATCTATGATTAGTTGAATGCTTCTTTCTTTCTGTTGTGTATGCATGCTTGTAGTGTGTGTGTGTGTGTAGTCTCCATTGATGCAAGCTCTTGCCCACTTCATTGGCAATGAGTTATTCATGGATAGACTCTCTCTATGAGCTTGTGGGTTTGTGAATGTTACATTCTATGCTTGCTTGAGCTTGTGGGTTAGTAGATGCATGCTTATGGGTTTGCTGGCATTAGGGAAAGCTAAGATTTAATCAATGTTTAAATGGGATTAAGAGATTGCCATGCATTGCTTGTTCTCTTGATTGGTGTAGTGGGTTTAAGGGATTGAGAGATTGATTGAGGTGTTGAATGGTTGAATCGTCAAGTGGTGGTTCGTGTATGTGAGCTCTCCTGCAAGGGATAAGCCTTCATGCACTAATCGGGTCGAGTCCTTAGATTGACATTGTGTTTCTCAACACATTGGTTGATCTGTAGTACTCTATGAGCACTATATTGCACGGTAGAGAGAACGGCTCTACAATGGTCTATGTCCATAATGGAATCCATGTATAACCTATATCCCAAGATAGGTCAACGTCTCTAATCACTAGATCTAGGAAAATGCCCAAAACAAATACAAAGCTCTCTAGATCTATATGCACAATCATACCTCTCCTACAAGGTCTCACCTCTAGATCTATATGCACAATCATTCCTCTCCTACAAAGTCACACCTCTGTAAATTCATCACCATTCTCATGTGCAATGCCTGACTGCTCAAATATATGTACTGAACTCACACAAATGCTGTCAGGTGTAGGCTATGAGAGCTAGGAGTAGTGATAGAATCATAGATATCCCCACAAGTAGAAATCCTAGAAGAATAGCCTGAAGAATCTAACACAAGGAACTTAGGTCTATGCTCATAGGTGTCTCATGAATCCATATGTAGGATATCACTAATCAATTGCACACTATACTCTAGAATGAAGCCACTATCAGCTAGTGTATCTGCATGATCCATAGAAAGAAAGATAGGTGTAGAGGAGTCAATGCATGATAATATAGGCAAAGAGGAGTCAATGCTCGATGTAGAGGAATCAATGATCAATGTGCTCACTTCCATATCTTCCCTCAATATCATGCCCACATGATCTAACACACACACATCACTATCACATACATCATCATCATGTGCATATATGTCAGTGGCATCATGTGCACGTATATCACTATGATCATGTGCATGTGTGTGCAATACATAAATACAACCATGTGTGTGTGTACAATATGTCATCATGCTCATCATCCCCATCATAATACAATGAATGATTCGGTCTAATTAAATGAGAACCAATGAGACGATGGCTAGTTGATGTCATGTGTGAGTCATAGAAGCCCGTGTGTCAAACACCACTGTGATAGTGCGAAAGAGTGAGAAAAATAGAAGCATGGTATGATAAGTACCCACCATGAATGCTCCCAATGAATGATGGAGATCATCATCACCCATATAATAAACCAGAGTCTGATCACATATCATACCCATGAATGCTTCCCATGAATGATCATCAATAACATCATCACCCATATAATCATCCATAGTTGCATCATAAACATCATCATCATCCTCAATGGAATGATATGGATCAAACCCATACTTGCATGCCATGTGCCTAGGCCCATCCCCCATATGTATGTGCTCACTAATATCCCTTCAGTACATCTCCATCCTCATTGCCCCCCTGATCACAATGAGGAGTAGGTAGAGATGCTCTATGTAGAAGAGAAATCTTAATGAGGATGCCATGGATGGTGATGCGGTTGATTTTGATGTGTATAGCATGGGTAGATACGCTAATATTTTTAGAAGTTTCATAGGCATATGAGATACATTCATTTACAACAGTATGAGGTTGATTGTGAGGCCTACAACTTTTGTCATTTTGTGATTAACCATTAAGATTTGGTTTGATCATGTTTAGAGCTGCAAAAGTGTTCTTTGACTTCTTTATCCATTTCCTTAAATGTGGTCAATATTTGGAAGGGTGGTACCCCTTGAGGTACTCAAGTGTGCATGTGTGTGGTTAGTATTAGTGGGAGGGTATAGAATGAGGTATCACACTATGGGTGTGTGTGTGTGTAGCTAGGTGAAATTGTTAGGAGCTTATGACACTTTGGAGAAGAATTACTTAAACTGTAATTGTCACCATAAGAGAAATTGTAAAAATTTCGGTTTGCATATAAGTGGGCATGGTTGGCGCTATTCCACGGACATGACCTTCATAGATATAAAATTAAATATCAAGACTCGATTGAGATGCCAAGTCAGTAACACCTCTACAGATGTTGGCGTGCGAGGCTCATCCATGGCATTATCCATTGCCTCCTAATTGTTGGCGTGCGAGGCTCATCCATGGCATTACCCTTTGCCTCCTAATGTGGCAAATATTTGGAAGGTTGGTACCCCCTTGTGGTACTCGGGTGTGTGTGTCGATGTAGAAGTATGGTGAAATTCTCCGCATCCATAGCCTAGACGTAGGACCTTATATGGGGAAAAGAAAAACCTACTATAGAAGTTGTAGTAATGGCAGGGTTTCCAACTGAGACAGATATACTTGTTTCCATTCAGAAGCATTATACTCAAAAAAAAATAAACTACTAAATGCTTTTTTATTACAAGTATTCCTCTAAATAATAAAATAAAGATTTTTTTTTTCAATGTAGCACATATAATCACATGAATATTATATATTTTATAAAAAACCCTTAGATTATATCACATTCCATACATTATAGAATAGTTTTTGTAGTTTTTTGGGGGTGGATTATTACACATACATATTTAGTAGAGATAACACTTGAAGGAAATGGTCATGACATTGTTGATGTTACCCTATGAATGTGGCTTTGTGGTCTTTTAATGACACATTATCTGTATTCTTAGGAGCTAAAATATAGTGTGATAAAAAGATAAATATTTGTAGAACCTAATTTATTTGTGGAAAATTTGAATACAAAGTGTGTTTTTGAGGGAGCTTGGGAGGAAGGGAGCTTTTTCTGGCAGCACTTCTCTCTAAAAAATGTGAACATCCTCTCTCTAGTCCCGCCACCACTACCTCCTCCCATCTCCTCCAACTACCTCCACCTCCACCACCACCTCTCACAGCCCATGCCCACTTTCTCCCCTCTAACCCAACTGAGCTCCTCCCTTCTCTCTCTCTCTCTCTCCTTCCCACCCTCTTCCCTCTCTCCTTTTCTATCCTTATCCCATCCTCTTCCCTCTCTCCTTTTCTATCCTTATCCCACCCTCTTCCCTCTCTCTCCCTCTCCCACCCTCTTCCTTCTCTCTCTCTCTCTCCCTTATCCCTCTCTCTCCCTCTCCCACACTCGCTTCGCTCTCTCCTTCCTTGCCCTCTCCTTTTCCCACCCTCCCTATGTATAATTTGTCCTTCCCTCTCTCTCTCCCTCTTCCTCCCTCTCCCTCTCTCTCTCTCTCTCTCTCTCTCTCTCTCTCCTTGCTCTTCCAATTCTCTCTCCCTCTCCCTCTCCCTCTCCCTCTCCCACCCTCTCCCTCTCTTCTTCCTTTCCCTCTCCCACTCTCCCATGCTCCATCTTCCTCTCTCTCCTTATCTCTCTCTTCCTCTCTCTTCCTCTTCCCTCTCTCTCTCTCTCTCTCTCTCTCTCTCTCTCTCACTCTCTCTCTTCCTCTTCCTCTCTCACACTCTTCCCCCCCCATCTCTCTCTCTCCCCCTTGCTAGCCTCCAACCCTTCCTCTCCCTCTCACTATCTCTCCTTCTCTTTCTCCCCCCCTCTCCCCTTTCTCCCTCTCCCTCTCCCTCTCCCACCATGTTCTCTCTCTCCACTCTCTCACCCTCTTCCCTTCCTTTCCCTCTCCCTGTCAAGCCCTCCCTATGCATGATATCTTCTTCCCTCTCTCTCACTCATCTTTAACCCTTCCTCCCTCTCCCTCTCACTCTCTCTCATTCTCTTTCTCCCCCCCTTTCCCCTTTCTGCCTCTCCCTCTCCCACCATGTTCTCTCTCTCAACTCTCCCACCCTCTTCCCTTCCTTTCCCTCTCCCTGCCAAGCCCTCCCTATGCATGATCTCTTCTTCCCTCTCTCTCACTCATCTTCAACCCCTCCTCCCTCCCTTTGTCCCTCTGTCTCTCTTTTACATCATCTCTATCTGTCTGTCTCTCTCTCTCTCTCTCTATTACCTTATCTTTCTGTCTCTATCTCTCTTATCTCTTTCTCTCTCACTGTCTCACTCCCTCTCTGCCTCTATTACCTTATCTTTTTATGTGATTACATAGCATCGCATGATATTTCTGCATGTCAGTACTCTTTGTATACACTTGCATTTTTCACATTTGCACGACATTGCTTGCCCTTTATTATCCTATTGCCTACTGTCAATACATGTGTATGCCATTACATTGCATTTTCATGTTACTACATGAGCATGTAAGTAGTACAATGCAACGTAATGCAAGGGGATGTGCCCACCATGTGGACATGATACACTCACCCCATCCCACCATCAGTGCGCATGCCGTCGTGTGAAGATAGTGGGGTCCATGCAAGAGGTTCTCCAAATGGAGTGGAAGACCAAAGTTTTTAGAAATGTCTGGTAGTCAAATGTCGCACACACCAAAAATATCTCTTGACCACCCTTGCATTACATGAGCAATAAGAAGATGCTAGGTCGTGCTACCACTCAAGCGCCCTCAAGTTTCCTATACACCACTCTGCCACTTCCTTTGCATCTCTAAACCTCTCTGAATCGTGCCAAAGTTGGTGATGCAATAAAGTATGCTTCACGCATGCACCAACACCATCATGCTCCGTATTTCCATGCTACTCTTAAAAAATCTCTAAATAACTTGTTTACCAATATCTGAGTGACACCTATATAGCCAATAGAACTACCTCAAAGACATGAACTTACCACGACATCTATTAAACCAAATCCACTATTAATGTCACGTGACTCCACGATCCCTCATAATGCATTATGAAGGGAGAAACAATATTGTACAAAACGCACATTATGCGACCAATCATCACTAATGAAAAATGTTACTGCCTGGATAGTACTTCTCGAGCCTTTGGACGAGAGATGGAGATTGACTCCTATCATACCCACCTTAGGCATGAAAAGGTACTCGATCTTCTATCGACTACTATATTGGGCAACGTTGAAAATAAATCATCTTTTGGATCTAGTGCACCTTTTCAAGAATGTGTCATGATTTGGGACCATCTAATTGGTAAAAATAGCACCAATTACATAAAAAAGGTATGCAATTAGATAAAAAAGGTATGCGATCACGTAAAAAAGTTATGCAATCATGTGTAAGGGCATGCAATTACGTAAAAAAGGCCTAGAATTAGCATGGACACACTTACACAAGCATGCAATCACATAAAAAGGCATGGAATCAATATGGAATCACTTACACAAGTATGTAATGCAATAGTACATGCAAAGGCATTTAATGATATGCAACACTATGCAAATGCATGCGACGGCATGTGAAACTATGCAGTAGTATACATCATGGACCCTCAAATCCAATGTGACAATGGCTCCCGGGTCAAAAGGAAAGCTCAAGTCCAAGGAATAACTCAAAAGCCCACCCTCAGGACCATAACATGGAATTGACATCCAAGGTATCTGCTACCAAATGGAAGCAAAACTCCTAACTAGAATGTCAAATGGTCCATGAGCACCATTGCAAGCAAAACAGGTAACTAGCGAGGGTTACCTAAAAAGATTCCCTTCCAAAATGTGTGAAATCTTCAAAATGGCTTAAAAACACAGTTTTTGGAAAACACATCTAGAATTCCATGTATAAATTTAAAAATTACATGAATTTTGCTATTTTTTCAAGATTAAGAACATGTGTGACCTTCGTAGATTTATAAACTGTTGTTGTTTATGACATGATACCCTATTTTGGCTTTTGATATGACAGTATATTAAAATCCATTTTTAAGCTCTTGAATATCAAAATTTCTTAATTGATAATATATGCTTTTTAGAAAAGAGTTCGTCACACACATATGAATTTTAAAATATCATGAATAAGCTATATAAAAGTTGTGTAATTTTGAAAAATAATTACATACTCATTTTTAAAGAAGATGTGTCCTTGATGTGACAAGAAGGGGTTAACTAGTAATTTTAGTTATTAAATGAGTTTGATTTAATGATGCTAGACGTCACAAAGCAAATCGCTTTGTGGCGTCTACACATTGCATCCTAACATAGTCATGTTGGTACTTAAAATTTGTGGAATAGGTCATTTGAGCATGCCGCCTTGGACAGAATCGCTAAAACAGACAGTTTGTGAAAATCAACCTTTGATCCTCTAACTTTCTTCTCTGGAGCATCTAAAACTTGATGCAAAACATCAAGTTTTGTGGTAGAGTTGATGTTTTGCATCAACTTTGATGAAAAACATCGAGTTGTGTGGAAAAGTTTATGTTTTGCATCAACTCGATGTAAAACATCAACTTTTAGCCTAAAATTCGATGTTTTGCATCAACTTTGATGTAAAACATAAACTTTTATGGGGCTATTTTTCTTAACTTTGAAATATTTTTACATTTTTAATCAAAATTTCTTAAATTTTTATCACCACCAATAAGTCTGTAAAAGCTCATTAAAAATAGTAGATAGTAGGCAATAAAATCTTATAAATCATAGAATTAAAGAAAACATATGCCTAGAATAATGTGATATAGGTAGAACATAGGTTTAGGGCTAAGGACCTGAAAAACACATATGGTCGCAACCTTTGACTAAAAATTTGAGAGGAGGTCATTTAAAAAAATGCTTGTCTATGTAGCCATATAATCTTTGTATCATAAATAATATCACTACATAGTAGATGCCAAAACTTCATGCTAGCCTCGGGGGGGTCACTCACAAAAAATGTGAATATCACGTGCGTTCAACAGAAGCATATTTTTAATTTATGAAACTTACAGAAATATATTTACATAAGGGTATGATTTAATTTTTTTTTTAAAATTTACATATTCATAAAGAAAAGGGGATATTATATAGATAAAAAAATTCACAGATAAGGGATTTAAAATATAGGCCTTGAACGCACGCGATAGGGGTATTCTACATATAGTGATCCCCCCGAGATGCTAGCAGAAGAGCTAGAGGAGATAATCCATGATGACCTGTAATCCATTGGTTTTATTCTAGATGTGCAAGGCTCTATTGATTTGGAAAACCACGAGCCGATTGATTCGCCAATCCTGATTTTTGTTCTACGATTCAGTTTTAAAGCTAAAGAACTATAAGCAAATACACATGGTGGGACCATCTATATTTTATTGAGGACGGGGTGCATGTGAGCCTGGACTCTACCATGCCTATGTGAAGTAGTATGCTATATAGCATAGGGGACCTTGAATCTACTGTCATCGGTCGTGAAAGCTCCAAGCTCTTCTCTACCACCATTCCAAAACCCCTCAGCTCCTCTCTTTTCTCTTTGTACACAAAGACAATGTCACGACAAGGGTCTCTCAGCATCCTTCACATTACTTGCAAATAATTAAAACCAAAGTTCATTCTACACTACCCTTAGACATACCATCCCTCAAAATCCCTCACGTACTCTAAATAATTATAAGTAAAGCTCATTCCTACACTACTCTTAGATATACCTTGATAATGGCTATCTGGATCAAACATCAACACATGCATACTATGAATTTTTGCCACCACCACATATGTACATGATATAGGCTACAATTGCTTCTCGCCACCCTTATCCATATTGCATAACCAGAATTTCCTTCATGAAAACAAATGCCTATGTGGGTTGAAATTTACACCCATAGGCTATATGATGTCTGCCTCCTCTAAAATTATCCTGCCAAAAAAATATTTCAATTTTCTACTCTTTTAACATGCTTAGGTTTACTCAGAGCCTCTGTAGTTACCATCTTCTATATATATATATATGAATAGAAGTCTACCTTTGCACATATATAAGTTGACCTCATTTAAACTCTTAGCATTGGTTGTATATCATGAATAGAAGTCTACCTTTGCACATATATAAGTTGACCTCTTTAAACTCTCAGCATTGGTTGTATATCATGCCCACTATCTGCTTATAAATAATAGAGCAAATAAGTATGTGATGCAAACTCTCAAGGTGATTATATACCATTTGAGCTTTCTCACTATCATCTATTTGACCTCCCGTCCAAAGAAGTCATTTACCATGTGGCCCATGATGAGATTCTCTTCCTCCTCATGTGGAAATGGTGGAGGTACCTCATTCGAAGATGAGTCTCAGCCATGCTTTCCATATGAAGCCTTGGCACCTTCCGCACTCTACCCGATGATGTCACAGAATGGTGTGGCATGTTACCTAGCACTCTCCTGTGGTTATCCTCCATAACATCATCTACACTTGGTCATGCCACTGCCTCATGAAGACCATATGTCCGGACATGCTCAATTATTATATGATGTTGTCGTAGACAATGCCTTTTGCATCGATCACACACACACAACGAATGTTTTCTCTCAACCATGCCTTAGAACCAACTTCCGGCCCTTGATGATCACTGTCAGACATCTTTAACCTGGCCAAAATTGATTTAGGGCTCATAAAAAACACACAAAAGACAATATTAGATAATTTGGAAAAAATCTCATACTTTGGGAATTACCTTTTCAACATAGTTTTGGCCATATCTTGAGCATATTAACTCCAAATTTGTCGGACATTATAGATTTAGATCCTACTCTTCAAGATCTTTCTAATGATATGTCACATGATGGGGTTTTAATGAAAGCTTGGATAGGTTCACCTTGATCCCATTTTTCAAATGGAAATGGAATTTTTCCCAAATTATCTAATATGGTGTTACAACAACATCCAAAATTGTAAACCAAAAATTACCCAAGGTTTCACTACTGCACAGAGAACACGATAGTGTTTTTTCGCTGCCTAGAAGAAGCGAGATTTTTCTCCTAAGAAGTGACCTGTGAACTGTGACTCCCACCTAAATCGTCGTGGATTAGGTGTCAATACCTATACCTACTTCCCCTATCCTGCACATGCACAGGCTACACTGCAGCAGCCCAACTATTCCTCCCATCACACCTCTTCTCTCAAGGGTTTTGCATCAATCAACTCTCCCTCTCCAAGATAAGCCCTTTTTCTTGCTTTCTTCAAGCTTTAATGGAAAGCTTCAATCTTTGCCTTATTCCAAGCGTTCATGGAATGCTTGTTCATAGCCCAATGTAAGTTTTTCTTTCCCTTCCCCTCTCTTTCCTCTCCCCCTTGTGCCCTAACCCTAGCCTTAATGAATAGAGCTCTAATAGAGAGATTTGATGGAGAGCTCTCCATCAAAGCTTTCTATTAAGAATTCTATGCATAGAGCTAGGGTTTAGGCTTAACAACATAAACTAATTTTTTCATTCACTTATGCATTAAGAGTAGGGTTTAGGGTACTCACCTCTTTTTACTCTTGTTCTTCTTGCTTTCTAATATGTTAATGAGGACGAACATTTTTATTTATTATGTTTCATTTTTGTAGGTTTATTCAAGTGAACAAGGGTTCGGGCATTACCTGTCATATGGTAAGCCCTCTTTCTTCATTTTGGCTTATGCTTCTTGTCTTTGTGTTTTTTCACCCTTGGGTGCCGAGGAATAGGGTTAGGTCAATAGGCCTCTTGCAAATAGGGCAATGCATAGCTCTTATGAAATAGGGCTTATGCATAGGCCCTATATGTAATAGGTTTATGCATAGCCTTATGCATAGGGCTTATGCATAAGCCCTATGCAAATAGGTGTATGCATAACCTTATGCATAGGGATTATGCATAAGTCCTATGCAATAGATCTATGCATAGCCTTATGTAATAGGGCATATGCATAAGCCCTATGCAATAGCTCTATGCATAGCCTTATGCTTAGAGCTTATGTATAAGACTATGCATATCCTTATGCATAAGGCTTATGTAATAGCCTTATGCATAAGTCGTATGCATAAGCTATGTAATAGGTCTTATGCATAGGCCTTGCATAGGGCTTTTCCATAATATCTTAAAATGAACTAATTTTATGATTTTTTACGATAATATTTTTTAGGTCTATTCAAGCGGCCATGGGCAGCTCATACGCATTCAGCTACAAGAGGTAAGCCCTATTTTTTCATTCTTTGTTTATGCTTATTCTCTTTGTGTTTTTGCACCCTTGGGTGCCAAGGATTAGGGTATAGTGCCTATGCATACTCTATGCAGAGGGCTTATACATAGTGCTTATGCATAGCCTATGCATAGGTTATGCATACTGCTCATGTATAGCCTATGCATAGTGCTTATGAACTAATATTTTGATTTATTATGATAATTTTTTGTAGGTCTACTCTAGAAAAAAACCACCAAGGGTTCCAGCCATGTAGAAGTTCATATAGATTCGGATAGAAGAGGTAAGCTCTCTTTTTCCAGTCTTTGTTTATGCTTCTTCTCTTTGTGTTTTTTCACCCTTGGGTGCGGGGGATTAGGTTTAGGTCAAGATCCTATGGCCCCTATGCATAGGCTATGCATACGCTATGCATAGGGTATGCATATGCTATGTATAAGCTATGCATAGGGTATGGATAGGGTATGCATAAGGGTATGATTAGGGTATGCATAGGCTATGCATAGCCTTATTCATAAAGATATGGGGTATTTTTATATGCCATCTAAAATGTTTCTTATGTAAAGCTAGGAGTGATTATCCATGAGTAGGTGATTATAGTGGAGGGGGATCCCTTGATCTTCTCACTATCCTTCTCTTGTAAAAGAGGAGTTGCCTTTGGCTTTAATAGTGGGGAGCATGTGGAAATTCTTCAGAAGCTATCATCCGAAAGGGGCAGTGTCCACCATGCTTTTCTAAGCAGTATTCTAGGAAGTCTTAACAATGTTCTAATATGACAAATTGCCTTTATTGTCTAAGCTTGTGTTGTTGTTTTCTCTTGGTTGGCTTGACATTGTTGAGGTAAGCTCTCTTATTCATTCAACCTCATGTTTATTGCACCCTTGGGTGCAAGGTTTAGGATTTAGACTTATGCATAGAGATATAGAGCATTGTTATATGCCATCTAGAATGCTGTTTATATCATGTTAGGAGTGGTTATCTGCGAGTAGGTGGTTATAGTGGAGGGGGAGCCCTCGATCTTCTCACTATCCTTCTCTTGTGAAAGAGGAGTTTCCTTTGGCTTTAATAGTGGGGAGCATGTGGAAACTCCTCAAAAGCTATTATTCGAAAGGGACACTTTCCACCCGCTTGTCTAAGCAATATTGTAGGAGTTCTGAACAATGTTCTAATATCACATGTATTTTTTGTTTAGGCTTTAAGCATGGCTTTTGTTAGAGCAATCGTGTTTTTTTGCCTCATACATGTAAGTATAGGCAATGGCGATCGACCCCTCACAAGACCCTGACGTGGCAAATCTGCTATCTATTAAAAATGAACGATATGGGCAGCAAGCTTTATCTCAATTTACTTAGACACAGGTACGGCTCCATCAAACCTTTTCACATACACAAAGTTAATCTTTTATGAATTCTATAAGTCTTATTTTTTAATCTTATATGCAAGTGGGCTTACAATTAAGCTAGTCAATGCCATGTGGGCAATCTACCCCACCTTGCTAGTCGGGGCAGACCACAACTTTGATAGGCGTGGGGCCGAGTGGTGCAGGCCCGTCACGATATGGTTGTCATGAGCCTACACCACCTTCCTTAACTAGACCCACCGCCTGCTCTCCCTCATGTCCGTCTTCACCCCACAACAACGACGTAGTAGGGAGTCTAGTAGGGTAGTAGACGTGCTAGTGGGGGGGAGCATGCTACTTTTGCTTTGACAAAAGAAGTACTAGGCCTCCCGATGCGTCTCTCTAATAGGGGGCTCTTCATCTACACATCTTCATCTACACATTATGAGCCAGCCCCCTGGAGACCCATTCCACTATTCAATCCATGCTACCCACCCTCCTATAATGTGGATGTGGATGGTGCCTTCATGAGATGAATACACAAGAAAAGCAAGTCATGAACCGCATGCATGTACTTGCAAAGCTGGAGTTTATGAACTCCTTCAAAAAGTGAAAAGCACAAGATGAACTTTCAAAGCAATATGCCATTGATGTGCTTAATTTGAAGTTCCATGTTCCACATACGGGTTTTTTCTTCTTCAAGGAGTGGATAAAGAGGCAAATCAAGATTTTGCTCTCTAATAGGAGAGAAAATATAAAGAGATTAGCAACACAAAGAATAACTTGGATAAGCCCAATGTTTTCACGGGCCGAGGAGTTGAGGCATGCTTGCAGCTTTATGAGAAAGCACCAAGGTTTTTTCAACAACAAGCGGCAGCGAGTGCTTCTCCACTATGGAAGCGAGGGGCTTCACTCTTCAGCTCTGACAAAAAATCCTCCTTTATTGCTCGTTTCTTCGTAAGTTATCATTTCTTCTCATCTTTCATTTTTTTTATACTATATTATTTTTGTTCACTAATTGTATATTTTCTTAATCATTTTTTGTAGAGAGATGTTGTTGGGCATGACCCAACAAAGGAGGAGTACGACTATGGGTACAAATCCCCCCGTCCATAATTGTGGATGGATGCATACACGAGGTTTACATTTGGATGAGTCTATGTTTGGGACTCAAGTAGATGAGGTAAGTGAGCCTAAACCCTTCTCTTTTCTACATCTAATTGTATTTTAATGCCCTTGCTTACCTTGCACTTGACGGCATGTATGTAGGATGAAGGGAAAGATGAAGAGGAGGATCTTGAGTATGAGCATAAAGCGATAGAAGCAAGTGAAGAGGATAAGGAAGACGATGATGATTATCACTCAGAATCCAATGAGGGTCCTAGTTAGATACCTCTTCATTGTTTTGTAAACGGTTTATGTATATATTGGCCAAAGGCCCAACACTTTGTGAAATATAATAAATTTTGGGCTCAATTGCATTCTCCACAATCTATTTGTTTCTTATAATTGTGTTTGTGTCATAAAACTGAAACTGTGACTCTGTTTTAATTTTAAAAAAAGATGAGGCAGACTGGGGAGTCCTCTGTAGACTGGGGAGTCCTCTGTAGGCTGGGGAGTCCTCTGTAGACTCCCCAGTCTGCCCTAGCTGCAAAGCTTTCACTCTGTTGAGCAATGAAAATAGTAGCAAAATATCATGCTGAGTAGCGTAATTTCGCTGCTGTGAGAGCAACGAACCCATTGTAGTGAAAATAACAGTATTTCAAGCATCAAAAATAGCCCGACATCTACCTACCCTTATAACTATCAATATATGTTGATGGTTATATCGATTCTTATACATATATTTTTTTTAATGGTTATATAGAGGTGTTTATTGATAATTATACACACTATGAAATTATCTACACTTTTATCAACGCTTGTACCGATGGTCATATGAGGGTCATATCGACGTCACATGGAAGAAAACACCTGAAATGCTTTCCTCTTTACTTAAAACAAAAACAATGTGTTCTTTTTCTCCCACGTTATACTCTCTCCCCATTGTCTCTCTCACTTCTTGCCCATCCTACCCTACCTATTGCCCATCCTTCCCTCACCTCTTTCGCATCCTGCCCTCACCTCTTCTCCATCCCTCCCTCACCTTTAAACTATGCAGATATGCTGGCATTTTGAGTAGGTAAGGACTTATTATTTATTAGGGTTAAGTATTTTGTTAAGATTATTGGAAAGCCCAAAGACACCACACTCATTAACACAAAGCTAACCAACTGAAGATTACTCACCTTTTGGATGTAGTGGTGAGCTTAGTAGCTTACCAGCCATCTCACAACAAGAAGATGTGGTCAGTGCCCCAGTCACACCACACCATTTAACACAAATATGACAAAAATATATTTAAAGAAAAAAATATGCCTAGAATAAGGTGATATAGGTAGAACATAGGTTTAGAGCTAAGGTAAATCATAGAATTAAAGAAAAAATAAACCTAGAATAAGGTGATATAGCTAGAACATAGGTTTAGGACTAAGGACCTAAAAAAAACATATGGTAGCAACCTTTAACTATAAATTTGAGAGGAGGTCATTTAAAAAAATGCTTGTCTATGTAACCATGTAACCTTTGTATCATAAATAATTTCAATACATAGTAGATGCCAAAAATTCAGGCTAGTAGAAGAGCTAGATGAGATAATCCATGATGACCTATAATCCATTGGTTTTATTCTAGATGTTCAAGGCTCTATTGATTTGGAAAACCACGAGTCGATTGATTTGTCAATCTTGATTTTTGTTCTACAAATCAGTTTTAAAGCTAAAGAACTATAAGCAAATACACATGGTGCGACCATCTATATTGAGAAGGAGGTGTATGTGAGCCCTGACTTTGCCATGCCTATGTGTAGTAGTATGCTCTCTAGCATAGGGGACCTTGAATCTACTGTCATCGTCCGTGAAAGCTCCAAGCTCTTCACTACCACAATTCCAGAAGCCCTAAGCTCCTCTCTTTCTCTTTGTACACAAAGACAATCTTGCAAGCGAAGATTGCATCTCTGAACATCCTTCGCATGCCCTCCAAATAATTAAAACTAGAGTTCATTCTACACTACCCTTAAACGTACCATCTCTCATATCAACATCCTTCACATGTACTCTAAATAATTATAACTAGAGCTCATTCCTACACTACTCTTAGATATACCATCACCTACATTCATGATAATGGCTATCTGGATCAAACATCAACACATGCATACTATGAATCTTTACCACCACCACATATGTACATGATATAGGCTACAATTTCTTCCCGCCGCCTTTATCCCATATTGCATAATAAGAATTTCCTTCATGAAAACAAATGCCTATGTAGGTCAAAATTTAGGTCAAACATCAACACATGCATCAACACATGCATACTATGAATCTTTACCACCACCACATATGTACATGATATAGGCTACAATTTCTTCCCGTCGCCCTTATCCCATATTGCATAATAAGAATTTCCTTCATGAAAACAAATGCCTATGTAGGTCAAAATTTACACCCATAGGCTATATGATGTCTACCTCTAAAATTATCCTGCCAAAAAAATATTTCAATTTTCTACTCTTTTAACATGCTTAGGTTTACTTAGAGCCTCCATAGTTACCATCTTCTACATATATATATGAATAGAAGTCTACCTTTGCACACATATAAGTTGACCTCTTTAAAATCTTCGCATTGCTTGTATATCATGCCCACTATCTGCTTATAAATAATAGAGCAAATAATTATGTGATGCAAACTGTCAAGGTCACTATATACTAAAAAGGATTTGCTATTTGGGTCTAGAAATAGACTCAAGGATGTTTGTAGAAATTTTCATAAATTATGGAGCTTATATTATTGTCTATTCTAATATTTTTTGAGTGCTTGTCAAATAATGTGTATATTTATGCATAGTGATAGAATTTGTCCCAAGAACATCCATTAAAAGAGTGTCTTACATTCATGAAATTTATAAAATAAATTTTTATTTGAAAAAGATTGATATTTCTTTAAGTTATCTAGACTCCTATGTCATTTTGTAAGTCAAGGGGCATTTGAGCATAAAAAGGGTCGTCCTACGGATCCCTAATTTTACGGAATTAAGACTAATTTTATTGAGGCTTAAGGAGACAAAGCTCATGATGAAGCCTACTTTTGGGCCTAAAAGTAGGGGATCTCTCTAATGTTCAAACTAGGATTCTCTTTGTAAGATTTCTCCCTCCAGCTTTTGAGGTGTGCAGGTGTAAGAACCTCCCCTTCTGATCTTATAATTATTTCCCTCTTTGAAATAAAAGAAAGATCCTATTTTACCCTGTTTTGGACTAGAGAGAGAAAATATCTAGAGGGAGGTAATTCAAAATTGAGATATTTTTTGATATAAAAATCCTCCTAGTGTCTAAAATGGTTTCCCCTAAAACAAATATTCAAAAAGAACTTTCCAATGTGCAATTGGAATTAATTGAAAATAGGTAAAAAGGACCTTAGCCTAAGGGTCCAGATTTTTAGAAATTTTTGAATTATGCTCCAATTAAGGTTCCTATGGACCAATAAGATTAATCCAAATGTAGGGAGGAGATAAATTGAAGAATAAAATAAAATCTCCCAAAAATGAGTAAATGCTCACATAAGATGAAGAGTTGACTAAGAACAAGGTTTATTAGTTAAAAAAGAAGAGATATTTAGAAGAAAAGATGCATTTTTGACACCTCACGGTCGAGGATCTCCCCTCATGAAGGAGGCGCCTATTTCACATATGTGTGGAGGAGTTTTAAACTCATAAATAATGAGATATTTTCATCTCTCCTATTTCAACTAGATCCAAAAAGTAAGCTAAACTGACCAAAAAATGGTCAAAAATGGACCAAACTGATCTGGAAAGTTCTAGAATCGGTTTGCTTGGTTAGGGGCTCATTGTTTCCTATAAATAGAAGCCTCCCCCTTTGTAAAAGGTTAATAGTGTTTATGCACTGTTACTCTACTCTTACCTACATTGAATTCATTTGATAATTCAATTGTTTTTGACTAAATCCTCTCCAAACGAATTGGTGGCCACTCTTGATCTAAACAAGAGTAGAACCCTCAATCCCTCAAGCCAAAGGAAAGCTTACAAAACTCCATGTAAGCTAAAATTTCTACTTTTTAATTCAAATCTTTGGTTTCTGATTTCTTTGCTTTTTTTAGTTGATTAAAGTGAATCCTGATGTTATGCCTTGATGAAAAGGCTACCCCCCTTCGCTTCCTTACAAATTCAGCCTCTCTTTATCCTAGAATGAGTAACAAATAAATTGATTAAACTTTTCTTATTGTTTACTCTCTAGAAAGTGAAAATTGACTAGATTAGAGTACTTTACTTCAAATTGAGATTAATTTTAAATTAAATATAAAATATTAAAAATTAAAAAATGGTCAGCCATACAAAGAAGGTTATGGTAAAATTTTCTTGAATTTTGTGGAAAATAAAGTTTATTTTTATGTTTTTCTAAAAGAGTAATCCCCACCGTTTGTGCATTCTAAAAGAAATAGTTTTATTTACTCCATGTACATATTCACCTATGAATATGCATGGATACCATTGATATTAATTATTGAATTTAATTTCTATGCATAGAAAGATGCATAATAAGAATTTTCATTATAAAAGTGTTGTTTTCATTGAATTTAATTTCTATGCGTAGAAAGATGCATAAAGGATTTATTTTTCTTTCAAAAGTGTTATTTTCATTAAAATTGATTTTATGCATAGACAGATGCATAAAAGATTTATTTTTATTTCAAAAGTGTTATTCTCATTAAAATTGATTTTATGCATAGAAAGATGCATAAAGGATTTGTTTTTCTTTCAAAAGTGTTATTCTCATTAAAATTGATTTTATGCATAGAAAGATGCATAAAGGATTTGTTTTTCTTTCAAAAGTGTTATTCTCATTAAAATTGATTTTATGCATAGAAAGATGCATAAAAGATTTATTTTTCTTTCAAAAGTGTTATTCTCATTAAAATTGATTTTATGCATAGAAAGATGCATAAAGGATTTATTTTTCTTTCAAAAGTGTTATTCTCGTTAAAATTGATTTTATGCCTAGAAAGATGCATAAAAGGATTTTTATAAAAATGTTATTCCCGTTGAAGTTGATTTTTATGCATAAATAGATACATAAAGAATCTTTATATCAAAATTAGAATTCTCTTAAATAGATGTGAGGTGAATAGATGTGATAAGATGTGATGTGAATCAGATAGATGTGAATGGCTGGATGGATGTGATGTGAATAGAGGTGATGAGATGTGAGGTGAATAGATGTGAAGAGATGTGATGTGATATGAAGAGATGTGATATGAAGAGATGTGATGTGAATCAGATAGATGTGAATGGATGGATGGATGTGATGTGAATAGAGGTGATGCGATGTGAGGTGAATAGCTGTAAAGAGATGTGATGAGAATCAGATAAGTGTGAATGAATAGATGGTTGGTTGTGATGTGAATAGAGGTGATGAGATGTGAGGTAAGTAGATGTGATAAGATGTGATGTGAATCAGATACATGTGAATGAATGGATGAGATGTGATGTCATGTGAATCACGATGTAAATGAATGATATGGGATATGAGTGGATGATATGTGATGAAAATGGATGTAAATGTATAAGTGAAGAATGTGATGTGAATGTATATGTGAAATAAATGATGTGGATAGGTGTGATGTGATTAAATGGTGATGAGAATGAATGTGATGGATATGAATGAATGTGAATGTGATGGATATATGAATGAATGTGAATGTGATGGATATGAATGAATGTGATGTGATGCGATGTGAATCGGCATAGATGTGAATGAATGAGATGTGAGGTAAAATGAATGAGATGTGATGTGGTCTGAGTGGATGAGATGTGATGAGATGTGGATATGGGTAGATGCGAGTGGATGAGATCTGATGCGGATAAATGAGAAAAGATGTGATCAAATGGAAAATGATTTGATGAGAATGGGAATACATATGAAATAAATGAGAACTGATGTGGAACAATGTGGAAAGATGAGAGTTCATTATAGAAACTGTATTTATGACCTGTTTTAAAATGAATGTTTTATGTCAAGAATGCTGGGGAAGCATTTTGACCGTCTTGTGAATTCGTGGAGACCTAATCTATTAAAGTTGTCGAAGAATCAATGGAGGATGTCTCGCGTAGCAAGGTCGGTCGATGTCTTGACCAGCCTTGGTTTGATTAAAATGGTGAGCTTCCGCCGGTACGATGGATGAGGGACCAAGGAAGCGGCCTATGAGTAAAGCGCTAGGTCACCTGCAAAGGATCCTAGAGGGGGTGCTGACCATATGGTGCTCGAGCTCTCGGTCGTCGACGATACCCACACGTTGTCGTGCCATGGCACGTCTATGGTGTGAAACCATGCATGTGAGGCCATCAAATGCAAATCCAGATGCATGGGGTTAAGTGCCATGATGAGTCGTTATATGATGCCTGAGTACATATGTTCATATTGTAAATGAGGTTCAATAAGACAAGCTGAGGCTGAGCCAGGTCTCGAAGCCTCTGACACTGTGGTGTGAATCGTGGAGTTTTTTATGCTTATGGAGAATTTTGGAGATAGCAGAAACCCTGTGCCTTGATAGGACTGGATTATGCTTGTGGGTTTGACTGCTTTTACTGATTCCTTGAGATGGTGAAATGCTCATAAGCCATGTCTATCATGGTTGAGTTGATATTAACACTGAGACAGAAAACTTTTATGGTAAATATTGGTCGTGGTCATGATCATATGTTTTCGATGGCAAGGTCATATGTGTAATAAGGATGCCAAATGAAGCTTCTTTTGATGTGGCATGGGAAACACCCTTAGCAAGGTTGTAGTGTGAAGGAGTTTGATTTTTTTATGGTTATCACTCTAAAATAGATGCGTGGAATGGTAGGCGCAGCGTGGAATTTTAAAATGGAAAAAACACGTTTTCAGCTGCAAAAGGTGGTGGGGGCGCCGATTCCCTTGCGGGAAAAAGGAGAAAAAACCAGAGTGTGGGGGGATGCGCAAATCTGAGGGGAGTCTGTAGAAAAAAAAGAGAGCAGAGACGCATTCGACCAAAGTTTTCAGTTGCAAGCTGGCGGCGACTATTCATGTCATGTAGGAGCTTGAATTGATGAGCTATTTGAGAGCTATCTAGTGAAGGGATTTTCAAATATATATATATGATTCCAGCCTTTCATGGCCTGCACAGCAAAGCGCCGTATGGAGATTTAAAAAAAAAATCATGTGAAATTCGCTTTCTTACCTTCAGATAAGTGTTGATTTACTTTATTTAATTTCACCACTCTACCTACCCACAATTTGAAAAATCGTAAGGTCCATAAAACCTTAAAGGTTTTGTAAATCAAGTATGACTTGGTGTGAGGAGTTGTGATTTTAATGCATCAAAATACATGGAATCAAAATATCAGGAAATGCAGCAAGGTTTTTGGTAAATTTGAATTGTTTCTACCTTAGTGGAACTGAAATGCAAGCCATGGAATTTCTTAACGATCATGTGAGCATGTTATAGTTATGCTATATATTACCTTTTGTTTGTGAGTTGTTGGAATTCAAAGGCAGGTTTTTAGGTGAAAAAGAATCATGAGATGATGGAATTGATGACACTGGATGTATCGAATGTAAATGGTAACATGTATGTTGGAAATATTTGAAGGTCATATTATGCCTACATGTGATTGGTTTGAGGGATTTGGAAAAAGGAGTAAGAGAATCTATGCTTGGAAAGGGAAAAACACTTGGTACACAATTTTGTGCAATCATCAGGATGAATTCAAGAATGTATTGAGGTGAATTGACACATGTATATGTCATTTAAAATGGATATGTCCTATGCTCCTTGGAGAATTTTGTGTGAGAGTTTCCTTGTCAAATTTGGTACCTACTCTCACAGCTAGAAGTCTCGTACTTTCCCAGCGACACCGTCCACGTCACGACAGCTCTTTGGTGAACCCGACGTGAAACTGCTGGGGTGAGAGTGTGGTGAAATATACAGGGAAGCTATGGCTGAGAATTCTGAGGGTCAGGGGGTTCATTTTGACCCCGGGGTTATGCAGATGTTTCAGATGTTTACTATGTACATGCAACAGCAGCAAGCTGCTGAGAGGGGACAAATTTCCACGACCAAGGCACTACAATCAATTGTGAAAAAGGTGGATCAATTTGATGGAAAGGATATCACAAAGTACCTGCGCAATTACATAAAGGAAATGGAGCTAAACAGGGTGACTGAGGAGGATATGGTTCGAAGTTTTGAGCTGGTATGTGTTCCTGAAATAAGAGAGCGTATAAGAGGATTGCAGACAGCACATGGTGGCAGAAATTGGGAGGAGTTCAAGCTTGCTTTAAAGGACGAATATTTCATGGAAGATTCTGAGCGAGTGACCAAACGAACTTTCTTGGAATGGGTCACAAAACCTAAAATGGGAATTTCTGCCCACAGAGCTGCTAAGAGAGTTTGAGAAGCGCTATGCCCAGTTGTCAAGGATACAGCGTACAACTTTGGACAGAGAAAAAACAGAGCTCTTCTTACAAGCAGCTGGGAAAGATCTCCAAGAAAAACTAGAAATTCTCCTCGAGGATAAGGATACAGAGCAGGGACTAAAGAGTGATTGGAATGATGTTGAGGATGCGGTCACTATGCTAGCAAAGTGGCAACGAAGGAGGGATAAAATGGTGATGAGCTCGAGAACTCCTATAACTGCTGTTACCCCTGAGAATCTACCAAAACCAACTGCTACAATCCCAAAGGTAGAAGGGCCGATGGATGAGCTTATTAAGCGCATGCGGGACTTAAAATTGAAGATGTCCAGGATTGAAGAAAAGGGGCTACCATTAGGGCAGGCTTCTATGCAAAGGCCTCAAAGTAAAGAAGGGTTTACATACAGATGCATATGGTGTGATGACCCAGAACATGCAAAGAAAGATTGTGCTAGCTATAAAGAAGCTCTTAAAAATCAACTTGTGTTTTTCAAAGATGGGAAAATCCATCTTACAGAGACTGGTCTTCCATTGAGTACAAACTTTGGGAAAGGAGGGATGAAAAAGCTGGTTGAGGATATGGCTGCTAGTCATGCCATTTCTATGGTTGAGGCAGCAACCTATGGATTAAAGGTTGGTCAATCAAAGCAAGGATTTGAGAATGATGAAGATTATGAGAAAGAGGATTTTTGGCCATCAACAATGGAATTAATTGCGTCAAAGAAGGTGTCTAAGCAAGCTTTGCATGAGGCAGGTGATTGTATACGTCTTGAGACTGGCTGGGAGGAGCCTGTGGATTCTTTATCTGTTCATGCCTACATTGCTAAATGCCAAAATAATGAGGCATAGGTAGAGGAGAAGCGTAAAAGGGAAAATGAGGAAGGAGGGCCATCAAAAAGAGTTACACGTGGAAGTGAAAAGAAGGATCCTGGGCCATCACATATGCCTCCACCGCATAGCAGACCTCCACAGGAAGTATCAATGGAAGAAGTGCCAGCAAAAATGAAGCATGAGAAGGAGAAGGGTAAAGGGAAAAGTCCACTCTACAAGCTTCAATCTGATATTGAAGCTGCAACAGATCTCAAAAAGGTGCTTGAAGAGAGGATTCTAAATAGCAGGGTGGAGGGGATTGCAAAGAAAGAATTTCATGATGAGATAATTGATATTATACGAAGGAAAAGGCAGTCCATAATTGAATCTATTCCATCACAAGGGGAGGCAAGCACTTCCAAGACTCATGGAGTACAGGTATAGCAAAAGGAAGAGAGAGAAAATGTGGTGGAATGTAATCACTCTGCTGATGGGGCACGACAAGTGCGCTTTGTGGAAGAGGATGATGAAAAAGAAGTTCTTACAAAGAGTCATTACTCCAGGAGCCATTGGGCAAGAGCAACTACTGAAACCCTTGTCAAGATAGGTGATTTGGAAGAGCCATATGTCACTCTAATTGATCATGGGTCTGAAATAAATCTTATGGCTAAAAATCTCTACAACAAATGTAAGTGGCCAATGGATGTAGATCATGGGTGGATGATTAAAGCAGCTAATAACTCATCTGGAGAGCTTTATGCAGCATGTCCAAATGTAAGGGTAACTATAGGGGATGTGAAAGATGATCAAAACTTCTTTGTTCAGGAGATGTCATCGTATCCCCTCATCCTTGGGCAGCCCTACATTACAGCTGTGAGGATGGAAACAAAGGTTTTGGACGATGGCTCGGCATATGCAAGAATAAGGAGTAAAGATGGCAAGAAAGCTGTTTAGTTCTTGACAGTTTGCATTAACCATGAAAGGAATCGTGAGTCTCTTCGAGCACAGTCACTCCCAAAGATAAATAGAGAATTCATGAATTACAGGGAGATGAGGGATTTTGGCCAGGTGCCATTGTAAAGCGCGATTCCAATGGTACAAGGGGAAATGAGTTCTCGCAGGACTCAATCAATGTAAATAACTTTTCAGCAAATTTTCAGGGATTCTCCAGCTATGGGTCACTGGTTTTTGTAAAAAGCAAGGATTTGAAGCGTGGCATGCGAAGAAATGTACAAAATGAACAAAAAAGTTTTGAGCAGTGTGGTCTTTTGGAGAAGAATGAGTTTATTTCAGGGGTGCTTGATGAGGTGTCATTTGTAGATACTATGGATGTGCTTTTTGATATGGGAAGAGCATGCTTACAGGGTGGAAATGAGATAATAGAGGTGTCATCTGTGGAGATGTATGATATAATCCAGGAATTTGAGGGGGTGGAATGTAAAAACATGAATTGCGAGATGGATGCTCAAGTTGATACAAAGTACAAAACAGTTGCAAAGAAGGTGAAACCAGTTGCCTTGCCTTTGCCACCAAGAAGCAAGGAGAAGATAGATGAAGCTTCTATGCAACCAAATCTTAGAGATCCGAAGAAAATTGGGCATAAGTTTACTCAAGAAACTCTAAAAGAGCTGAAGATTGGTGAGAAGGATTTTCTGTTGCCAGTTGAAAGGGAATGCTTTGAGGAGATGCATGTAAAACATGGGAAAGCCTTTGCTTTTCAGCCGCATGAGATAGGCTGTGTTGATCCAAGTGTAACAGCACAAATGGTGATCTTTATTGTTCCACATGTGCCCTGGAACCTGCGGCCAATTCCAGTACCAAAGGCTCTCTTGCCAAAGCTGATGGAATTACTAAAAGAAAAGATCAGGATGGGGATCTTGGAGCCATCATGTGCTCCATATTCCAACAGATGGTTTACTGTGCCAAAGAAAAATGGGACATTGCGCTTTATTGAAGACATGCAACCTGTAAACAAAGTCACAATCAGGAATGTGGGAGCAGGTCCGATTGTGGATGAGTTTGCAGAAGCATTTGCAGGGAAAGCTATATACTCTATGGGTGATCTGTATTCGGGATATGATCAGTTCCAGCTGGATATACAAAGCAGGGACTTGACCACAATGAGAACTCCTTTGGGATTAGTAAGGATGTGTACCTTACCACAGGGAGCCACCAACTCGGTGGCACATATGATGAATGGAATGAATAAAGTCTTACGAGACTTCATACCACAAATAACTATGCCATTTCTGGATGATGTGCCAATAAAAGGCTGTGATGAGAAAGACAAAGATGAGGATTTGGATTCAAAGGGGTGCCACAAGTTTGTGGCAGATCATATAAAGGATTGTGATATGATTCTATCCAGACTTGAAGAAGTGAATCTTACTTTGTCTGGACTGAAATCAGTATTTGGGATTGGTGAAGTGCTAATAGTGGGAAATCTTTGTAGTACTAGTGGACGCCGACCTTGTCCAGCCAAGATAGATGCAATACAAAGAATGAAAGAGACATGCATTAATGTTACAGAGCTGAGGAGATTTCTTGGAGCATGTGTCTTTTATGTTATTTGGATCCCACATTATGCGCATGTAGCAGATCCTCTTTATCAACTCTTGAGGAAAAATCAAAAATTTTTGTGGAATGTAGCACATACTAAAGCTTTGCGGAAGCTAAAATGTTTGCTCCAATCATCACCTACTCTGAGGAAGGCAGATTATGAGTGTGGCAGGCCTGTGATTGTTACAGTTGATACTAGTCCTACTGGGATAGGATGGGCAGTAGGGCAAGATGATGAGGATGATCACAGGTATGTAATCAGATTTGGAGCAAAGGTATTAAGCATCCGACAAAGAAAATATCCGCAGATCAAGAGAGAGTTATGGGGAATAGTCACTGCTCTAAAATGTGAAAAAGAATATCTTATTGGGGCATCTGTACTTGTGGAAACTGATTTCTTGCCACTTCTTGGGATGATAGCAAGTTGTACCACTCCAGATATTGCTATGCTTAGGTGGATTGCCTATATCAAGTCACTAAATCCTGAGTTTGAGCATATTGCGGGAAAAGATAATTCAGTTGCAGATATGCTATCAAGAGCCAGGTATGAAGATGAAAAAGAGATGATTAGTGACATTGATGATATGGGTACAAAGTTTTACACTACAGCATATGCAAAAGGGGACCATATTTGCCTATCAAATGCACTTGAGTCTTTTATTGAGGAAATATATGAAGGAGATTGGTTGCTTATTGGTCAATATTTGAGTACTCTGACAAGACAAGAAAATTGGTCTGACTCAGAATTTAAGAGGATCCGCAGAAAAGCATATGGTTATTTCCTAAAGGATGGGTACCTCTGGAAGCATCCTAGGCAGAGGAATGCTATGCCACAGAGAGTCATATGTGATAAAGAGACTCAAGGGAAGCTTGTGAAAGAATTCCATGAGAGTCTGTGGGCTGGTCATCGAAGTGTGTGGGCCACCTTTACCAAAATAAAGGAAAAATATTGGTGGAAAGGAATGTACAAGGATATTTCCCGATATGTGGAAACATGCATGATATGTCAAATGTACTCAAATGTGCGACATCGTGATGGCTTGCAACCAACCTACCCACCTGCCATGCACTACAAATGGGTAGTGGATCTAGTTACAATGCCTTTGGGAATTTGGCAGATGCGGTACATAGCACTTGCAAGAGAAGATTTGACAAATCAGGTAGAGGGGCGTGCTCTTAGAACAAAGAGTACGGAAACAGTATGCAAATTTCTCTTGGAAGATGTGATTTGTCGGTATGGTTGTGTTGGGAAAATAACAGCTGATAGATGTTGAAGAAGCAAGAGAATTCTTCTCTAGAATTGGCATCAAACTGTCCCTAACATGTGCTTACAATCCTGAGGGCAATGGTAAAAGTGAACGAGGACATCCTCCAATCATTAAAGCTTTGGCTAAGGCATGCAGAGAAAGAATGCGAGAGTGGCCAAGGCTGCTACCATATGCTTTGTGGGCTGACCGTACAACTCATAGCTCAGTGACAAGATACATGCCTGCAAAATTAATGTATGGTAAGAAGCCAGTAATGCCAGTTGAAGAAGTAGTTCCAACTTGGAATGTATTGCCCTGGATGGAAGGATTGAGCAGGGAAGACCTCCTTGCATTGCGAATAAGGCAGTTGGAGAGGAGGCCTGAAGATGTAGAGCTTGCTAAAGCTCGCTTGAAAGATGCAAGGTTGAAAAATAAAGAAAGATTTGATAGAAGACACAAACTCGGGCCAAAACCTATTGAAGAAGGTGATTGGGTCCTGATGTATGATAGTAGTCTTGACAACCAGTTCACTGTTCAAAGGAAGTTTGCAAAAAGATGGTTTGGCCCTTACATTGTCAAGCATGTGCATGGAAATGCCACGTATACTCTGTGTGAGCTTGATGGAACAGAGATAAAGAATCTTGTAGCAGGCAAAAGGATCAAGATGTTTAAAAGAAGTCTTGACAATGATCCTTTTGATTCACAAGGAACTCAGGATGAGAGGTTTAACAATGATAACATGGATATGGCTGAAGAGGAAGAGAATGATTTTCCTAATAATGTTCAAGATGAGGACGACATCCAGATATATGTGGATCTTGATGATGATTTGGCACATACCAGAGGATGTGCAGGTTTAGAGGGGGTGGATGTCGTGCCATGGCACGTCTATGGTGTGAAACCATGCATGTGAGGCCATCAAATGCAAATCCAGATGCATGGGGTTAAGTGCCATGACGAGTCATTATATGATGCCTGAGTACATATGTTCATATTGTAAATGAGGTTCAATAAGACAAGCTGAGGCTGAGCCAGGTCTCGAAGCCTCTGACAGTGTGGTGTGAATCGTGGAGTTTTTTATGCTTATGGAGAATTTTGGAGATAGCAGAAACCCTGTGCCTTGATAGGACTGGATTATGCTTGTGGGTTTGACTGCTTTTACTCATTCCTTGAGATGGTGAAATGCTCATAAGCCGTGTCTATCATGGTTGAGTTGATATTAACACTGAGACAGAAAACTTTTATGGTAAATAATGGTCGTGGTCATGATCATATGCTTTCGATGGCAAGGTCATATGTGTAATAAGGATGCCAAATGATCATATGCTTCCGATGGCAAGGTCATATGTGTAATAAGGATGCCAAATGAATCTTCTTTTGATGTGGCGTGTGAAACACCCTTAGCAAGGTTGTGGTGTGAAGGAGTTTGATTTTTTTATGGTTATCACTCTAAAATAGATGCGTGGAATGGTAGGCGCAGCGTGGAATTTCAAAATGGAAAAAACGCGTTTTCAGCTGCAAAAGGTGGTGGGGGCGCCGATTCCCTTGCGGGAAAAAGGAGAAAAAACCAGAGTGTGGGGGGGTACACAAATCTGAGGGGAGTCTGCAGAAAAAAAAGAGAGCAGAGACGCATTCGACCAGAGTTTTCAGTTGCAAGCTGGCGGCGACTGTTCATGTCATGTAGGAGCTTGAATTGATGAGCTATTTGAGAGCTATCTAGTGAAGGGATTTTCAAATATATATATATGATTCCAGCCTTTCACGGCTTGCAGCAAAGCGCCGTATGGAGATAATTAAAAAAAAGAAAAGAAAATCATGTGAAATTCGCTTTCTTACCTTCAGATAAGTGTTGATTTACTTTATTTAATTTCACCACTCTACCTACCCACGATTTGAAAAATCGTAAGGTCCAATCAAGTATGACTTGGTGTGAGGAGTTGTGATTTTAATGCATACAAATACATGGAATCAAAATATCAGGAAATGCAGTAAGGTTTTTGGTAAATTTGAATTGTTTCTACCTTAGTGGAACTGAAATGCAAGCCATGGAATTTCTTAACGATCATGTGAGCATGTTATAGTTATGCTATATATTGCCTTTTGTTTGTGAGTTGTTGGAATTCAAAGGCAGGTTTTCAGGTGAAAAAGAATCATGAGATGATGGAATTGATGACACTGGATGTATCGAATGTAAATGGTAACATGTATGTTGGAAATATTTGAAGGTCATATTATGCCTACATGTGATTGGTTTGAGGGATTTGGAAAAAGGAGCAAGTGAATCTATGCTTGGAAAGGGACAAGCACTTGGTACACAATTTTGTGCAATCATAAGGATGAATTCAAGAATGTATTGAGGTGAATTGACACATGTATATGTCATTTAAAATGGATATGTCCTATGCTCCTTGGAGAATTTTGTGTGAGAGTTTCCTTGTCAAATTTGGTACCTACTCTCACAGTTAGAAGTCTCGTACTTTCCCAGCGACACCGTCCACGTCACGACAACGTGCGTCGAGGAAGATATTGGAACAAGGAGTAAGAGTTGTTTTCTAAATTCAGGCATGGATCTGGTTGATTGACCTTGCTGGTCCTCAACGAATGAGTCCATGGCTCTTTTATATGGATCCGTTGGTTGACCTTGCTGATCTTCAACGGAGATTCCATTTTGATGTGTGAGTATATTGCCAGTTACTACTATGAGCTAGGAACTATCAAAAAGGCCCCTGAGTGAACATGTGATAAGCGTTCTGGTTGCCAATGATGCCATAGGTACACCGATGAAGGAATGATTGTAAATTGAAATTCAAGATAGATAATTTGGAGGATTATGATCAACGATACTATGGTTTCATTTAAAGATTGTTTTAAAGACAGGTGAATCTGTGAAATAGGCAATTTCATATTGGGTGTGTAAGTGGTGTGAATATCTTGAAGTTTGCTTGAAGCACCGGCCAGGGGACCTGGGAACTCTTTTCCCTAGTACTCGGGGCAAAACATAACCAAATTTCCAGGGAACTCTTTTCCCTGGTACCCGGGGCAAAACATAACCAAATGGATCCTATCACTACAGTGGTTGGGTGGTTGGCGGGCGGTTGGCTAACCCATGGGATTGGATGGGGTTAGGCTGGACTGATGGATCCCTAAAATGAGACTCAATTCTGTTATGTTACGATGATAGATGAAGTAAATCTCGGATAGTCTTTGTTCTATGGAAAAGAATCAACGGCTATGCCTCTTGAGATGAGGAAAAAAGCATTGATCTCTATGATCCAAGTGCAAGTCTCTTCCTTGATCAGACCATGTGACTTACGAGTTCGGTCGGATCAGTTTGGTTAGTTAAGGCTCTTGACTACGTTAGAATAAAAATATCCTGGAGGAATCGCCTATGTCTACTGGGCGAGGGAAGTTTTTCCGAGTTCGATTTTGGAAGAACCGAGGGATTAGTCTTTTGTCTGGATATCCGTGGGCGAGGCCTCGAGTGAGAGGTTTTGCCCTGCACAAGAAGTGCTACTTCCGCTGCTAGCACCCCCGAAATTTGTTTCGCAGAGGGGGCATGGATCTTTCAGCTGGTATCAGAGCGAATTGGCTAAAGTGGATCAACTGAGAAGCAAGAAATGTCAAAAATTTATGGAGTACCAGTAAAAGATTGTAATTGTGTGATGAAATTCATACAAATTGATATTCAGAATGAAGATTGATAAATTAGAAACTGGGTCTTCAAATGGAAGTACTGCAATTGTATGCAGTCCCTGACTTGCTTGAGGCCGCCTAGATATGATGGTATTTACCTTATAGCTCCAAGGACCATGACTATCCGTATATACCGTGGGTATATCTGCAGCTCTTTATTGACAATATATACGAGTAAATCTAAGACCTTGAAGTTATAAGCAAAAATGCTATCCAGAGGTTGAATTCGAATGCTGGTTGTGATATGCTTTTAGAATTCTGGTTGAGAATCGATGAGTTGATTTGGATTCTGATTGAAAGATGATGATTTCTATATTTTGGTTGAAAGAAGATAAGTTGAACAAAGCCACAATGAGGATGAATGGGGCGAATCCCAGTGATGATGTGAGTAACTCGAAGATGATTATGACTTCACCAAATCACTATGAGATTAGTGTATTGTGTTGACAGATTGCTGCTGTTTGACCCTTGACCCAGTGGATCTAATTAAGGGATGACAAATTGAGAACTTGCATAACTGAATTTTTTGTGGGGAATGTTCAGATATAATTTTCGGTCTGATGGACCATTATTGTGTTAAGGATATTAATGATATGTTTTGAATGAATTGTTCTCTGATAATGAGTTATGTATGTTCTTCTTGTAGAAGGGATCTTTATCCCAGGATTTTGAGTGGGTTGACCAAACTATAAGGAACCCCAGAATCAGTTGGATCTTAAGGTGAAAGAGTTTATCCTCGATGAGGACATCTCGCATTTTTAAAGTGGGGTAGGATGTAAGATTCCTCCCTCCAGCTTTTGAGGTGTAAAGGTGTAAAAACCTCCCCATCTATTCTTGAAATTATTCCCCTCTCTGAAATACAAGAAAGATCTTGTTTTACCCTATTTTGGCCTAGAGAGAGAGAAAATGTCTAGAGATAGATAATCCAAAATTGAGATATCTTTGGATATAAAAATCCTCCTAGTGTCTAAAATGGATTCCCCTGAAATAGAAGAAATAGAAGTTCAAAATGAACTTTTCAATGTATATTATGAATTAATTGAAAATGGTATAAGGGACCTTAGCCTAAGGGTTTACATTTTCAGAAATTTTTAGATTATAGTCCAATTAAGGTTCCAATGGGCCAATCGGATTAATCCCAGTGTTGGGATGAGATAAATCTAAAAGAATAAAAGAAAATACCCAAAAATGAGTAAATGCTCACATAAGATGAAGAGTTGATTGAGTACAAGGTTTATTGGTTAAAAATTATGAGATATTACTAAAAAAAAGAGATATTTTGGAATAATGATGCATTTTTGACACCTAGGTACAAGCGCTGAAGGCTACTCCTTGGAAAGCAGAACACTGGGAAAAGGAGGTGAAGAAGCTAATAGAAAGAAAAAAGGCATTGCAAACAGGAATTACAGGATGCCACACCCACCAAGGAGTATGCCTAACTGGTTTGTCACACTAGACTATTATCTTGCCATTCTGCTGATAGGGAAATCAGCAAGAAACACTACACCAGATTAATTAGCTTTAGCTCTTGTGTGACTGCCAAGATTTCATGAACCTCCATTTTCATGTCATCTGCCTGGCACTTGGCACTTGGCAGATTTTCTTTGAGCTGCATCAAATTTTCTTGTCTTTTTTCATCACACTTTTTCTTTATGGCATATTCTACTCTGGTGTGTCCAAGCTATTGACAGTTCTACCACTGGCACGTCCTTGGCCTCTTCTTCCTGAATAATTTATGTGGCCTCTATTCCCATACCTTCCCATTCTTGGGGGTATTCTTTTCTCTCCTTCCATGATATTCACCATGGGAGCTCTATTTTTCATGTTGTACTTGTAGTTCCATGTACTATGATTGTACATGTTACAAATGGTACAAGTTGGTGGCAGAGTGCATTTCTCCTTGAGGTGACCTTCTTGTTTTTGCATTGGGAGCATAACACATTTTCGTAAAAATTTGAGCCTTTGTTCTTTTTCGTTTCTTGCATCAGCTGCTTTACCTGCAGCATCAATTCTCCGGGGCTTGTTTCTCCGGGGCTTGTTTGTGCCATCCCAATTTTCTTCTTTTTGTATTTCTTTTTCTTTACTCGCCACTAGAGTGTCCTGTGATGAGGAGTCTCTTGAATCATCCTCTTCCTCGGGGTGTGTTAAAATTACAACAATGTGATGAGCTATGGTGGATCAAATGCTAGAATCAACATCATTAACAAAGTGATTAGATGATAATTAAGATGTGATTAGTGAGTAATTAACTAATAGCTTAATGTAGGCATGGATAATCAACATCATTAACAAAGTGATTAGATGATAATTAAGATGTGATTAGTGAGTAATTAACTAATAGCTTAATGTAGGCATGGATAATCAAAAACCAGCAAATTCTCCTCATTAGGCCAATGCCTCAATTTATAGAGTTTACATCCAAGCATCTAATCCCATTGATTTCTCCTTGATTCACTCCACCTCTTTTGCTTGATTCTCTCCACCTCTCGCAGAATATCTTCACACCTCCTTTATCTCCTCATGCTACCCTTTATTCTCTCCCAGTAGATTCTTCTCACCTTTTCACAGGTTCTCTCACATTTACAAATTCTCTTTTACAGCCTCTAACCAAGGGCTTGTTCTCGCACACACCCTATTCACTTGTATATTTCAACACCTCCCCTTAAGTGAATACTCCTAGCACACCTGGACCCTATACCAAGTTTCCCTCTTACTTAATAGTCCGTGATGACCAGTGCCTACTAGCACACCTCTCAAGTGAACAATCCTAGCACACCTGGACCTACTAGCACACCTCCTCTCAAGTGAACAATCCTAGCACACCTAGACCCTATACCAAGTTTCCCTCTTACTTGATAGTCCACGACCAGTGCCTCAAGTCCCTAAACTCATAGTCCTTGACACACTCTCTCTCTATGTGTCCAAGGTTACTATAAGTGCCCGTGAACTTGACTAAAGTGCTCACACATACATCTACCACATGGCCTACATCATTAGTGGCTCAGAGGTGGTTTTACTCTATTGGGGCAGGTTACATTGGGTTGTGGGGTTTCTCTCTCTCTCTCTCTCTCTTTCTCAAAGATTTTCACATGGCTCCTCACTCTTTGGAGCCTCACATCTTCTCTTGTCTTCAATCTTCTTGTCGTGGTAGCTTCTCTTCACGCGTTCGTGTCTTCCTCTTCTTTCATTCTTCTTGTTGTGGCAGCTTCTCTTCACGCGTCCATGTCTTCCTTCAATGCTTCCTTTAGCTTTTCTTCTTGTTGTGGATCTTCCTCTTGGATAGAGATGTTCTTCTTCTTTCATGGCTGGGGCCATGAGCTTGTCCGTCAGTTCTTTCTCCATGCGAGCAACATGTTTAAATGTTTTGTTGACAGTTCTTTTGGGCTTTTGATGTTTATCTTGTGTCATTATTCAATGCAAACCCAAATCTATGTGGGAGGTCTTACCTCTTGCCTTATTCAGTGTCTGATCCCATTTTTACACTAATGTAATATGCCCAATACATAATGCATATAGCAATCATTCTTATGCACATTCCCAAATGCAACTCTGGCTGTGAATAATCTTGAATTTGAGTGTGATTTGCAGGCATTAACCAAGGGTTAAATGCAAAATGATGATTATCACAAATTTATCAGCATAATTTTACCAGAAATTACATTAAAGGGTAACCAATTTGTACGGAATGATTAGAGTATCAAACCATCTCCGTATTGCAATCTGAAGTTATAAGGATCTATATCAGATACCTAATGGTTAATTTGAACCCTCAATTGTACCAAAATATAGTGATTAGCATTGATTAATCATTGATTAGCAAATTAATCCTCTATTTTATGTGCAGAAAACAGAGTATGCGGGAGCCCAGATCTGAGGCCTTAGAGTTCAAATGAGCTCATTGAATGCTTTCAAGGCCATCAATAGCAATTAGTCTAGTAGAGGATTAAGCCAAGAAACACAAGATTTGACCAAACATTGAATGCTTAATCTCTGTTTTACCAAAGTCAACCTCAGATTTGATGAAGAGCTTGGATCTCACTGTAGACTTGATCAAATCAAATTCTGACTTCACCAGCTTGTAGAGATTGCTTGAAAACCCCTAGGGCTAAGATGAATTAGACCCATTGCAGCTGGACATGACAAGATCTCATTTTTTCTCAGAAAAAATGGCGCATGCAAATCAGCAAAAATCGTGAACTGTGGTCGGCGGTTTGCTGCACTGATTTGCTTGGCTAAAGCACCAATGAGTTAGCTAGGCTTGCCTAGAAGGGCTTGCCCTAATGTTTCTCCTGGAGGGAGATCAAGCCCCTCCACTGGCTGGGGGTGCAGAGGTTAGTTGAAAAAGAGGTGAAAATATTAATTTTCTACTAATCCTAATTAGCAAAGTGATTAGCAAGATAATGGGCTCACAAATTGATGGATTCTAGGCTAGGCTGATACCATGTTAAAATTACAGCAATGTGATGAGCTATGGTGGATCAAATGCTAGAATCAACATCATTAACAAAGTGATTAGATGATGATTAAGATGTGATTAGTGAGTAATTAACTAATAGCTTAATGTAGGCATGGATAATCAAAAACCAGCAAATTCTCATTAGGCTTATGCCTCAATTTATAGAGTTTACACCCAAGCATCTAATCCCACTGATTTCTCCTTGATTCACTCCACCTCTTTTGCTTGATTCTCTCCACCTCCCGAGAATATCTCCACACCTCCTAAATCTCCTCATGCTACCATTTATTGTCTCCCAGTAGATTCTTCTCACCTTTTCACAGGTTCTCTCACATTTACATTCTCTTTTACAGCCTCTAGCCAAGGGCTTGTTCCCGCACACACCCTATTCACTTGTATATTTCAACAAGGTGACACTCTTCCTGGGCTTCCTCTTTTGTCTTCTTTCTTGACTTATTTTTTATATCATTTTAGCCATCTCAACTAATTCTTCAACTCCTCTTCAGTTTTCGCTTGCTTTGTGTTTTGTTGCTGCTGCATGAATGTCCCGGCTTAAGCCCTTGGACAAACCAATTAGCAAAAATTTACATTTAGGGTTGGGTTTGTTCTACCACTCTCTACCTCAAGCTTAGCAGCTTTGTTGCATATGCTTCTACATCCATGTCCTCTTGTTAGAGCGCTCTCATTTGATCATAGAGTTGAGTTTCAAACTTTATCTTACAAAATCTTCTCACAAAAGCAGTCATGACCTTTTCCTAGGTCTGGAAATGGTTGTCTTGATATCTTGACACCCACTCTATGGCTTTGTCCTTGAAGGTATTCATGAAATAATCTCTACTACGGATTTCACTCAGCTCTAGCTCTTCCACATCTCGTGGTCTGACCATTTTCAGGTATTGCCCAAATTCCTCTCACATGCAAATCTACATCTTCCCCCTTTTTCCCCTTAGAGAACATTAGAAAATTTTTGGCTAATGATGACATGGCTCACTTGAACCTTTTCCAGGGGTTTTGTCGTGGTTTTTCTTCTTGTTTTTGTTGCTCCACCCTTTTTAGGCTTTTCGAACCTTGACTGTGCATGGGTTCTTGCTCTTGGCACTCCTTTTCTTGGTCAAAATTGTGCCTGAATTCTAACACTCCCTCTTGCTTGTGCAAGGCTGCAAACTTTTTCACACTAACGTTTTGATTATAAACGTGCAAGGCACTCCCAACTCCGAGCTTCTTAGAGGATCTCTCAAAGGCATCACTTTTCTCCATCCTTATATTCATCATCATGTGGACAACATGCCAAAATCTAGTTGCATTGTGTGGTGAAAGGTTCTACGCACTGACTTGTCCGAAAAATTCCTTCCATGTTATGGTTTCTCCGCATACTTGTTTTAAGTGGACCCAAAACTTTGTTTTCCTTCGCCTAAAGGTGCAGAATGCTACTCAGCATAGGTTTTCCTGCCTTGCTATGATTTTCTACACTTGAGAGATTTCTAGCCAAGAGGCTATTGGCATGCATTGGAAGCTACTAGCATGCCTAGGTAGCTACCGGCATGCATTGGAAGTTACCGGTGGGCCTAGGTTGCTACACCAGCATGAGCTTCCATGCCGGTAGCTACCTATGCATGCCGGTAGCTTCCAAGACATGCCGGTAGCTACTTATGCACGCCGGTAGCCTCCAATGCATTGGAAGCTACCAGCATGCCTAGGTAGCTACCTGTATGCTGGAAGCTTCAAATGCATGCCGGTAGCTACCTATGCATGCTGGTAGCTTCCAAGGCATGCCAGTAGCTACTTATGCACGCCGGTAGGTAGCTACTTGTATGCCGGAAGCTTCAAATGCATGCCAATAGCTTCCAATGCAAATGTTGGTAGCTTCCAATGCATGCCGATAGCTTACAATGCATGTCGATAGCAACCTAGGCATTCTGGTAGCTTCCAACCGGCAGGCATGCCTAGGCATGCCGGTAGCTACCCAGGCATGCCGGTAGCAACCTAGGCCCATTGGTAGCTTCCAATGCATGCTGGTAGCTACCTTGGCATGCCAATGCATTGGAAGCTACCAGCATGCATTGGAAGCTACTGGTATGCATAGGTAGCTATTGGCATGCACTAGAAGCTACCGGTGGGCCTAGGTTGCTACTGACATGCATTGGAAGCTACCGGTGGGCCTAGGTTGCTACCGGCATGCATTGGAAGCTACCGGCATGCCGGGAATTTCCAATGCATGTCGGAAGCTTCCAATGCATTCCAGTAGCTTTGGAAGCTACCGGCATGCCTAGGTAGCTATTGACATGCATTGGAAAGTACTGGTGGGCCTAGGTTGCTACCTGCATGCATTGGAAGCTACCGGCATGCCAAAAGCTTTCAAGGCATGCCAGTAGCTTCCAATGCATGTGGGAAGCTTCTAATGTGTGCCGCTTTGAATGCATGTCGGTAGCTACCTAGGCATGCCAGTAGCCTTATGCATTAGCCTTATGCATTAGCCATATGCATAAGGCTATATGCATAAGGGAATATCCATAAGCCTCATACATTGGAGTATGCATAAGAGTTTTAAGTATTTATGCCATTTCTTAGATAGATGGCAAATAACTTGGGGTGCGATGTTACACGTGAAGGAGGAGTTGATATCCCAACAATATTTGAAAGTATGTATTAGCCTCAAACAGAATCTTATCTTTTAATTAAAGAAGGTTATCTTCAATAACAACATAATTGTAATGTTCATTTGTTTGTATGTCTATAGCTTGAAGTAGTGGATTGCCCCCTATGCAAGATGAATATGATTTGAATTACAACGGGGTTTGGAAGCTCTATTTGAAAGGGTGCAAGACGAAGGATATATTGTTATTACTGGAGGACATGCTTGGCAAGCAAGTACATTCCTAGACCTTAAACCTCTTTGTTTTTGCAAAACTGAATTTCACTTGACATGTTAGTTTTACTGTGTTTTAGGATCATGTTACTAGAAACGGTGGTGCAAATGTCCAAGCAAGAAGCAATGGAAATGTGAGAAGGGAAGGGGGTGGAGCTGCAAGGAAGGGAAGGGGGTGGAGCTGCAAGGAACAATAATAATCGCAATGCATAAGATGTAGACCCCCTCAATGTAGCCCCTATCTCCATAGATTTTCATTACGCTTTATCTTGTATATGAGCTTTTTGGAATCATACACTTATGTAATTTCACCAAGTATTGTAATTGAATTTTGACATTGCTAAAACCATGAATTGCAATTATCATTTTTTGGGTATTTGTCAAGTTTTACATTACACTTGTCCATGACGATGAGTAGGACATGAAGTTGTATTAGTTTTACTGTGTCTATATTATAAAAAAATAGCTGGGGTAGTTTAGGGAGTCCTATGCACTACGTTTGATGTTGCAGGAGTGCAAATAGCAGTGATATTTTGCTGCTACACAATAAAATATCACTGCCCAGCAATGATATTACATTGTGGAGCAGCGAAATATTGGTGCTATTTTCGCCTGGAGCAGCGAAAATAGCAGCGAAATATCGGTGCTATTTTTGCCTGGGTTCGCTTGGAGCAGCGAATCCACTGTGTAACAAAAATAGCAACTTTTTTAGCAGTGAAATGGGCCCGATATCTCTGTACCCTTCTAGTTATAAAAGCGTTGCTATTTTTGCTGCTAAACCCCATTCGGTTGTAGTGTGCAGCTCCAGTCCCTCTACGAGTCCAGCTTTCACTTCGGGATTACCCCCACCACCCAGTGCTTACTTCATTACCTCTCCCAGCAGCATCGAATGAGTCCTCTACTGCAACAACTGGATATTCTTCTTCACGCTTTGAGAGGAAGGTTGGCCTACCTCGGTGGGTTCAACAACTCTTTAGGGATTCATTAGGGAAAAAGGGAGCTCATTTTGGGGTCTTGTAAGAAATTCACTATTTTTTTATTTATTTCTCTCCTAAAAGACCTCCAAAATAATAAAATATGGAAACGTGGCTCAGAACTGTCAATAAGGACTACCGAACTGTTAGTTCAGAAAGGAATAAGATAATCTTTTGTCTAACTAACACGATTTTGCATTAAATATCTCCTTAGTTTTTTTTTGTTTCCCGAAGATTCCGCATCTCTTTTGATGACGTATGCAGGCCTCTCATAAAGAATCCATCACTGAACTTAATGATTGCATGGATACCGCCACACTTCTACAATTCATGTTACAAAAAGACTATGAGATTGACAAGCAAACTTTGCAACCTCAGAAGCACAAAAAATGGCTGATACTAGTGAGTCACAATCTCAGAAGAAGCGATTACACCATCTTCACATCGACTTAGAAGAACAATATGCTCCAACACAAAAAAGACAAAAGGATACGGTGCTGAATGCTCAACAACGAGAAAATATGAGAAGAGAAGGACTTCAACATATTGACCTATGGTGCGATGGAAGCATATATCCAAAATGTCTAGTAAAAAATTCTACACCTCCATTTGTCAATCCAACCACACTATTGAGGTTTGCGGGCGATGGACAAAATGGACTTCTTGGTTATATTTCAGCATAGTCTGCATTTGCAGAAACATATAAAACAATGTACCTACAAGAAAAGGGGGCTAGGATGCAAGAGATAGCCATTCATGCAAAATTGGAGCAGTAGTTTTTGCAGAATGAAATTGAGGAGCATTCAAAGAGTAAAAAAGAGTTGACAATAGCAAGAAGGAAGAGAACCATGCTTGAGACAGACAACGAAGCAGGAAGATTAAAAACATTGCAAATTTGAAGGCTGGGATTAGTGGATGCAAGCAAAGAATTCAAGAAGCAAGGCTAGTTTGAAATTTTCCATTCTTTATACTCAAAAAGTCTCTCAAATGACTATATCTATTTTGTCCATTAACGCAAAACAAGAATGGAGGTGTTGAATGATATACGCATATTGTGTTGTTACTATAGGAAACTATTGGATCCTGCAAAAGAAAATATGGATCCCAACCTTCTTCCTGTTAAACAAATGAAAGGATTGCTTTCTTGTGGTGTAGCAAAAGGTTTGATTGAAGAAAAAAATACAAAACAATCAAACGCAACGTTGTAGAGGACTTTATATCTAATAATCAAGTTGATGGCACTACAATCCAAGAGGCTCTTGATGTTAGTGGAGTTAGCAAGAAGGGATATAGTTCGATTTTCCATGCGATATCCTCAACTTTGAGAGATCAAAAGATTAAAGGAGTTTTACTGCCGTGTGGAGGATAAGAGGTCATTTGAATGAAAGTATAGATGAGTTTATTGGGCAATATATCCATATTGAAGAAATATTCCATGGTGGTAAAGGAACCACTGTGTATGACCCTTGGAACAATATATTTGTAGATCTACAACAACTTCAAAGAAGAATGGTCGAGTATTATGGAATAACATTTGAGAAGTGCAAAGGCATTTTGAAATTTGTTATCAATTTGGATGAGTGTGAGGTTGTAAAGGAAAAGAAAATGGAAAGGATTACTATTACATTGATGAATGAAGCACTTGATACATCATTGACTGAAGCGAGTTCGAAGTATTTTAGTGTGGAGTCGGAGAAACACATATGGTGGTTAGGCTCGTTCCAGGTATGATCATTTTCTGTTTCGTACTTGATTTTAGTCATTTTTTTCAAATCTTTTATATAGTAAGACTTTTGTTTTCTATAATCACAGGTGAAGACAGAAGACCATGAAACACTAGATTGGGTGTTTCACCACACGGAAATACCAAGAATAATTAAAAGACAAGTGCAAGGAGAGAATCTCCATGTTGCAGGAAAAGGTGATTTTCAAGTAGAGTGGCAAATGGCAGGGGATCTTAAAACACTTAAGTGCACGTATAACATTAGTAAAGGAGGCAACTCAAAGTCTCCTTGTCTTTACTGCAAAGAATCAGCTCAAGTAATGGATTCCAAATGGTGGAAGGGAGCACCTAATAGAGATAAAGTTGACCCTGACTTCAAGGCCATTCTTGACATTCCACTATGTAATGTTCACATATGCACATTGCATGGTCTATGTCTAATTATTGAGAAATTGGTATTTTTGTATATTGGATTTGCTTGGAAACTCCATCCCAAAAAAATAGAAAGGATGCTCTTCAAGCATTGGAAAAAGTGTTATCCGATATAGGTCTGCATGGAGGTGATGTTCATATCACAAAGGATTTTAAAAAGTCTACCAATGGCAAGGAGGTACCAATCAAGCCCTCTATTGGTGGTGTTAAGGCAAGAAGATTCTTGTCTCGACCCAAACACAGTAGTAAGCAAGTAAGGCAAGGTAGAACAGTTTCAAGGATTAATTATGGATTGTGGAAGCAAGTCCATATTGCCGTGAAAGAAATCATGAGATAGATGGGGAAGCACGAAATGTGAAGGAAGAGGTGTGGAGGTCTCTTGATCAACTCTTCATGTTCTGTGACAATGTAACATGGACAAAGAGTGATTACAAGAACTTTGAAGAGACAATTAAACATTTTGGGAAGTCAATGAAAGACGCGTGGACAGCCTGGAATATAACTCACTACATGGTAAAGTTCTGTCTTCTTCTTTTACTTAAGTGTGATCCTCTTTTTTTTTATAACTTACTATGCATTCTTATGTCTCTGTGAAAACAGCATATCATCTACAACCACCTTCCCTATTTTGTCAAAAAGTATGGATGCCCAGCAATTTGGTCTACCCAAGGCATGGAGAAGTCACTACTTCCACAATTCATGTTACAAAAAGACTATGAGATTGACAAGCCAACTTTGCAACCTCAGAAGCACAAAAATGGCCGATACTAGTGAAGTACAATCTCAGAAGAAGCGATTATATCATCTTCACATCGACTTAGAAGAACAATATGCTCCAGCACAAAAAAGACGAAAGGATACGGTGCTAAATGCTCAACAACGGGAAAATATGAGAAGAGAAGGGCTCCAACATATTGACTTATGGTGTGATGGAAGTATATATCCAAAATGTCTAGTACAAAACTCTACACCTCCATTTGTCAATCCAACCACACTATTGAGGTTTGTGGGCGATGGACAAAATGGACTTCTTGGTTATATTTCAGCACAGTCTGCATTTGCAGAAACATATAAAACAATGTACCTACAAGAAAAGGGAGCCAGGATTCAAGAGATAGCTATTCGTGTAAAATTGGAGCAGCAGTGTTGCAGAATGAAATTGAGGAGCATTCAAAGAGTAAAAAAGATTTAACAAGATCAAGAAGGAAGAGAACCATGCTTGGAGACAGACAACGAAGTAGGAAGATTAAAAACATTGCAAATTTGAAGGCTGGGACTGGTGGATGCAAGCGAAGAATTCAGGAAGCAAGGTTAGTTTGCAATTTTTTATTTTTTAAACTCAAAAATGCTCTCAAATGACTATATGTATTTTGTCCATTAATGCAAAACAGGATTGGAAGTGTTGAATAATATAGGCATATTGTGTTGTTACTATATTGTTACTATAGGAAATTATTGGAGCCTGCAAAAGAAAATATGGATCCCAACCTTCTTCCAGTTAAACAAATGAAAGGATTGCTTTCTTGTGGTGTAGCAAAAGGTTTGATTGAAGAAAAAAAATACAAAACAATCAAACGCAATGTTGTAGAGGACTTTATATCCAATAATCAAGTTGATGGTACTACAATCCAAGAGGCTCTTGATGTTAGTGGAGTTAGCAAGAAGGGATATAGTTCGATTTTCCATGCGATATCCTCAACTTTGAGAGATCAAAGGATTAAACGAGTTTTACTGCCAAATCCAGCAACAGTGTGGAAGATAAGAGGTCATTTGAATGAAAGTATAGATGAGTTTATTGGACCATATATCCATATTGAAGATATATTTCATGGTGCTAAAGGAACCACTGTGTATGACCCTTGGAACAATATATTTGTAGATCTACAACAACTTCAAAGAAGAATGGTCGAGTTTTATGGAATAACATTTGAAGAGTGCAAAGGCATTTTGAAATTTGTTATCAAACTAGATGAGTGTGAGGTTGTAAAGGAAAAGAAAATGGAAAGGATTACTATCACATTGATGAATGGAGCACTTGATACATCATTGAATGAAGCGAGTTCGAAGTATTTTAGTGTGCAGTCGGAGAAACACATATGGTGGTTGGGCTCATTCCAGGTATGATCATTTTTTATTTCGTACTTGATTTTAGTCAATGTTTTCAAATCTTTTATAGTAAGACTTTTGTTTTGTATAATCACAGGTAAAGACAGAAGACCATGAAACACTAGATCGGGTGTTTCACCACACGGAAATACCAAGAATAATTAAAAGACAGGTGCAAGGAGAGAATCTCCATGTTGCAGGAAAAGGTGATTTTCAAGTAGAGTGGCACATGGCGGGGGATCTTAAAACACTTAAGTGCATGTATAACGTTAGTAAAGGAGGTAACTCAAAGTCTCCTTGTCTTTACTGCAAAGAATTAGCGCAAGTAATGGATTCTAAATGGTGGAAGAGAGCACCTAATAGAGATAAAGTTGACCCTGACTTCAAGGCCATTCTTGACATTCCACTATGTAATGTTCACATATGCACATTGCATGCTCTATGTCGAATTATTGAGAAATTGGTATTTTTGTATATTGGATTTGCTTGGAAACTCCATCCCGAAAGAAATAGAAAGGATGCTCTTCATGCATTGGAAAAAGTGTTATCCGATATAGGTCTGCATGGAGGTGATGTTCATATCACAAAGGATTTTAAAAAGTCTAGCAATGGCAAGGAGGTACCAATCAAGCCCTCTATTGGTGGTGTTAAGGCAAGAAGATTCTTGTCTCGACCCAAACACAATAGTAAGCAAGTAAGGCAAAGTAAAACACTTTCAAGGATTAGTTATGGATTGTGGAAGCAAGTCCATAATGCCGTGAAAGATCATGAGGCAGATGGGGAAGCACGAAATGTGAAGGCAGAGGTGTGGAGGTCTCTTGATCAACTCTTCATGTTCTGTGACAATGTAACATGGACAAAGAGTGATTACAAGAACTTTGAAGAGGCAATAAAACATTTTGGGAAGTCAATGAAAGACGCATGGACAGCCTGCAATATAACTCACTACATGGTAAAGTGATGTCTTCTTCTTTTACTTAAGTGTGATCCTCTTTTCTTTTATAACTTACTATGCATTCTTATGTCTTTGTGAAAACAGCATATCATCTACAACCACCTTCCCTATTTTGTCAAAAAGTATGGATGCCCAGCAATTTGGTCTACCCAAGGCATGGAGAAGTCACACTACATGGCACGTAATGCATTTTTCAGACACACACAACACTACGGAGGGAGTCAAAAGGCAAATAGTCTGAAGGAAGTCTTCCAATGGTTTTACCGAGGCATTCTACAGAGGCTGCATGCTAAAAGAAAAGTTGCTAGTTCCAAAGTCAAGATTGCTTTTATTCTAGCCCAAAAGCAAAGACGAAGACAAACTTTGGACAATTCAATGGCAGCAGAGAGACATAGACAATGGAGGGATTCAAAGATATTTAGAAACCATAAATGGACAAGTAAACATGAATAGCAGTTTGTAACTTATTGGTGTTATGTCCACATGTTTTCAAACTCAATCAATAGATTTTTATTTTGTGGAACAAGTGACTCTTGGTGTTATGCCTATATGTTTTGAGACTCCATCAAAAGTATTTCTTTTGTGAAACATGTGATCTATATTAACAAGCATCAATACATCCATGAGCTACACACAAAAAATTCAATCAATGCTACTTAATTATGCTAGACACACTATTGATCCTTACCAATAAGGTACTGAGTGTCAAACGCTTTTAGAAGCTACTGAGTGTGGGAAGAGTACTGAAGTGTCGTACGGTGATGGGACAAATGCAAAAGGGTACTGATCATCCGTACGGACAAGGAACTGATGAGGATCAAAGACTTTGTACAAATCAGTTCAACTTCAACATAATGTTTGTGCTATATTTGATGACTAAATCCTATTACTCCCAGGGCCTGCCAGTCGGAACTCTCTTTTTGAACTTGATTGGACTCTTTTTCTTCCTTGTTGGCTTGATGTCAACTATTTGTTTATCAATGTTTGCCTCTGTTGCTTGTCTGGGAGGGGTATCCTTGTCTTCAGCTATCTCCACGTGTTCTTCTTCTTGGATTGTATCGCCTGATGCAATCATGGGTGGCTCTCGAAACCTTATGAGCTTGTGTTTTCCATAGCCCTCCAGACATTTGGGCTCCTTAACACCACATGCTAATGCATAAGAAGTGTAAGACAAAAAGTAAGAGGCCCTAGAGGCCTGCTTATTCACATAATCCCCAAATATATCTATGGCAGACAACCTCTCTATTAAAATGATCTTTTCCTTTTGCCATGGAAGATCATGTCCACCTAAAACCCTAGACAAACATTTAAAGAAGTAAACAATGGTTTCTCCATTGTTGCTCAACTGCCTATGGTAAATCAAGATCTTAGCACTACCTAGATCATGAATATAATGAGCTAGGCTTGACATTTTGCCAAACCCAGCCGGCCTGCTTCCACTTGTTCTCTGGAGGAATGTCATCCTCAATTTGTAGCTACCACATATCAAAAGATTGGAGTGAGACAATAATACAAAACTACAAAATATTTAAACACAAGATAAAGTATTTGATTTGAAGTAACAAGATCATACCTTCTCATCAGCAACAAGTTCATCTTTCCAAAGATTTATTCCTCTCCCCTCCAATCCAGCCTCTTCTTTAAGCTTTCCCTTGTGAAGTGATGAGAGATTCATAGCTTCCTGGGTGAGCTGAAGGCAACTTCATTTGGCTCTTGGAACTTTTCAGCCTCTTTGAAACAAACAGTAAGGGCCTCTGTAGGATCAAAAGTTGTTTCCAAAGCTAGTAGTGAATGGTCATCCTCTATGCCAACCTCCTTGTCAAGCCTTGAAGCTTGGGCAATAAGGGAAATGGCATAGTCCTCCCTCAAATTGAACATACACTCTATATCATGGAGGAAAACATAATCTTTACCACCAATCAAGACACCTGGAAGCATGGGCACTGCATAGTTGCTGCTCTGAACATCAAAATCTTCAACTGGCTGTGCTGCCCTAAGAGTTTGAGTCCTCAGTTGAACAAGGTCAAGAGAAGCCACTTGCAGCCCCTCATCCTGGAGGTTGATATCTTCTTCCTGCTCTGCCATATCTGTTGCCACAGGAACATCCCCTTTTTCCTCTGCTACAGATGTATCTTCTTCTTCAGCCTTCTGCCCTTGCTCTTCTAGAGAGTGCTGATGGAAGACAATGTACATAAGGAATGCCAAGGTTTCCTCAAGCACTCTACACTTTCTGGTGTGCAAGTTACATCTGAATTTATATTCCTCAGGCAGGCTGTCAAATCTTCTATTCACATGGTACCTCAGCCTCTCTCAATGGAGACAATATGATTTATATGCACAAAAACCTTTTCACCTTCCACAATTCTTCCTGCGTCTGTCTCAGTTGTTTGAAGGTATCCCAATGGTCTGAAAGAAAATCTCTGTGATGCTCCAGTACAGAGCTCATAGTGAACTCCCTCTTGAAAATACTGTGGTATATGTGGAAGTTCCTCTGAGCCTTGCACTTGTGAAGAAAGTCAAATAGGAGAAAATTTGGAGATTTGTCCTCTTCTGGTTCCCTTTGTTTTGAAAGGGAAGACTCACCTTTCTGCTCCAGTCTCTTGCTTTTGCCTGAACAAAAATTTATATATCATGAATTCAATATGCTGACATATGCAATCAGGGAATGTATAGGATATCACCAAACAACTCTCTTCATGAGCACATATGAATCACCTGGTGATTGCTGTGGTCTAAGTATAGCAGCAGAAAAGTCCAGCTTCCTCTTGAAAGGAGGGGCCTGAGAATCAAATGTTCCAAAGCAAAAACTTTTCTCATCATCAAGGAAGAAATCCCCAGGGCCATAGAAAGCAAAACAATGAGGAAGAAGTGAAAACCAAAAGGGACACAGGAATTTGCAAGAAAACGTGATGCAGGCCATTTGGAAAATGTCAAGTACTCTCCTCGCATTTTGTTGCAAATTCTCCATTTCTATTGACATGCATCTCCAATTAAACTCTAAGAACATCTTACAGAGTCCTGGACAATAAATGATACTAGGAGGAATTCCCAAGGGCCAAAGAGAGCAAAACAAAGAGGAAGAAATGAAAACCAAAAATAATATAAGAATTTGTAGGAAAACGCGATTTAGGCCATTTGGAAAATGTAAAGCACTCTCCTCGCATTTTGTTGCAAACTTCTAGGTCCTATTCATATCCATCTCCAATCAAATCCTAGGGTGATGTACCAGATTCGTGGGCAGTAAGATTCAAGAATTCTATGGATGGAAGAAATATATATCAGAAAACATTGAAAAGAATATAGATCTCTGACCTTTCTTTTCCTCTTCCATACTGTTGGAGTTGCCCTGGTGATTCTTCTGCTCTCTTCCAAACTTGAGCTACAGCCTAGGTAACCTGGAGATTTGGCAGTGGTAGTAGTCTTCAGGCAGGTTGCAGAGTGGATGGAGTGTGTTGGCTAGGAAGTGATCAGAGGGGAAAGGAAAAGGATGATGGGAGGGTGCTGGCAGGGATGAAAGACGAGGAGGGAAGAGTGTTAATGGATCTGATTATGAAATCATGATTGGCACAATTTCTAAGGCAAAAAATGCCATTCACACATGCCAAATTTTAAACTCCAAAACATCTGGGTCCCATCCACACGTGTGAAAAAAAACGACTACATTCCACACGTGTGGTATTTATTAGCTACTTTATTTGTATTTTGCACTAATCTATTCACTCCTGTTTAATCTCTCCTATCTCAGCTCTCTTGCCTCTCTACCTCCTACTCTGCGCCATGAGCATCTTGACCAGCAGCACAGGTTCATCCCCACCACAGGGTACTCATCACCAGCACAGCACACCTACAGATAGCTTCCAGGTCAGTAAGACACTCTATATCCTTTTCTTCTTGTTTAATAGTATATTAGGATAAGGTACTGAGTGATGTGATGTAGCTTAGATATTATGATAAATATTATATGCATTCCTTAGCTTTTTCCACTGCAAAAACAAGCAGGAAGACTTTTGAATTGGGCTTGTTAAGTGAGAGATTGATCACTTCTTGCCTTCTATAGACTCAATCCATCTTGCACCAAGTTGCAAACATAGTGAAATGACTGAAGGCATGCTCCAGTATGCTGCCTCAAGAATTTGCAGGAAAACGCGAGGAGAAGGCTTTAGGAATCTCAAATAGCCCAAATCGCATTTTGTTGCAAATATGAAACTGTTGCTTCATCCACCCCTATCATTGTGATTTGTGTCTTTCTGGGCTATTCAAGGCTATACACTCCTTGCATAAACTCAATCCATATTGTTGTAGTTGTAAAGATAGAGAATTCACTGTAGGAATGTAATAGCATGTTGTTTCAAGTATTTGCAGGAAAACACGAGGGTGAGCTATTAGAAATTTCAAATTGTCAAAATCGCATTTTGTTACAAATTTATAAATGTTGCTTTATCCACCTTGTCATTGCCTTCTTGTATCATTCCATGTTCTCCATGGCTATAATCTCTTTCCATTGCTTTGTATGCAGCTTTTCAGAGTGATGGCAAGAACCAAGTCAACTACAAGGAGGGCTGGCAAGGGGCAAGGGCTTGCAGCAGCAGCAGCAAGCTGGGGCAGGTATCAAGGAAGAGTTGCACATGGCAGGAAGGGAAAGCCAATGAGCCTGCTCCAGCAAAAGTCCAAGAGATTAAAACATTCTACAGGTGTGCTAAAGGAGATCAGGAAGCAACAGAAAGCTATAGGCTTTGCAATCCCCAAGGTACCTTTTCAGAGACTAGTGAGAGAAATATGTGATAGTTGGCACCTTGGTTTCAGGTGGAACAGGACTGCCATTCTTTCCTTACAGTAAATGGCAGAGGATTACTTGGAGAAATACTTTGAAGATGCAATGCTGGTAGCAGCCCATGCTCACAGGGTAACTCTGATGGCCAAAGACTTCAACACCTTGTCCAGAGTGAGATGAAGGTATGACAAGCTGGTCCATCCTGTGGAATGGCAGGACATAAAAATGAGAGACATATTATTAATTCCACCTACAAGAAAATTGAAGGTAAGGTGAAGGTTGTTGAAGTAACCCACCCAAAGAGGGAAAGCTGCTTATGAGGAGTCACTGAAGCAGCAAATAAAAGAATCCAAATCTGCTATAGATGTGGAGACTGTACAGATGGACCTGCAGATACAGAGAAGGTTGCAGGAGCTACAGATACAGAGAAGGTTGCAGGAGCTGGGCCCTAACATAGTTGTCCATATTGAGGATGAAACTTCAGAGAATAATTTTGACTTGACAAAACCATGCTTGGCAGCATTGGCTCATAAGAATGAGTTTACTCAGATACTATCATTCTTGCAATGCTCTAGTAAGTGTCTTTTATTTTACATTTGTTTGCAAAACAATCCTTATTGTACCTCCTCCTTTACACCCTACCCTAATTAATGGTGTGAAAAGAGAACATGGTGGCCTTTTTCTTCAAAATAAATAAAATAAAATGATGAAAAATGTGGCCACTTATAAGGCAACTGCGTGGAGCCTTGAATGGCTGCCAACGCAGCTTCTGGCAAGCACGTGAAGGCGAAGCATGGAGAAGGGCTGGGGAGTCAGCGTAGCTGGAAGGTCACCGAGGAGCAGTGTTTGCAGTAGCCGTCAAAGGGTGTGCCGAATAAAAGGTGGAGAGGGCCGTGTGTTTGCCATGTGAAGAGAGCTGGTAGGTGGACGGAGCCGCATGCTATATGTAGGGGAGAGCAAATGAGCTCTGAGAAGGGTGCAGCGCCGAATCCAAGAGGGAGAGGCGGTCTTGCTTTCAGGGGGGTTTTCAGACGGGCATAGCCACAACCATACGGGGTGGAGGACTCACTGGTGTAGCTAGAGGGTCGACGTGAAGATAAAGGTAGCGTGTGGGGTTTGCCAGAGGAGTTGCCTGGTGAGGGGCTGGTAATTCAGCTGGGGGGCCTCCTTTGTGAGAGAGAGTGAGAAGGTATGTACAGCTGCAACTGTAAGAAAAGGAAGGTGGTTGTGTTGGCGGTGGCCGGTACAACCAGAAAAAAGAGAGTCGCCAGCCACCTGTAGTTCGCAAGCGAAGAGGCCGCGAGGAAGGGCCGGGCAGAGGAGAAGCGAGGTTGACAACCAGAGGTGCAAGGCCCTGGTCATTCTGAAGGGGGCCAGCAGGTTGGCAACAAAGAGTTGACAGCTGCAGAATTGTACAGTCAATAAGCCATCTATGTAGCTGCTGCACATGCTTTGAAGCCTGAATATCCGGTTGCGCATTACGGCTAGTGCGATCAAAGAAGTTGAGTGGTATTGTGTCGATTAAGGATAAGAGGTCAATTGTGAAGACAACAATAAGAAGTTCCGGGCAGCAATCACACTTCAGTTTGATTTCCACCGTGCCATATACAATCTTGGAACTGTTCTGTATGGTCTGGCAGAGGATATAATCAGAAGGGGAATGGCCTGGAAGGCGCTGCACAGCAGACAGCGTAAAGGGTTTTTGGTAGCCACCGTGAAGAAGCCCGGGGTGATCGTGTGTGAAGGGGAAGGCTCTGGGAAGTAGCTGCTGGCGAGGACAAAAGGGGCACAGCTGCAGGTTCTAGCTAGTGGAAACCGATAGGCTGGCGATACAAGGGCTGCTGGTCGACTGAAGACTAGCTACAAATTGAGGTTCAGGTATTGCCAGAAGTGTCAAGCTCTACTACATTGAAGTACAGGTGCAGGCAGCCAAACACACCATATACAAGTCAAGCAGTGATGCACAATGCAGCCCTTGAATCCCACAAGATTGATATGCAAATGGAAGCTAATGCATGGCTGATCCAAAGATCTATGTCTTTTAGTGATCATGAGGTCACAATGTTATGGTTTTTCTTGGGTTTTGGAACCATAAGAAGGTTAGTTTGCTCATGTATATGAGGTGTCTATGTTGGCTTTGATTTTATAGTTTTGTTGGATGTTGAGCCTCTGATGCTCCATGATAGCCATGTGTATCTTTCATGTGAATACCATGAGGTGATTTTCTGGTGTGCAAAGCCATATGAGATGAGACAAGCCATGTTAATGTATCATGTGTCCAATATTGGCTTTGAGGATGCACATGTATAGTTGGGTACTCGATCTTTGATGGTACCAGCTTCTGTTGGTGGTGCTCCTTGAAGAGCTATCTGTTTGGTTTCCTTGCTGGATTTGAAAGCTACTCTCATAGCCAGAAGTCTCGCACTTCCCCAGCGACACCGCCCACGTCACGATAGCTTTTTGGTGAACCCGATGTGAAACCGCTGGGGTGAGAGTACGTAGAGATGGCTAGCAAAATGGAGCATTTATATGCAGAGATGAAAGAGCTTGAAGAGCGGTTCAGGAAGATTGAAGAAGAAAAGCGAATTCAGGAAGCGGTGGAAATTGCGGTGCAATTGGTATATAACAGGGTCAATATATTTGATGGTTTCGATCCAGAAAGCTATCTAAGGTGTTATGAGACAGAGATGAAGAATCAAGGGGTTCCAGAAAACATGATGATTGCATCTTTTGCATACCTTATAAGTCCTGATTCAAAAGATGAAGTGCTGGAACTAGCAGAGTATCACTCCAAATGATGGAGTGATTTTGCAGATGCACTTATTTATGCGAGTTCCATGAACCTAAAGCAGGAGCAACTTACTTGGGAAAAGAAAAAGCAAAAGGGTGATGAAATGAGGTATAATGTGAGCTGTGATAGTGTTCCAGCAATGATCCGAGCCAATTTAGAAGCGGTTGTCGATGCATGTCTTATGGAGGATAATCAATTGCTATTCAAGGCTGGTACAGAGATTGTGGAGGCTATTTATGTTAAATTGGGACTGCAAAAAGCCATTAGTGAGCAACAAGGCCTTCACAGTGACAAAAGCGATGCTTTGCTACAGCAACATAAAGATGCAATGGGTGAACTGTGCAAGTATAATCTGTCTTCCTTGTTTGAAGGTGCAGACATACAGGGTCCTATAATCATACCACATGATGTGTGTATGCCTATGCTTGAGGAGACACTTGATTCAGAGAGCTTCAACACAGGTGCTCAAGACCCAGTACACGAGGAAGAGGACATCGCTAATAGTTTCCTCTTGGACTGTGAAGCATGTAAGCTGTGTAAACTTGAGGATTCTCATGACGAAAGTGCTCATTTGAAGGGTATTCCTCAGGTGTCGTACCATATGTGTGAAGAACAGCAGGAACCAATGCTTCTTGCTGAAAGCATGATTGCAGAGTTTGAAGATCTAAGACAAGAAGAAGATGCTATCATTACTGTATTCTTATCTGGTTATGATGCTTATAAGCAGGATGATGTACATGAATATGCATGCGAGGAAAATAAAATATTACAGGATGGGCCACAAGTATGTGTGATTGATTTAGAGGGGGTGAGTGATATGGGTGATTCCAACAGTGATGTTGCTTCTGAAGTTGGTTGCCAAGGTTCTTTGGATTTGGGTTATCTTGGAATGCTAACTGGGTGTTCCAACAATAAACAGGGTGATGCTATGTCATCAGTGTCAGGGTTATCTTGGAATGCTAACTGGGTGTTCCAACAATAAACAGGGTGATGCTATGTCATCAGTGTCATGGTTGCCTTGCAACGACATTTGTGAGCAACAATCTCGAGCTTGGAAGCCTGTTTATGATGATGATTTGGAGAGGGAAAGTGAATCTCTCTTTTTGGATCATACAGGGTTCAATGACATACAGATTCAAGGGTACTCGGGTGAGGGACCCATAATTCTAAGCCCATTTGCAGACAGGTATCAAGAAATACTGGGAGATAACATGCAGGATATGCAAAGTGTGGTCACAGAGCCTCATGAGGCTGCATATGAGCAACCAAATGGATATAGCTATGGGGGTATGAATGTTCATGATAATCAACATGTGGGATTGCAAGATGATAATGGCTTCAATGCGATTGATCCTGAATTGGATGCTATCCTAGATGATGCATTGGATGATTTCATGATATAATAGATTCCCATCAGCTTTGGGCTCTTCTATGCTTGATGCTAGTCAACTGTCGGTTGCAAGTGAGGATGTGCAGGTATTCTAGAGCTTGGTTGATTAGAACCACTTGTGGTGTAGAATAGGTCAAATATCTCCAATTTTTTCTTATCTTTCTTGTGTGGAGCTCAGCCGGTAGAGGCAAAATCTCGTGGAGATGTCAACATGGGAGATGAAGAGGACTCGTGGGCGCTTCTAATCATACAGTCAATTTGGTGATTGGTCCTGTATTCAACGCGGCATTGCCGTCTGAGTAACCCGCCTGTTCTAGCGCTGGCCGTACAGAAATTCGACGCCCGTGAGCAACCATATGGGATGGGCTTTAAGGGCTATGGTAGCCCATTATGTCTAGTCTCTACAACTCTGATTTGAGCTTCAACAACGCAGCAACGCGCCGGCAATCAGAGAAAAATTAGGCGCCCCCATCTCTTTCTCCATGAAAGCTTGCTCAAGCTTCACTGCTAATAGTGATTTTCTTCTCACTAATCTTCTCCTCCCTTGCTCTAGTCACTCAAGTGGTGTAGTGAATGTTTTGTTGCTGAGTTCTCTCTTGTTTTTGAAGAAGTTTCCATTCACATGAGGTATCCATAAGCCTCATGCTCAACAAGCTTCATCATCAACATCAACTTTCAAGCTTTTTCAAAGCTTTCAAAGTGTGCTTTTAAGCACTAATTATATTGTTTAACACTAATTACTCTGTTAATCCAACAAAGAAAAAGTGTTCTTAAACACTAATAGTGTTATTAAACACTAATAGTGAGTTAATAACCAAAATAAGTGTCATTTGATACTAAAAATGTGCTTTTTAGCACTAATTGTGTTTTATACACACTAATGGTGATCTTAATCACCAACCAAAGTGTTCATTAACACTAATGAAGCCAACTCTCATCAAAAATCAGTAATTAAGCACATACCCTAAGTGCTAAATCATAAAAAATTACTATTTTAATCTCCTATTTATGCAATATTCTCAACTCAATTAGGGTTGTTGCACTCTCACTAAGCCTCTCTCTTTCTAATTAAACCTAAACATCATAAATTTCTGGTTTTCTCTTCTTCATAATCAGCCCCTTACTTTCTCATAATCTCTTTCAATACCCAATGTGAAAGGACACTCAAATCAAGAAGTTCTCGGGAGAGGGCTTCCACACTTGGTAAGTCCTTTGTCAAGTATAAGATGATGTCCAAAGGCTTTTGGCCATTCATCTCTGGCACCAAGGTAATTGATCGATGAAGATGTTTTAGATGATGAGAGGGCACAAGCCATCATCATGCTTCATCTTGATGAGGCACTCATCCACCATGTGGACCAGCTTCCGACTGCAAAGGAGAAATGGGATGAGCTTGATAAGCTCTACGGAGCTCGTGGTAAGAATTCCAAGATCTCACTCAAAATCAAATTTTTTAGCTTGGAACTCAAAGAGGGAGAGGGCATTGGAGCCTTCGTCGCTCACTTGAAGGGCCTTATGGCTCAACTTGCATCAGTGAATGCAAGAATGGATGAAGATGATGCAGTGGCTCTGTTTTACTCTAAGCGGTCAAAAAGGTGTACCCCACGTTAGTCACCACCCTGAAGAACATTCCTAATCCCACCCTCGAAGGAGTCATCCAATCATGTCTTGACGAAGAAGAGAGGCCAAAGGGACCAGCTGAATCTTCACATGCAACCACTTCATCGACTTTGGAACAAGCTTTGTCACATCAAGTGGTCAAAGTAAGATGTGCCCATTGTAAAAAGGTGGGTCACTTGGCAAATAATTGTTGGATCAAATATCCCAACAAAATGAAATGTAATAAGTGTAAACAAATGGGGCATATCACTTCTAAATGTCCTAACAAAGAGTCAGAGGCCAACTTTGTATCAGCCTCTACCTCTGCTGAGAAATTGTTTTAATTCTCAATGTAATCACACCTATATTCCAAACCTTGTACGCCTAATGTTATAAAGGCATCCTATGGTCCAATACCACCTATTCCATCTTTCCATAGTTGGTATTGAGGGGGGGTATTAAGGGACTAAGGTTATATAGAAGGGTGAGAGAAGGGTGTGAGTGTGAATGGACTTGAGGTCCACTTGTTCACCTATTTAAAGGTGAAGCCATGAGGCATTTTGTAAGTGAGCAAAGCCTAGTTGTATTCATAAACAACTTAATAAGCAAGAGTTTTTTCTTGTACTTTTTGAGTCTCTCCTCTCCACACACTTGATCTAGCATGAGCACCACATTTTCTCAACATTGAGGCCCTGAGGTCATGCAAGAATGGGCCTTAGGCCATTATTCCACTTGTTGTGCATGAGAAGAATGGCCCTAGGGCCATTCTTGGATGCCCCATGACCATTCAAAAATGTCCTTAAGGCCTTTGGGTCATGGAATAATGTCCTTGCATAAAAAGAATGTCCTTATGACCATTCTTAGATGCCCCCATATCCATCCCAAAATGACCTTAAGGCCTTGGGGTCATGCAAGAATATCTCTAGGGCCATTCTTCCACCTATTGTGCATGAAAGGAGCCTATCCATGGATGCCCCATGGCCATCCCAAAATGACCTTGAGGCCTTGGGGTATTGCAAGAATGGCCCTAGGACCATTCTTCCACATGGTGTGTATGAAAAGAATGGCCCTAGGGCTATTCTTGGATGCCTCCATATCCATCCTAAAACGACCTTGAAAAGAATGGCCCTATGGCCATTCTTGTTGAGATTCAAGCTCGATGTCAGTTTGTGCCAGCTGGACTATGTGCTGGCATGTTAGGTAGCAGCATGTGTGAGACATAAATGACCGCATCCAGCTGGTCATAGTGTGTGGACATTAGCTAGGGTTAGCTGAGTGTGGACACAACACATAGTGTGTCTTCTATATTATGGATTATGGCTTTATGCATTGTGTGAGAAGGGAGATGGCTTCCCTCTATGGTTAGGGTTTGCAATATACATTAGGGTTTGCTCCTATGTGTGTCTCTTCTGTGTGTGTCTCTCCTCTCCCTCTACCTGTTTTCACATGGTATTAGAGCAAAGCCTTGAATTCATCAAGTTTATAAGCCCATTGTCTAGTCAATTAGGATTAAAAAATAATCAAATTTTTAGTTATTTTTCAACTCACCTCTATACCCCCAGCTGGTGGAGGAGCTCTAGCTCCTTACACACATCAAATTTGGCCCATTGCTTCTAGCCCAACATAGCCAGCCTCTCCATGATTCAGCTCATTAAATCAGAAGCGCAAACCGCAGTCGGATGCAGGAGAAATCACGATTTTAGCAGGCATCATTTTTTTGGAGGAAATCTGTATTTTCTACTTCATGAAATTAAATTGCTCTAATTCCTCATAGCTCCAAGGATTTTCAAGCATGCTCTACAAGCTGGTGAAGTCAGAATTTGATTTGATCAACTCTACAGTGAGATCCAAGATCTTCATCAAATCTGCAGGTGACTTTGGTAAAACAGAGATTAAGCATTCAATATTTGGTCAAATCTTGTGTGTATTGGCTTAATCTTCTACTAGACTAATTGCTATTGATGGCCTTGAAAGTATTTGAGCTCATTTGAAGTCTAAGGCCCCAGATCTGGACTCCCTGCATACTCTATTTTTTGCACACAAAATAGAGGATTAATTTGCTAATCAATGATTAATCAGTGCTAATCACTGTATTTTGGTGATGTGCATGAAAATTGGCCATCCTTAGATGCCCCATCGCCATCCCAAAATGACCTTGAGGCCTTGGAGTATTGCAATAATGGCCGTAGGACCTTTTTCCACATGGTGTGTACGAAAAGAATGGCCCTATGACCATTCTTGGATGCCCCCATATCCATCCCAAACGACCTTGAGGCCTTGGGGTCATGGAAGCATGGCCCTAGTGCCATTCTTCCACTTGTTGTGCACGAAACAAGGCCATTCAAAATAACCTTGGGGCCTTCGGGTCATGCAAGAATGGCCTTTGGGGTCATTCTTCCACCTATTGTGCATCAAAAGAATGGCCCTAGGGCCATTCTTGGATGCCCCATGGCCATCCTGAAAATTATTAAAAGACTAAGGTCATGTAAAAGGGTAGGAGAAGGGTGTGTGTGTGAATGGACTTATGGTCCACTAGCTCACCTATTTAAAGGTGGAGCTAGAAGGCATTTGTGTAGAGCTAAGGCCAAGTTGTATTCATAAGTAGCTTAATAAACAAGATTTTTTCTTGTATTTTGTGGGTCTCTCTCCTCCACTCAACTTGATCTAGCATAAGCACCACCGATTTCAACATGGTATCAGAGAGCTAGGCAACTTGCAAGGTGTAGACTAGGTCAAAAAAGTGTTTTTTGAGTGCATCTCATCTACCCCCAGCTAGTGTAGGCCTTCTAGCTGCTTGTGGAGGCCGTATCTTCACGTGCTTTCAACTAGGAAGTTGAAGAATACCTTCGGGCGCTCAGATTCGTATGGGTATTTGCTAGTTTTCATCTCTCTGAGCCACGTCGCTTAGGACTGAGCAGGCCGGTGCTCGTTTTTTTGCGTTGCTAATGTCGTACAACAATTTGCCTTGTGTGGGCACCATTGGCCTAAGGAAAGTTAGGAATTTTAAATCCCATGACCTAAGGGCTTAGCATCTCAAATTTCAGCCCTAATGGTAGCGTGAATCGTGCGTGGGAGTCGAAAAACTAGGCTGCTCCTGTGTTCTACCATGAAAGCTTCTTCAAAAGCTTAATAATAGTGAACACTAATAGTGTTAATTAACACTAATGATGCAGCTAATCCAACAAAGGGGAGCCATTTTAGAGTGTTTCTAAACACTAAGAGTGTTCTTAAACACTAATGGTGAATCTAATCACCAATGCAAGTGTCATTAGACACTAAAAATGTGCTCTTAAGCACTAATAGTATTGCTAAACACTAACGGTGATCTTAATCACCAAAGAAAGTGTTCTTTGACACTAATGAAGCTCATCTCCATCAGAATTAGTGGTTGGGCACAAACCCTAAGTGCTAAATCATAAGCTTCATCACCTTAATCTCTTTTTATGCAACATCCTTGGCTTGATTAAGAGCAAATGTCAGACTAGATTCTATCTTCATGTCCAAAGATCTTGTGAGAATAAAAAACCAATATCCACATTAGTGTAGCACGCTTGTACCTACATGAAGTATTGTTTCTTTTATCTATTTTCTCTTATTTTTGTGAATTTCCAACGTTACATTGGCCCTCTGTTGAGCTTATTTTTCCAAACCGTAAAAGGCCCCAAAATGAGCTCCCTTTTTTCCTAATGAGTAATTATTGTTCTAATTTGGTAATCATGCCAAGTATATTAAGATAATCAAGGAAAAAAAAGATTACATTATACTATTTGGGTTATTTGAGCTGAGTAATTTAAGCTCATTTAAGCTATCAAAATCATCCTCGGGGAGTTCAAACGCATTGCTTTTTTTTCAATATTAATGTCGGGTTTACTTTCTTTTTCAATATTAAAGTCGGGGTTTTTTTAAAGTTGGGTTTGGTCAACGAAAATATGAATTTTTTTTTGGGGCTTTTGTTTTTGTAATTGTTTTTTGTTTTTGGACCGTTGGTGTGGATGCGGTGGCACAGATTTTTTGTGGACAATATGCCCATCAGGGTTTCTCCCAACATAGAGGTAGAGACAAGAATGCCTTACCTACACAACCAATCGATCAACGTGTACGATACGATCTAGGATGGCGATACTGGGCGACAGAGGGCGATCGGATGAAGATCATTTTAATGTGTATGATTGTATGTGTCTGTGTGTTCAATGCGAGTCGCAAATGTGTGTGCATGTGAAGAGAGAAGCCTTCTCAGATTTGATCAAAGCTGCCCGCTGGAACAATGCAGGTTAAAAAGAGAGGTCACACCTAGATTCTTTGAGAATACGGTTAGCAGGCCAAAATGGTATCCTTTCCTTTTCTGGCTAGAGGACAAGTTGGGAGGTTACTCATAGCAATGCAACAAAGTAAATGTGTGAGGCATGCCCTCACAGTCTCATTAGGGCTCCTTCCATGCATTCCCTATCTAATATTGATTGATTGGCTCATCTTACCCCTCTAGGTAGCGAGACGGAGGTAGCATTTGGGATGATCAAAACAATATCAACACATTTGGCCGATTGAACAATAAATTCTACGAGCTTGAAGATGTCATCAAACTGTTGCGGCCACATGTCATGATCACAACAGATCTCTCATCCTTCTGATCTTAGGCGATCGCAAGAGTGTAATTTGTGCTATCTTAACATAGCGCTAATTGGGTGTTTAACCCAAAAATGCTTACGATTTATTTGTAACTAATTTTTCTCTTTATTGTTTTTTTATGCTTTTGTTTAGCCTATTTAAGTGGCCTAACCAGACACATCGTATGAAATTATGATGAGAGGGCTAGACACGATCATTCTAAATTTCTAATGCTTATTTATTCTGCTCGATAGTAGACATGTTTTAGCCACTTTTCATTACATGCATATTTATTATATTTTTATAATATTTATTATATAAACGAATATATATTTATGTAATAAATAGATATTTTTATAATAAATATATATTGATATAATAAACATGTACTTGGATAATAAATATATATTTATTAATAGAAAGAGCATAATACATTTATACTATAGTAAATTCAATATGTGGAAAATGTATTTATGTTTGTTATGAAGGGATACATGTGCATACATCATTGTGTGTGTGTGCGTTTTTGAAAATGCACACTCACTCCATGCAAGTGTACACACACACAAACACACGTATGAACACATGTATGTAAATATGATTTTACTCGCATACACATATGTGTGTTAGTATGTATGCATGCATCAACATTCCTATAGATGTATGCACATATGATTGTATGTAAATACATGTGTGTGTGTTAGAATGATTGCTTGCATCATATATTCCTATATATATGTAGGCATATTTCTTGTACATAGTGGGATTCTCCAACACATAACCTGCATCCGCACTAAGCTTGCCATTTTGATCTAATGGCACTGAGATTGGCTTACAATCAGCCATCCCATACTTGGACAACATGTCCAATGCATACTATCTCTTTGACAACCAAATACCCTCAAGTGTGCGAATGACCTCAATTCCCAAAAAGTAGCGCATATCTCCCAAATCCTTCATCTCAAACTTCCTTTTGAGAAGACTTTTCACATGCTCAATCTCTTCCAAGTTGTCACCCCCAATAATAAGATTATCTACAACATAAATGGTGATGATCACAATACCCTTATCACTCTTGCGCATATACAAAGAGTGATCTACATCTACCATATGAAAACCAATAGTGACAAGATACTCAACAATTTGTCATCCACCGTACCGTCAGCTCACCATTTTAACCGAACACCGAGGCTAGTCAAGACCTCGGCCAACCTTGCCATGCGAGACGTTCTTCTTTGACTCTCCGTCAGCTGTTGCAACATTTTTCACTTAGGTCTCCCCATGACCTCATTCCACAAAATTCTCAAAATGCTTCCCAGCATTCTCGACGCAAAATAATCTTTAAAAAACAGGTTTCATATGCAAATACAGTTTCCAAGCAAAATTTCTATCTTTCCATATCATTTCTCATCATCCCTTATCTTTCGACATTATTCCACATCTTTCAACATCATTGCACGTCAATTCACATCACCCCACATCATTCCACATCAATGCACATCATCCCACATCACTTCCACATTCATTCACATCATCCCACATCATTTCCACATTCATTCACATCAATCCACATCTCTTCAAATCATTCCACACATCACTCCACATCATTCCACACATCACCCACATCATTCCACATCAGTCCACATCAATTCACATCAATTCACACATCATTCCACACATCACTACACATCACCCCACATCACTCCACATCATTCCACACCTCAATCCAATTTCCACAAATAAGATGGTCTCTTTTTGCTTTGAGCAGCGCGAATAGGGATTTCACTGACGTAAACGAAAACATGTGAACATGTTAATAACATAAAAAATCTTGTGATCACATGTTATATTCACAAAGCTTTCACAAGGGCCTAAAAAAATTATCTTTGTCGGGCATAAAAAATCTTCTTAGGTGGCCACTGACATGCTATTATGTGAAGATGGTAACATGAGAACATGTGAATAGCTTATTCCCATGTGTAGCCAAGCTTTTAAGGGGTTCCCAAACGGCAAGTGACCTGTTATTTTGTGAACAGTAACATGAGAACATGTGAATAACTTGTTCACATGTGTTATTATCACAAAAAATCTTGTGATCACGTGAATATTAAATCCCTGGCAGCAGCGAATCAGGTTTGATTATCAACTTTCCTTGATCTAGTTATCAGAATTTTTGTTCCACAATCAACCAGCTTAAAAGTACAATTACTCTACTTTTTATACTGATAGAACTTTCTAAGTCTTGGCCATTACTTGGCTTATTCAAAGGTAACTTTTTCTCGACTCAATTCAAAGGTAACTTTTTCTCGAGTCTTGACTCAATTAAGTCTAAATTTTTGTTCACTTTTGGATCCTTCATCCTTTCAAGAATTCCAGATTTCTTTCCCATAGGGAATCTGGGAATAAGTCAGTCACAAGTATTTTACATGCATCCAACTAAGCATGTTTTTGGTCTTTTCTTGGAAAATCCCTTTTCCCATCAGAGTGTACTTAAGATTCCACTTCTTGAGAATCTAGACGTATACTTCATAACTCCAAAAGTTAATCGGGTTCATGATTCCTCTTTTTGAGTAACATTTATCCATGTTTTTTGGATACATTCCTATGAATATTTTCATATTCTTTTCTCAAATTTTCAAATTTAAAATGTGCTCAATATTCTTCTTTTTGAATAAAAGATTTATGCATATGACCTCATGGGATTTAAAAAATCAATTATACCCATAATTCCTCTTTCAGCATAAAACATTTATGCACACAAACTAATTCATTTTTATCTAAATGAATTATATTCATAATCCTTTCCATAATTGTCATAAATTGAATGAATCTAGAAAAATTTGTGCATAACCTTCTTTATTTTTCTAGCAAATGAATAATGCTCAAAACTCCACCTTTAGCATAAAAATTATTATGCATAAATTCATTTTCTAATGATAAAAATTGTGCCATAGTTTCCCTGCATTTTCTATAAAATGAGAATGCTAAAAAATCCACTTTAAGCAAAAAAATTATTATGCATAAATTCATTCTCTCATGATATAAATTTTGCCATAGCTTCCCCACATTTTCTATAAATTGAGAATGCTTAAAATTCCACCTTTAGCATAAAATTTAATTTATGCATAAGCTCATATTCTAGTGATAAAAATTTTGCCATAGTTTCCCGCATTTTCTATAAAATAAAATTACTCAAAATTCCACTTTCACTTTTAGCATAAAATTAGTTTATGCATAAACCTTTATTTTGTAATGATACAATTTTGCCATAGCTTCCCCACATTTTCTATGAATTGAGAATGCTCAAAATTCTACTTTTAATATAAAAATTAGTTTATGCATAAACCTAAGCATTAACATAAACATTACTTCATTCAAACAACACATAAATCAAGAAGACATGGTTTTTAAGAGTAAACCATATGATAAAGTGCTTCCCAAGCATGAGGGAGGTTAGGAAGAAGATTAACATCAAATAGAGAAAATAAACTTCAATGGTTAGGGCTTACCCTTGGTTTGCTTGATTCTTTACCTTGCAAAAGAAGTGTAGCCCTCAAGGAAGAGGCTTGGCCACCAAGAAAAGAGCGTAATCTTCAAGAGAAGATGAGGTTTAGTGAAGCACCAAAGCTTCACAATGGAGAGGCAAGGTGGAGAGATAATGGAGTTACACTAAAATGAAAATTACACTAGCATGTAAATACACTAAAATGAAAATTACACTAGCATGTAAATACACTAAGATGAAAATACAAAGGAATGGGGGTCTATTTATAGGGGCGAGGGAGGCCACCAACCAAGCTCAACTAGGATCTAGAGGCTTCTAGCTTCAGTTTGATCCAATTTGGACTATTTAAACCCACTTTTTGATCCAGTTTGATGAAAGATGAAATATCTAGCTACTTTATGATTTATTTTTAATAAAAAAATCACCTCCTTGATGTGATTTCTAGGCACATCCTCGAGGTGGGGTTTTCTCTCTTCTGAGGTGTCACAAAGCCTTCGAAAAGTCTCCTAAAATATCTGAAACTCATAATTATGGAACCCCACCTCCTTGAGGTGGGGTTTTCTCTCTTTTGAGGTGTCACAAAGCCTTCGAAAAGTCTCCTAAAATATCTGAAACTCATAATTATGGAACCTTCACCTTATGTGAGCCTTTCTTTATTATTTTTTGTGGATAATTCTAAAATTTTCCATTTTTATTTAATTTTTATTTTCCAACCTTAATGGATAAGGGTATAACATTTCTAAATTTAAAAGAATTTAATAAGGCTTAGAATTTTGAACTAGGGGACTCCTAGACTCACCCATTGTCCAAATCCTAATGCAACTTAGAAATTTCTGATTAAAAATCTGTTTCAGGGAATCTCTTCCTATATTGACTGGAAGAAAATACTTATCTAAAAATATTTACAAACTGTATTACCTCTCTCTAGACCAAAACAGGGTCAAACAAGATCTTTTTCCATTTCTGAAGGGGGGAATGATTACAAGAGGCTGAAGGGGAGGTTCTTACATATTTACAACATCAAAAGTTGGAGAGAGGAATCTTACATCCTACCCAACTTTAAAAATGCGAGATGTCCTCATCTTGCAGCTGGAGGATAATCTCTTACATCTCCTTCTTCTTCTATTTTACCTTGAGCGTTACTACTTTGGAAGTAGATGGCTGGTTTAGAAACCTCTCTCTTTGACTTCCCCAATTCTGAGACTAAGGTCCTACATTACTTTGCATCGAAGCTGAGGGTGATTGGTTAGGGAATCTATCTCTAGGGTTTCCCTGATTTTGACGGACGGGAACTTGATTACTTTGGAAGGAAGGAGCTTGAATCTGGGATCTTGGTCCTTGACTTACTTGTCCTAAAAACCTTGATCCAAAAGCAGTTGGGCATTCCATGCTACAATGACTATATCTTTGGCAGTTAAAGCATCTAATTCTTTTATTCAAGGGTGGAGTTTCTGAAGTTGAGTTCTAGGGGATTGTGTTCCGAGGAAAAGGCCTTCCTTCCATCTTGAAACTTCCCGTATTCTGGGTTTGATTTGGACCTTGCTGTCTCTTAGGAGGCAAAAAGTTGAAATCACTTTCCGGGGTTAGGAAACTTTTGAAAGACGAGGGTGTTGGATTGGCGGGACCTTGAAAACAAAGGCCTTGGCGAAGTCCTTTGCCATCCGCACTGCCTCAGCCATAGAAATTGGCTTAGCATTCTCCAAGGTATCCAAGGGTTTGTTCATTCCCCAAATGAACTTGGCCATCAGTTGTTCCTCATCCAGCAATGGTGAGTATTTGAGGAGGAGAGCGAATGCCTGGTGATATTCCTCCATAGTTCGGCTCCCCTCGGTTAGCTCCAGGAACTCGTTCATCTTTGTCTCCAAGAAGCCTAGAGGAAAAAATCTTTTTCTGAGGTATGCTTTAAGATCATCCCACGTTCGGGTGTTCCGATCCAAGCGATTTTTCTCACAGTGGTTCCTCCATGCTATTCTCGTTGTCTCTACAATCTTCAGCCTGCAAGAGCCACCTTACGTTTTTCAATGTACCTTGTGACATCGAAGTACTCTTCCATAGCTTTGATCCACTTTTCTACAGTCTCACCTAAGTGTTCCCCTTCACCCTTGAAGGGACCTGACTGAGATATGTGTAGAGCTTTACGAATGTCAGGGTAAGCTCATCCTTTTCCACGTTGTCGTGCTGTGGCACGTCCATGCAATGAAAGCATGCTCAGAGACTATTTTAAATGGATTGAGATGCGTGGACATGAAAACAGTGAAGTACATGTGTGTATATGCTTTAAAATACAAGCCTGTGTGGGTAATAGAGAAGGACAGGGAGCCATTTTGGAGGCAAAATATCAGGAGTAGGGAGTGCCTGATGATACCCTGTATGTCAGCATTTAGGTTTCAATCAACAATAAGTCATCAATGCTTGAAACCATTGTAAAACGTCTATTTGTAGTACCTCTGGTATGGATTACGTTCACCACATCGTGTTTGCCTTTTGGAAATGATTGAGACTGAGGAATTTGCATAACCAACTTGCAGCAATTGGAGAGACTATGGACCTAAATGTATTGGCTACAATAGTTTTGACTTGAGGGCTTGGTGTTAAGGCTCTCCCTTTGATGTTGAGCTCATGTGGGCATATTGACGGGCTGTTGGTCAGTATAGTGGGCTGCTATGGTCAAGTTTTTGGTTACGAATGGTTTTTATCAAAAGTATATTGATGCCTTTGTGGGTTGTGGACCTTGATGCATTCCATGGCTATGTTGATGATTATGATGTTGATGGAAACGCATAAGAAGTGATAGGCTGATGCAGAGCTACTGGGAGGCTCATAGAGGCTAAAATACCATAGGTGTTGTGTTTTGGTGACTTATGTGCACTACTTGTCTCTGGTCTTCACAAAACTCTTTTCCAAAATAATATACTACATGATTGCATTGATGAGGCTATGTGTTGATGACCTGCTCTCACAGCCAGACACCCAGTGTGTTCCCGGCTAGACCGCACACGTCATGACATTTTTGGTGATGTCGTGCTGTGGCACGTCCATGCAATGAAAGCATGCTCAGAGACTATTTTAAATGGATTGAGATGCGTGGACATGAAAACAGTGAAGTACATGTGTGTATATGCTTTAAAATACAAGCCTGTGTGGGTAATAGAGAAGGACAGGGAGCCATTTTGGAGGCAAAATATCAGGAGTAGGGAGTGCCTGATGAAGATGCTACGAACTGGAGAAATGTAGTCAAACATATTGGGAACAACTTTGCAGAAGGAAGTTTTTGCAAAGGAGCTATGGTTTGAGATATTTTTAGCCTCGAATGTGGGTACTTTTCATCCGGAGCAGTTGCAGATGATAAATGGTCAGCTTGATGCAAGTGCTGAATCCATCAATCTTATGATGGCTTTGTGTTCATGGGATCCTAGTCAGCGACCAACAGCCATTGAAGCGCTTCAGCATCCTTTTTTTTCCCGGTTGGCTCATATACCCCACCATGCACCTACTATTTTGGCAGAAGGGGAAATTCTGGATATCCAAGGGGGCGTGCTATTCTGAGAAAACATATTGGAGAGGGGGGAAAGCTCCCGCCCCGGCAAGGGGGGCAGCTCTCTCTCTCTCTCTCTCTCTCTCTGTGCGGGTGTGTGTGTTTTCAAACACAAAGCTTTTGGATGACTTGGACCAGGATGCAGACACCACGAATACCCGACTAAAGGCTGTGCAGAGGCGGCTAGGCTTCTTAAGCAAAAAGGCAAGCAGTGGCTGCTCGGTTATGCGCCTTATACTCTTGCTGGTTGTGATTGTGATCCTCGTGTTGGTCATATTTGCCCTTGTTAGATATTTGTAAGGCTTTTCTCATTGGTGGCATACGCACGACTCCTCTACATCTCCACTATGCTTTCAGTGGCGTGATCAAGGTTTCTTTCGTGTGACAAATTTGTGTTTCAGTCAAAGTCACTGTTACCCTGTATGTCAGCATTTAGGTTTCAATCAACAATAAGTCATCAATGCTTGAAACCATTGTAAAACGTCTATTTGTAGTACCTCTGGTATGGATTACGTTCACCACATCGTGTTTGCCTTTTGGAAATGATTGAGACTGAGGAATTTGCATAACCAACTTGCAGCAATTGGAGAGACTATGGACCTAAATGTATTGGCTACAATAGTTTTGACTTGAGGGCTTGGTGTTAAGGCTCTCCCTTTGATGTTGAGCTCATGTGGGCATATTGACGGGCTGTTGGTCAGTATAGTGGGCTGCTATGGTCAAGTTTTTGGTTACGAATGGTTTTTATCAAAAGTATATTGATGCCTTTGTGGGTTGTGGACCTTGATGCATTCCATGGCTATGTTGATGATTATGATGTTGATGGAAACGCATAAGAAGTGATAGGCTGATGCAGAGCTACTGGGAGGCTCATAGAGGCTAAAATACCATAGGTGTTGTGTTTTGGTGACTTATGTGCACTACTTGTCTCTGGTCTTCACAAAACTCTTTTCCAAAATAATATACTACATGATTGCATTGATGAGGCTATGTGTTGATGACCTGCTCTCACAGCCAGACACCCAGTGTGTTCCCGGCTAGACCGCACACGTCATGACATTTTTGGTGAACCCGACGTGAAAATTGCTGGGGTGAGAGTATGTGGTGAAATCCCCGTGAACTATGTATGTGATGATTTCAGCATATGTATGAGGCAGAAAACCTTGATGGCCTATGATCTAGAGGGTATTCCTTAAGGGTACAGGCAGCAGAGCCAGTATGATTTGTTGGTACCATTTGACCCGGGTGAATTAGGGAAGAAGAAGGATTACAAGGGCTTATGACACTTGTTCACCTCAAGAGAAGGGGATAACAAGGAGCTTGTATAGACTTGTAGTTCTCTCTTAGGACTGTAGAATGGGTAACAAGGGCTTGTGACACTCATCCTTCTCGACAGCTGAGGAAGGAGAGGAGCTTGCAATGACTTGATCCATTCTTGCCACTTCAAGGGCCTATGACACTCATCTATTCCAATAACCAAGGATAGAGAGGAGCTTGTAGTGACTTGAAGCTAACCCTTTGTCTCAAGGGCTTACGACACTCGACCTTTCTGATAGCTGAGGAAGGTGAGGAGCTTGTATTGACTTGAGGTCTTCCCTACAAGTTGCAAAACAGATAGAATGCTCAAGAACTCATGAATGCCGGAAAGGTGGACACTTCTTTGTACTCTGATTGTCAGGATATCTGAAAGAAACTCTTTGAAAAACAGGGCTAAATGTATGCAATGATAATCTGAATGAATGGTTCGACATAGAGAAAGCCCAAAACACCACTGTTCGGGTTGCTAAAAATCTCCGTGTTTGTGACTATTGCCACAGCATGGCAGCACTTATATCCAAGGCAGAACAACGAACTATTATTTGCAGTGATGCAAGTCTCTCTCATGTTTTCAGAAATGGGAACTGTTCTTGTGGAGACTATTGGTGACAGTACTGCATTTCAGAGAGTGCAGACTTTGCAGTTGGCCCCGGGTTGCACTTCTCATAAAGGCAGCCACTCTAATTCATGCATATGGGAGTTGTGCAAGCATGGTAGATGCACAGGTTTTTTTTTTTTTTTTGATGAACTATCTGAGCCTGATAAAGTGTCATGGAATGCATGCATTGATGGTCATGCAGGAGAAGGAAATTCTGTAGCAAGCCAGTACATGTTTGAGAACTTGAAGTTTGTAGGTGTGAAGCCTGATAAAGTAACGTTCACTTCAGTTCTCTCGGCTTGTAGCCATAATGGTCTTGCTGTCAATGGTCTTGAGTACTTTGAATCTATGAGCAGAGATTATGGGATATATCCTGATGTGAAGCATTATGGCAGTATGCTAGACCTCCTTGGGCGTGCAGGGGACTTCAAGAGGATACAGGATATGCTGGGGAGGATGCAAATGTGGGCTGATCTGAACATTTGGTTGGGCTTGCTGGGTGCATGTCGGACGCATGGCAATTTTGAGATGGCAAAGCAGGCATTCAGTTACGCAGTGAATTTGCATCCTGAAGATGCTACTGCATATGTTTTCATGTCTAACATCTATGCTGATACTGCGGTTGCAGCCGAGATGGAAATATCTAGACAAACATGGTGCATGCAAGAAGCCTGACAGGAGCTGGATTGAGCTTGGAGTTCAAAATACCCACACGCAAAACATTGGAGTTCAAAACACCCACATGCAAAACATGCTACACATAACAAGCAAAGATTTTCACGAGAATGGTTGTGTTTTATATACAGGAAGCTGGTCATGGCATTTGGGCTGCCTAACATTGCCATGAGGAAACGAATTGGTTGAAGGTGAACTTTCATTATGTGACTGTCACAATGCTGAAAACCTTATATAATTAAGTCTAGGCAAATGTTCGTGAGGAGATCATCTCTGTGTTTATCATTACAAATCAATCAGTTGAAATGGCCTTTGCAAAGAAGCACCATAAACGCAAGATGTATGTGGTTGAGCACCTTCTTGAAGGCAAAAGTAGACGTGCTCAAAATGCCTACCTTCAAAAAAGTTTTCATCAGCATGATAGAAAAATTACACCACAAGATAGTGCTTCTAAAGCCCAGAAAAGTGAGTTGCTGAATGTACAGGGATACACACATGTCAGTCAGTTTAGAGGCAGAAGGCCGGGGGTATGTGCAGCATCAGGATGAGTAGCCTTGCTTTGTGAATCCATTCAGGCAAGATGAATCTCAGGCGCACAGAGGGACGGCTATCGTGCCTTAGAATATCGTGCATACTGGCCCTAAGAGTTTTGGAAGTTCTTATGTATATCGGCCCAGGCGTGGCTTTCTGTATCGTGCATACTGGCCCTAAGAGTTTTGGAAGTTCTTATGTATATCGGCCCAGGCGTGGCTTTCTGTATCGTGCATACTGGCCCTAAGAGTTTTGGAAGGAGATATGGCGATTCTTATGTGTAGTGGCCCAGGGTGAAAAGGAGGGATGGCTTTGAGGCGTGGCTTTTTCTGAGCTGCTGATTAGTGGCTCTTTGAAAGAAGAAATGTCCGTTCGACAGAAAAGCGGTAGCTGTTTACCAGCATCAAAATCACAGCAAGCCTTCAAAAGGTCCCTTTGGCTGATGAGCAAGAACTCGTGGGTGGATGATCATCATAATGACCGAGAGGGCTCCTTTGCTGCTTCTCTTTCGTGCAAGGGTTTGAATGATGAGGAGCTTCTTCTTTTGACTCTGTGCGAGAAAGGACAGCTGGACAGAGCGCTGGTTGTGCTCTCTCGAATGAGCACAGCCCCCTGTAGCAGCGTCTACCTATCCCTCTTAAAGGAATGCAAAAAGAATAAGGCCCTCATTCAAGCTAAGCAAGTCCATGCGCACCTTGCCCGAAGTAGCCCCCAGCTGACCGGCTTGCTGGGTGACTACTTGGTTATGACGCTGGCCAAGTGTGGTGCCATTGAAGAAGCTCGCCAGGTATCTGGTACATTACCTCACCGCACTGTCTTTTCTTGGACTGCAATGATCTCTGCATATGCAGATTGTGGCCGTGGGTATGAAGCACTCCAATTGCATCAATTGATGGAAGAGGATTCTGTGGAGCCAAACAGCTACACCTTTGTCAGCCTCTTCAAAGCTTGTAGCAGCATACAGGACCTTGGGCAAGGCAAAAAACTACATGCTGATGCTCACAGGAGAGGCTTTGCGTCAGATGTTTTCATTGGCAGCACCCTTGTGAGTATGTATGGCAAGTGTGGGGCTAAGATGGAAGCAGAGGCTGTGTTTGGTGCATTGCCCCAACGTGATCTCGTATCATGGAGTGCAATGCTCTCAGCATATTTTCAGCAGGGCCAAGGAGAGAAGGCTTTGCGTCTGTATAGACAGATGCAAGAGGAAGGCGTGACTATCAACCAGCACTCAATCGTGTGTTTGCTTCAGACGTGTGGTGCTCTGGCAGAGTTGGAAGAAGCCAAGAAAAGGGAGGCTGATCTAGAAAATGATTTGGATGAGAATGTGGGTTCAGAGGATGAAGAAGCTGAAGATAACGTGTCAAAATTTGATGAAGATGAGGGTGACATTCAAATCAGTATAGATTTGAAGAAGATTAGCCTATATAGCAACTTGGTGGCACATACCGGAGGATGTGCAGGTTTAGAGGGGGTCGATGTCGTGCTGTGGCACGTCCATGCAATGAAAGCATGCTCAGAGACTATTTTAAATGGATTGAGATGCGTGGACATGAAAACAGTGAAGTACATGTGTGTATATGCTTTAAAATACAAGCCTGTGTGGGTAATAGAGAAGGACAGGGAGCCATTTTGGAGGCAAAATATTAGGAGTAGGGAGTGCCTGATGATACCCTGTATGTCAGCATTTAGGTTTCAATCAACAATAAGTCATCAATGCTTGAAACCATTGTAAAACGTCTATTTGTAGTACCTCTGGTATGGATTACGTTCACCACATCGTGTTTGCCTTTTGGAAATGATTGAGACTGAGGAATTTGCATAACCAACTTGCAGCAATTGGAGAGACTATGGACCTAAATGTATTGGCTACAATAGTTTTGACTTGAGGGCTTGGTGTTAAGGCTCTCCCTTTGATGTTGAGCTCATGTGGGCATATTGACGGGCTGTTGGTCAGTATAGTGGGCTGCTATGGTCAAGTTTTTGGTTACGAATGGTTTTTATCAAAAGTATATTGATGCCTTTGTGGGTTGTGGACCTTGATGCATTCCATGGCTATGTTGATGATTATGATGTTGATGGAAACGCATAAGAAGTGATAGGCTGATGCAAAGCTACTGGGAGGCTCATAGAGGCTAAAATACCATAGGTGTTGTGTTTTGGTGACTTATGTGCACTACTTGTCTCTGGTCTTCACAAAACTCTTTTCCAAAATAATATACTACATGATTGCATTGATGAGGCTATGTGTTGATGACCTGCTCTCACAGCCAGACACCCAGTGTGTTCCCGGCTAGACCGCACACGTCATGACATTTTTGGTGATGTCGTGCTGTGGCACGTCCATGCAATGAAAGCATGCTCAGAGACTATTTTAAATGGATTGAGATGCGTGGACATGAAAACAGTGAAGTACATGTGTGTATATGCTTTAAAATACAAGCCTGTGTGGGTAATAGAGAAGGACAGGGAGCCATTTTGGAGGCAAAATATCAGGAGTAGGGAGTGCCTGATGAAGATGCTACGAACTGGAGAAATGTAGTCAAACATATTGGGAACAACTTTGCAGAAGGAAGTTTTTGCAAAGGAGCTATGGTTTGAGATATTTTTAGCCTCGAATGTGGGTACTTTTCATCCGGAGCAGTTGCAGATGATAAATGGTCAGCTTGATGCAAGTGCTGAATCCATCAATCTTATGATGGCTTTGTGTTCATGGGATCCTAGTCAGCGACCAACAGCCATTGAAGCGCTTCAGCATCCTTTTTTTTCCCGGTTGGCTCATATACCCCACCATGCACCTACTATTTTGGCAGAAGGGGAAATTCTGGATATCCAAGGGGGCGTGCTATTCTGAGAAAACATATTGGAGAGGGGGGGAAAGCTCCCGCCCCGGCAAGGGGGGCAGCTCTCTCTCTCTCTCTCTCTCTCTCTGTGCGGGTGTGTGTGTTTTCAAACACAAAGCTTTTGGATGACTTGGACCAGGATGCAGACACCACGAATACCCGACTAAAGGCTGTGCAGAGGCGGCTAGGCTTCTTAAGCAAAAAGGCAAGCAGTGGCTGCTCGGTTATGCGCCTTATACTCTTGCTGGTTGTGATTGTGATCCTCGTGTTGGTCATATTTGCCCTTGTTAGATATTTGTAAGGCTTTTCTCATTGGTGGCATACGCACGACTCCTCTACATCTCCACTATGCTTTCAGTGGCGTGATCAAGGTTTCTTTCGTGTGACAAATTTGTGTTTCAGTCAAAGTCACTGTTACCCTGTATGTCAGCATTTAGGTTTCAATCAACAATAAGTCATCAATGCTTGAAACCATTGTAAAACGTCTATTTGTAGTACCTCTGGTATGGATTACGTTCACCACATCGTGTTTGCCTTTTGGAAATGATTGAGACTGAGGAATTTGCATAACCAACTTGCAGCAATTGGAGAGACTATGGACCTAAATGTATTGGCTACAATAGTTTTGACTTGAGGGCTTGGTGTTAAGGCTCTCCCTTTGATGTTGAGCTCATGTGGGCATATTGACGGGCTGTTGGTCAGTATAGTGGGCTGCTATGGTCAAGTTTTTGGTTACGAATGGTTTTTATCAAAAGTATATTGATGCCTTTGTGGGTTGTGGACCTTGATGCATTCCATGGCTATGTTGATGATTATGATGTTGATGGAAACGCATAAGAAGTGATAGGCTGATGCAGAGCTACTGGGAGGCTCATAGAGGCTAAAATACCATAGGTGTTGTGTTTTGGTGACTTATGTGCACTACTTGTCTCTGGTCTTCACAAAACTCTTTTCCAAAATAATATACTACATGATTGCATTGATGAGGCTATGTGTTGATGACCTGCTCTCACAGCCAGACACCCAGTGTGTTCCCGGCTAGACCGCACACGTCATGACAACGTGAGAATCTGGTTGTCTACCACGATGCGCACGTCTCATGATTCTGTCAAAACGATTCATCGTTAAATTTTCTATTCGACTTCGTTCCAAGATTCTAAGACTTAAGAAGTTCTGTGACGTGCGTGTAGCACCACTGCGGGTGCCCTCACAACGGAGGGATCGACGACTAGTTTACCACCCAGCCATAGAGGAGAATGAGGATTACCTCCTCATTCCTGGGCTATAAAGTGTGTGGCCTGCCGTCCACACTAGCCCGGTCGCCCATGTCTCCGCACGGCGTCCTCTCCCACTGAACCCCGGATGGCCTCGACACTTCAGCTGAGCGCTGCCATCCGGTCCGCCGATGGTCACAGGCGTTACAGCCTACGTGACATTACCCCCCCCTTAAGAAGAGTTTTCGTCCTCGAAAACAAACAGGGAAAATCGCTTGGAAATTGCACTACGGCGTTCCCAAGTAGCTGATTCCTTTGTCTCTGTCCTTCCATTTAACTAGTACCTCAGGGTAAAGTGTATGGCGGGTTTTGTCAATCTCGATACCCAAGAATATCTTCCGGTTCATGTGGTATCTTTGGTGGAGTGATCAATTCCACCAAAATATCTAGAGAAACTACGTTCTCTAACCCGTGAACTGATTTCTTCAGTTTACTAACATGGAAGATAGGATGAACTTGAGAACTCTCCGGTAACTCAAGTTTGTAGGCTACGTCCCCAATCTTTTTAAGGACCTTGAAAGGACCGCAATATCTAGGAGAAAGTTTATCACACTTTCCCGTTTTCATGGTTGCTGACTGCGCAGGAACCTTTAAAAATACAAAGTCACCTTCTGCAAAGGTCACTTGTCTGCGTCCTTTATCGGCAAATGTTTTAGCGCGATCCTGTGCGCTACGAATGCTCTCGCATGCAGCTTTAAGCATATCATTCATATCTTCAAGGAACTCCTTGACAGATTGAATCTTCTTCTTATCTGGGCCTACAGCCAACGGAGACCTCGGCTGAAAACCATACATCAACATGAATGGTGTAAAGCCAGTTGTTGAATGCTTGGAGCTGTTATAAGCAAACTCCAATATGGGCAAATATTCTTCCCAATTTGATTTCTTCTTACTTACATAAGAACGCAACATATCCTCGAGTATTTGGTTAACCCTTTTTGTTTGGCCATCAGACTCCGGATGGTCCGCCGTACTCATACTCAGAGTAGTATCCAGCTTTTTGAAGACTTCCCTCCAAAAGTGGCTGTGGAACTTTCTATCTCTATCTGACACTATATTTGCGGGCAAGCCATATAGCTTGTAGAGATGTTCAATAGAGAGTTTTGCCAACTCTGGCATTTTTACCGTTTTCTTGGTGGCAATAAATTTTGCCATCTTGGTTAACCTATCCACCACCACCTAGACCGAGTCATTCCCTCGACTTGTCGTGGGTAAACCGGTGATGAAATCCGTGGAAATGCTTTCCCATTTCCCTTGAGGAATGCTTAAAGGATGGAGCAAGCCCCCAACCTTTAGCTTTTCATGCTTATTGACCTGACACTTATTGCATTGCAGCACATAAGTCTGGACGTCCTTGAATAAACTAGGCCAATAAAACTGTCGTTTATCTAGTGCATAGATCTTTTGTATCTCGGGATGACCAGCACTTGGACTATCGTGACTTTCTCTAAAAATGCATGCTCGAAAGTCACCAATAGTTGGTACACACACCCTACCCTTGTAGAGTAAGTACCCGTCGTCAATGGAGTAGTTAGCATACTTCTCCCCCCGACGAAGTTTGGCATCATCCTTTGAAACCGTGTCGAAATACAAAGGTGATGAAGGGCCTATGTCTGAGCTCTCCGGCTCAAAAATATACCCCGAAGACTCGGCTAGCCTCTCCGGACTAACTCTCGCCTCGCTACTCGCCGCACCTACGGCCAGTCTCTCTGAACTAGCATTACGTGCCGACGAGGAAGGTGGGCGCAGCTGTGACGAAGTCCGTACGCGTACAGCGCGCCAGACCTCTGTAAAGACATGATCATGCTCACACAAGCCACAGAGTGATTCCAAGAACTCATTCTTGAAAACCGTAAAGCTTAACTCATTAATTTGTGGCATGCGGCTAAGCGCATCCGCCACAACATTATATTTACCCCTTTGGTAGCGAATCTGAAGGTCAAACTCGTGTAGGAGCTCCGCCCACCGAGCTTTCCAACCTTTCAACTCGTTTTGACTCGAAAGCCATGTCAGGATTTCGTGATCCGTACGTACTTCAAAAGTGGCACCATATAAATAGTGTCTCCACTTTTTTAAGTGCATGAACGATGGCCAGTAACTCTCGCTCGTAAGCCGAGTAGTTACGCTGAGCCCTATCTAATTTCTTGCTCTCAAATGCAACAGGGCGTCCCCTTTGCAAAAGCACGGCTCCAATGGCCTCACCATTAGCGTCTGTCTCCAAGACAAACGGCTCAGTAGGGTCAACTATAGTCAAAACAGGTGCAGCTGCTATGGCTACCTTAAGTTTTTCGAAGCTTCTTTTGTTGGTCTCCCTCCCAACATATATTCTTTGTTTTTGTGCGCAATTGATCCGTCAAACGGGACTGCGATCTTCGCATAGTCCTTTACATACTGTCGGTAAAACCCCGACATGCCAAGAAAAATCTGCAGTTCTTCGAGATTTTTCGGGCTAGCCACTTGAGAATAGTTTCCACTTTCTTAGGTTCCTTCCGCGTATCATGGGCGGATATAATGTGGCCCAAATAGTGAATTTCTCTTTCAAAAAATTCACATTTGCTCTCCTTCGCAAATAGCTTGTGTTGTCGCAATAACTGGACACAAGAATATCATCTAGGAAAATTACTACGAATTTTCCTAAGTATGGACGTAAAGCACTGTCCATCAGCGTCATAAAAGTCGCTGGAGTATTGGTTAGCCCAAACGGCATAACCAAAAACTCAAAGTGACCGAATCGTGTCCTGAATGCTGTCTTCGCAACATCCTCGACCTTAATTCTAACCTGATGATACCCAGATCTCAGGTCTATCTTAGAGAAATATTTCGACCCATAGAGTTGATCAAACAACTCGTCCATACGTGGCATAGGGTACTTATTTTTAATCGTGACTTGATTAAGAGCCCGATAATCTATGCACATGCGCATAGAACCGTCTTTCTTCTTTACCACAAGAATCGGTGATGCCCAAGGACTCGAACTAGGGCGAATAAACCCTTTCTCTAAGTATTCGGTCAACTGCTTTTCCACCTCCTGTGCCTCGGAGTGGCTCAACCTATAAGCACGCTTGCTTATTGGTTTGGACCCAGGCATAACTTCGATGCCATGGTCTACTTCCCTTAATGGTGGTAAACCATTTGGAAGCTCTATAGGAAAGATATCTTGAAATTCCTGCAATAAACTTTTCAAAGCATCTACGTGCTTTGTTTTTAGAGTCCCTTTTGCCTTGGACTTTGTTGTTTCATCATCACATGCATGCCAAACAGGGTTTTCAGGAAACAGTGGGTCTCTTCCAAGGCTTTGTTTTCCATGTTTGTCTACGCAAACATTACTTTCAGTTTCAGCTACGGAAACAGAATTTACAAGAGGGTAACAAGCGTATATTTGTGCTACCTGGCCGCCGCGTGGCATAATTGAGCGATGATATAAGTGGTGAAAAGGGGACACTACGGTCTCCCTGTAGGGTGATGATATTACCCCCAGACTCAAACTATAATGTGTTATGTAAATAACTCCGAACTAGGCTAGGACCGAGGCTATACAACCACTCCCTACCTAAGTCAACATCGGCTCTAGCCAAATGCATGACCTGGAAGTCAAGCACTGGAAGTCAAGCACGGCCTCATAGTCCTGCATGATCAAAGGGACTCCCAAGACCATGGTATTCCATACCTTTTATCATAACCATTGGTGGCCAAACCAATGGTATACTCATGATCACTTGCGGTCTCTTTTAATTTCAACTTCTTGACCAATGAATAGTTCAAAAAGTTATGGCTGGCCCTATCATCTATAAAGACAGTGACTCTACGGCCACCTATGGTGCCATACATGCGCACCATGTCATGCGGACCAACACTAGGCTGCCACATAGCTGGTGTCACTGAACAAGCGTGACGCTCGTCACAATGACTCACCGTAACCTATCTGAACTTTCCGGCACTGAGAGAGGTAGCGTCTGCACCATGTGCAATTGCCTAGAGGATTTACCATCGCTCTTAGTAGGCGCCTTGCCACTAGTGCTTGCTTTTAACTTTTGGCAATCAGCCTTGTTGTGCCCCACTTCATTGCAGTTGAAGCAACGATTTTCCTTTTGTGCTTGCAAGTACTGCTCCTTTTTGTGGGTTTCAGAACTTCGTTTTTTCTTGAAGGGTCTTAGTTTTTTAGACCAACGACCCCCTGACTCCCCTCCGTCCTCTCCCCTGATTTTTCAATACGGAAACCCCTTTCTTTTAAACCCCCGACCCCTTTTTTTCTTTATCCACTGATCTCCCTGGCACCCATCTCGCGCACCACGGCGCTTGATGTCTTCATAGATTTGCACATACTTGATGGCCTAAGAGAGGTCCTTAGGTTGCAAGGGCTCTACATACTCAAGATAATCATTTGTAGGCCTCGTTTGAAGCCTCTCAATATTTGGAATGCATCGATTCCCTTCAACTTGAGTATGAGCTCTCTGTAGTCAGAGATGTACCGTGGGTGAGGGTCTTGTGTTCTATCAAACACTTGTCCCACGCATCCCAACTTCTCTCTTCTTCATTGCCTAGCAAAAACTCCTTTCAAAACATTGTTTCGAAAGCTGCCCAAGTGGTAAGACTCATCCATCACCACTTGTATGCCTTGCCAGACAATAAGAAACTAGCCTCTACGGGCTGCACATGACTAGGCTGCTTACGCAGCTCATGAATGTCCGACCATTTTGCTAAGAATGTATTAACAGAATCCTTGTTACGCTCTCGTTCCTCGCCCCCAAAACTAGGCAACTTAAAATCTTTAAGTAACGCCGAGGCTGCCTCTACGCAGGCACTGCGGCCTGTCCTTTTGGGACCATGGGTGAGGCTGCGCTCACGCATGTCGTAGGTGGGCGTCTATCACGAGGAAGAGGAAAAGATGTCGAAATAGCGGACAACACGTCTAGGCGTATGGAGATGCCCTGCAGCATCGTGACAACGTCATTCTGGACCCTCTGTAAGGTCGTCAATTGCGTGTTAACATATCTAAACATCCCACTAGAGCGCTCCGTCTCCGTGAGGATGTCGGCAAGGTCAGTAAGGTACCTGTCAAAGTCATGGTCTGCCAAGAGGTCATCGTCTCCCTCGGCGACGTCATTGTCCATATAATCCAGCTCATCGCGGGCCGGAGTGGGGTCAGCCAGGTCGGCGGCCTCTACGGGCATGCCAAGGTCAAGGGCAGGGTCACGAGACGTGGAAGATGCCTGCGGATGACGAGACGTGCCCGAAGAGCGCCCCTCCGAACGGGAGACGGCCTGGCGTCTACGGCCAGCCAACTCAGTCGGGGTAAGGCCCGGGGTATAAGGCCCGCGACCGAGGAGAGAAGTCCTGAAAAACCTACCGGACTAGTAGGTGGGGACACACTAGGACGAGCATACATTTTTATTTACTTGCAATCTAAACAATGCAATAAACCAGAAATACACAACAGCAACAGTAAAAGAAAGAGTAATAGTCACCCCCTGCAACAAGATTCTAGTCCCCGTCGAAAAAACGTCCGCGATGCAACGATCCACGAAGGTCGACGGCACGAGCAAGTAGTAAACTAAAACCGAACATGAATCCAATTTGCGCCTTACGGACCAGGGACGTGTCCATTCATCGCCATCATCACTGATCTTCCCGCTGCATTTTCGTCAAATTGGAAGCATGACTCAGGTCTCACGATCTCTCTCATTGCTGGCAACGTAAGCAGACCGCCCGATTGCTGTGGCTGTTGCACAACGCCAGAAACCGGGCTGCCGCCATCCCTCCCAAACATTGCGTCAGGGCTCTGATACCAATGTGACGTGCGTGTAGCACCACTGCGGGTGCCCTCACAACGGAGGGATCGGCGACTAGTTTACCACCCAGCCATAGAGGAGAATGAGGATTACCTCCTCATTCCCGGGCTATAAAGTGTGTGGCCTGCCGTCCACACTAGCCCGGCCGCCCATGTCTCTGCACGGCATCCTCTCCCACTGAACCCCGGATGGCCTCGACACTTCAGCCGAGCGCGCTGCCATCCGGTCCGCCGATGGTCACAGGCTTTACAGCCTACGTGACAAGTTCAAAAATAATTCCTTCAAACAAGTAATCGTTTTACTATAGATCCAACTGATTCTAGGGTTCCTTAAAGTTTGGTCAACCCTCATAGAATCCTGAGATAAAAATCCCTTCTATAGGAAGAAATATACATAACTTATCATCAGAAAATAGATCATTCATATCCTTAACACAATAATGGTCCATCAGACTAGTAATTCTTATTAACATCTGAACATTCCCCATGGGAATTTCAATTATATAGGTTCACGATTTGTCATTCCACCATTGGGCCCACTGTGGGCCCAAGGCACAAGCTACGGACAATTGTCAACATGATCCACTAATCTTATTAGTGATTTACTAAAAGTCTTGATTGTCTACTAAGTTACTAACATCATTACTGGAATTCTCTCCATTCATCATCATCATGACTTATTCAACTCATCTACTTTCAACCAGAGTTCAAAAAAAAAATCATCATCCTTCAATTAGAATTCAAATCAATTCATCAATTTTCAACCAGAATTTGAAAATCATATCAACCACCATTCGAAATCATCATCTAGGATAGCATTTTTGCTCATAACTTCAAGGTCTTAGATTCACTCGTATATATGGTCAGTATAGATTTGCAGTTATACCCATGGTATATACAGGTATTCACAAACCTTGGTGGTATAAGGAAAATGCTACTTTCAACCAGAGTTCAAAAAAAAATCATCATCCTTCAATTAGAATCCAAATAAATTCATCAATTTTCAACCAGAATTTGAAAATCATATCAACCACCATTCGAAATCATCATCTAGGATAGCATTTTTGCTCATAACTTCAAGGTCTTAGATTCACACGTATATATGGTCAGTATAGATCTGCAGTTATACCCATGGTATATACAGGTATTCACAAACCTTGGTGTTATAAGGAAAATGCCATCATATCCAGGCCTCAAGCAAGTTAGGAGTATAATCTCATAAAATTAAAGATCAACTAGATCAACCAACAAGATCCATTTATCAAAAAGAGCCATGAACTCATCCGTTGAAGACTAGCAAGGCCAATCAACCAGATCCATGCCCGTGTTTAGAAAACAACTCTTCCAACTCATTTTCTTCCTCGATGCACACCTGGGTATCCTTAGCGACCCTGAGCCAGAGCACCGTATGGTCAGCACCCTCTAGGATCCTTCGCAGGTGACCTAGCGCTTCACTCACAGGTCGATTCCTTGGCCCCTCATCCACCATACCATAGGCTCACCATTTTAACCGGACCGAGGCTGGTCAAGACCTCGGCCCGCGACCTTGCCACACGAGACATCCTTCTTTGACTCTCCATCACCTGTTGCAAAATTTTTCACTTAGGTCCCCCCCATGACCTCATTCCACAAGATAGTCAAAATTCTTCCCCAGCATTCTTAACGTAAAACAATCTTTAAAAAATAGGTTTCATATGCAAATATAGTTTCCAAGCAAAATTCCTATCTTTCCATATCATTCCTCATCTCATTTCTCATCATTCCTCATCATTTCTCATCATCCCTTATCTTTCAACATTATTCCACATCTTTCAACATCATTCCACATCGATTCACATCACCCCACATCATTCCACATCAATTCACATCATCCCACATCACTTCCACATTCATTCACATCATCCCACATCATTCCACATTCATTCACATCATTTCCACATTCATTCACATCATCCCACATCATTCCAAATTCATTCACATCATCCCAGATCATTTCCACATTTATTCACATCATCCCACATCAATCCACATCGCTTCACATCACTCCATATCATTCCACACATCACCCACATCATTCCATATCAGTCCACATCAATTCACATCAGTCCACACATTCCACACATCACTACACAAACATCACCCCACATCACTCCACATCATTCCACACCTCAATCCAATTTCCACAAACAATATGGTCTCTTTTCGCTTTGATTATCAACTTCCCTTGATATCTAGTTATCAGAATTTTTGTTCCACAATCAACTAGCTTAAAAGTACAGTTACTCTACTTTTTATACGATAGAACTTTCTAAGTCTCGGCCATTACTTGGCTTAGTCAAAGGAAACTTTTTCTTGACTCAATTCAATTAAGTCTAAATTTTTGTTCACTTTTGGATCCTTGATCCTTTCAAGAATTCTAGACTCCTTTCCTAGGGAATCTAGGAATAAGTCAGCTACAAGTATTTTACATTCATCCAACAAAGCATGTTTCTGGTCTTTTCTTGGGAAATCCCTTTTACCGTTCAGAGTGTACTTAAGATTCCATTTCTCGAGAATCTAAACGTATACTTCATAATTCCAGAAGTTAATTGTGTTCATGATTCCTCTTTCTCATTAAAATTTATCCATGTTTTCTCGATACATTCCTATGAATATTTTCACATTCTTTTCTCAATTTTTGCAATTTAAAATATGCTCAATATTCTTCTTTTTGAATAAAAGATTTATGCATACGACCTCATGGGATTCACAAAATCAATTATACCCATAATTCCTCTTTCAGCATAAAACATTTATGCACACATACTAATTCATTTTTATCTAAATGAATTATATTCATAATCCTTTCCATAATTCTCATAAATTGAATGAATCTAGAAAAATTTACGCATAACCTTCTTTATTTTTCTAGAAAATAAAAAATGCTCAAAACTCCACTTTTAGCATTAAATTTATTATGCATAAATTCATTTTCTAATGATCAAAATTTTGCCATAGTTTTTTCATATTTTCTATGAAATGAGAATGCTAAAAATTTCACTTTTAGCATAAAAAATATTATGCATAAATTCATTCTCTAATGATATAAATTTTACCATAGCTTCCCCACATTTTCTATAAATTGAGAATGCTTAAAATTCCAATTTTAGCATAAAGTTTAATTTATGCATAAACTCATATTCTAATGATAAAAATTTTGCCATAGTTTCCTAGTATTTTCTATTAAAAAAATACTCAAAATTCTACTTTTAGCATAAAATTAGTTTATGCGTAAACCTTAATTTTCTAATGATAAAATTTTGCCATAGCTTTCCCACATTTTCTATGAATTGAGAATGCTAAAATTTTTACTTTTAATTAAAAAAATTAGTTTATGCATAAACGTAAACCTTAATTCATTTAAACAACACATAAATCAAGAAGACATGGTTTTTAAGAGTAAACCATAAGATAAAATGCTTCCCAAGCATGAGGGAGGTTAGGAAGAAGATTAACATCAAAAAGAGAGAATAATTTTCATTATTTAGGCTTACCCTTGGTTTGTTTGATTCTTTACCTTGCAAAAGATGTGTAGCCCTCAAGGAAGAGGCTTGGCCACCACCAAGAAAAGAGGGTAATCTTCAAGAGAAGAAGAGGTTTAGTGAATCATAATGGAGAGGCAAGGTAGAGAGATAATGGAATTACACTAGAATGAAAATTATAGTAGAATGAAAATTACACTAGAATGAAAACTACACTAGCATGTAAATACACTAGAATGTAAAGCTTCACAATGGAGAGGCAAGGTAGAGAGATAATGGAATTACACTAGAATGAAAATTACACTAGCATGTAAATACACTAAGATGAAAATTCAAAGGAATGGGGGTCTATTTATAGGTGAGGAAGGCCACCAACCAGGCTCAACTAGGCTTCTAGCTTCAGTTTGATCCAATTTGGACAAGTTTTGGACTAGTTAAACTCACTTTTTGATCCAGTTTGATGAGAGATGAAATATCTAGCTACTTTATGATTTTTTTGAATAAAAAATCACCTCCTTGATGTGATTTCTAGGTGCCTCCTTGAAGTTGGGTTTTCTCTCTCCTAGGTGACACAAAGCCTCCAAAAAGTGTCCTAAAATACTTGAAAGCTCATAATGATGGAATCTTCACCTTATGTGAGCCTTTATTTATTACTTTCTTGTGGATAATTCTAAATTCACCCATGTTTTTATTTAATTTTTTTTTCCAACCTTAATGGATAAGGGTATCACATTTTTAAATTCAAAAGAATTTAATAAGGCTTAGAACTTTGAACTAGGGGACTCCTTGGCTCACACATTGTCCAAATCTAATACAACTTAGAAATTTCTAATTAAAATTCCGTTTCAAGGGATCTATTCCTATTGACTGGAAGAAAATACTTATACAAAAATATTTCAAAACTATATTACCTCCGAGATTACCTCTCTCTAGAATGTTTTCTCTCTTTAGACCAAAACAGGGTTTTTTTCCACTTCAGAAGGAGGGAATGATTACAAGAGACTGAAGGGGAGGTTCTTACATCTTTACATCATCAAAAGTTGGAGAGAAGAATCTTACAATTCTTGCATGACCCCAAGGCCTCAAGGTCATTTTGGAATGGCCATTGGGGCATCCAAGAATGGCCCAAGGGCCTTTCTTTTCATTCAGAACATGTGTAAGAGCCATTCTTGCATAACCCCAAGGCCTCAAATATCCACTGTTTTACTTTGAAATGTATCCAAGAGTGTGAAATAGTGGCCATCGGGACATCCAAGAATGGCTAAATGGCCATTATTTCCATGCATAACAGGTGGAAGAATGGCTCTAAGGCCATTCCTACATGACCCCTGTTGAACTATAGATAGAATACCTAATATTTACTTAATAGTTGCTCAGTCGGATATATGTATCTTTGCTCAGTCGGATTATTGCTTAGTCGGACTATTGCTCAGTCGGATTGTTGATCAGTCGGAGTTTGTTATGATCTGGATAGTCGGATATTATCTGTTAATGTCTTGTGACATTCTAGTTACAACTGTTTAAAACTGTCTGAAGGTCGCCTATTTATAGGGGCTTTGTAGTCGTCTTTTTTAAGTAGTGAGTAGTATGTACTAAGAGAAGAAGGAGAAGGCAATGTATGACTTATCTTGATCAGTCAGATATGGTATTTCAGTTTCATTCTGTTATTCTCTATCTTGTTTAGCAAATTCCTACTCAATTTGTGTTCTCTATGTTCAGTTTATGTTTAGTCTGATATGGTAATTGAAGCTAGTGTTACCTAATGGAGGTGTTTTGCTGTGTCAGTAGTATTTAGTCGTGTTGTGTTTATGGACCCTAAACACATTGGCGATCCTGCTGGTCCCGTTCTGTTACTAGAAGGGAGATGAATGTCCGAGGGGGACAAAAGAGTAGGAAGGGTTTACTATACCAGGGCTCAGGCCCGAATTGGTAACCCTGACCCGTTTCATTATGCTGACGAGGGTGAAGATGATCAGGAACACCAAATCCCTGAAGCTGTTGTTGTAGGCCAGGGGGGGGAAAGTTCAGTTGCACCAGAGAGGAGGCTAGTGGGGGGACTTCTTGGCGCCCTAATCCTGACAGGAAGGTCTGCAGGAGTTAGAAGGAGTCTTCAGTTCAACCCATTAAAGGGGGCAACCAGGCAAAGACCTAGGAAACCACCTCAGCCACATCCCATGGCTCAACAACTACCCAACCCTAGGGTGAAAGCAGCTAAATTCAGTGGAGGATCTAAGGAGGATGCTGATTGTCATGTAGCTCAGTTTGAGACAAAATGGCAAGCAAATGGGTATACTGTGTTGTACAATGATGCAGTTAAATTGCAGCAATTTGCAGCAACTCTTGAAGGGAAGGCCATGAGTTGGTTTAGCCAATATGGCATACCACACTTCCCAACATATGATGATCTTAGAATAGCTTTTTTACAGAGATTCAGGAGGGAAAAGACTCCAACAGACATTTTAAGAAAACTCCGAGACATCAGACAAAAGAAGATGCTTGTTGAGGACTATGCTCAGAAATTCAGAATTCTGGTGGAAAGGTTACAGGGAAATGAGAGACCCACCAATGAGATGCTGGCCGGTTATTTTCTGAAAGGATTGAGAAGTGGGCTGAAAAATGCAGTGGCTAGCATTGATATTGCAGGTGGAATTAATGATTTGGTTATTGCAGCTGCTAGAGTAGAGAAAAGACTTGGAAGCGGCAAGGGCAAACATACCAGAAAGAATGATTCGGATTCAGATGACCAGCCAGAGTCAGCATCAGATTCTGAGCAGGAGGATTCAGAAGCAGGATCCGACAGTGAGGAAGAAGAGGTGAAGACAAAGAAAAAGCACAAGACCAAAGCAAAACCATCCAAAGAGGAGGATTTGGTAAGTAAATTGAGAAAGATAGGTTATTCAGTTGCAGCACCAAAAGAAAAGAAGTTTTGTGAAATTTGTGATAAGGATGGGCATACGACAGCTTTATGTTGGTATAATCCCAAGAACAGGGGTCACACTACACCTTATGCAGGAAGAGGCAGGGGTGAGGTTGCAGTAAACCAGGCTGTTCCAATTCGGGGCAGAGGAGGATTTCAGAGACCAAGAACTGATAGACCACCATTAAGGGAACAGGAAAACAATGAAGGAAGGCAGGCAAGAGTCATGCCTTGTGTTTATTGTTCAGCACCAGATCATTGGATAGGGCCAAATTGTGCCTTATGGGTAAAACATAGAGAAGAAAGAGGTGTCCCAGTGCTTAGGTATAATCAGAATAACCAGCAGGGGCAGCAGCAACCTCAGAATCAACCAGCAGCTCAAGCAAATGTAATCATGATTCAATTAGAAGATGAACAGGTACAGCTCCAGCAAGGTCAAAACATACCTGAGCAGCAAAGCAAAAAGCATACTGAGGATACTGAGGGTATTGAGGATATTGAGGTATTGGCTGTTACCAGGTCTAAACAGAAAGGACCAATTGATTGGAAGGAACAAAAAGGCATCAGGGACCAGGTACAAAGAAGAATTTTGAAGAATCAGGATAAGCAAGGAGAATCGGAGTTGGAGGATGCAGAAGAGTTAGTTCTGCATCAGTCAGAAAGCAATGTGAAGATGAAGGATGAAATGGATAAAGATTGGTTTGAGGTACTCATCAATTCTCCCTTGCAATTGTCATTAGATCAGTTGTTAGCTTTGGTTCCAGCATTTAAGGAAAGATTACTTAAAAGACTTCAGGATCAGCAGTCAGGAGATAATCCGACTTTGGTTCCAGCAGTTAATAGCATTGATCCAGCAGATGTTGACTTTGTGGTTCCTGTCATTAAGGTTGAGTACCAGGGCAGGGTGTTTGATGAAGTTCTTTTGGATGGAGGATCAGGGGTTAACATTCTCCCTGAAATTATATACAAAGAAATGGGTGCAGCAAGTTTAGCCCCAGCACCATTTCAGGTGAAAATGGCAGATCAAACCAGGGTGCAACCATTGGGAATTTTGAAGCAGCAGGAAATTGAAGTTGCAGGTATGGGATTCTTGGTAAATTTTGTGGTAATCAGAATGTCCGAATCACAATCACCTTATGAAATGTTACTGGGTAGGCCTTGGTTTAGAATGGCTAAAGTTAAACAGGATTGGGGCTTGAATGTGGTGGTTCTGACCAAGGGGAAGAAGAAGATTACTGTAACCATGCAGGGTAAGAGAAATATGTCTCTTAAAGAAAAGCCATTGTTTGCACAGACAATTAATCTTGCTGAAGAAATAGAAGATGATGAGGAGGAACAGTTTTTAATGGCTAATCCAACAGTGGTGCCATTATTTGATGTTGATGTAGAAAGAATATTGCAGCCTGTGGAATATCAGAATCAGGAAGAGTCTGAGTTCTTCCCAGGTCAAGAGATTGAAGGGACAGTATTCAGACAGTTGCTAGAACAGCAAACTGTGATTGCTACCAAGGAACAGATGGAACAAGAGCAAAAGGAGGCAGGAGACATGGCTGTAAGGATTTATGACAAGAAGTATGGCACGTCCAGTCGGGTTAAAGAAGATGATCTTAAGGAATTGAATTTGGGTACAGATACTGCACCAAGGATGGTGAAAGTAAGTGTGCAGGTGGAAGGACAATTTTTGGAGGATCTTTTGCAGTTGTTACAGGACTATATAGATGTCTTTGCTTGGGAATATTCTCAGGTCAAGGGTATAGATCCTGCATTACATCAGCATCGGATTAATTTAAGAACAGATGCAGTTCCAGTGGTACAGCAAAGGTATCGGATGAATCCGAATTTTGCATTACAGGTGAAGGAAGAAATAGATAAGTTGTTAGCAGTAGGGTTCATTAAACCTGTGAGCCAGGTGACATGGTTATCTCCAATCATTGTGGTGCCTAAGAAAAATGGGAAGCTGAGAGTATGTGTTGATTACAGGAAACTCAATGCCGCAACCATAACAGATCCTTTTCCAATGCCATTTTGTGATGCAGTGTTAGATGCTGTAGCAGGTCATGAAATGTATAGCTTTCTGGATGGATTTTCAGGTTACAATCAGATTAGTGTTGCTGAGGAGGATCAGCATAAGACTGCTTTCATTACTGAGTTTGGTGCATATGATTTTACGGTCATGAGTTTTGGTTTGAAAAATGGACCACCATCCTTCAATTATGTGGCACATAAGGTTTTTGAGCCACACTTACAAGACTTCATGAGAGTCTTTGTTGATGATTTCTCTGTTTTTGGTAAGAAGGACTTACATCTGCTGCATCTGAAGTTGTGTTTGGAGAGGTGTAGGCAGTTCAGACTGGTCTTGAACCCTTTCAAGAGTGTGATTGCTGTGAAGAGTGGGATTTTGTTGGGTCATGTGATCTCACAGGAAGGCATGGCAATTGATGTGAAGAAAGTTGAGGCTATTCAAACAGCAAAGTCTCCTACTAATGTGAAGGAAGTAATGAGGTTTGTGGGTCAGATTAAATGGCATGCTAGGTACCTCAGATATTTAGCCAATATTTGTGCACCATTGACCCATTTAACTAAGAAGGATGTTCCTTTTGTGTGGGCTGAGCCTCAAGAGAAGGCATTTCAATTGTTGAAGAAGATGGTAGCTGTTGCACCAGTTTTGCAGCCACCAGATTGGACTCTACCTTTCCATATTTTTGTTGATGCCTCAGATGTAGCACTAGGGGCAATTCTGATGCAGGAGAAGGTGAAAGGATGGTACAGGCCAGTATTTTATGCCAGTCGGATATTATCATCTGCAGAAAGGAATTATGCTGTGACTGAAAGAGAAGCTTTGGGGATGGTATATTCCTTGAATAAGTTCAGGCATTATTTGTTGGGGAACAGGGTAATATTTCATGTGGATCACCAAGCTCTGCTGTATCTGATTAAGAAGCCATTGTTGACAGGAAGATTAGCCAGGTGGATGCTTTTGTTACAGGAGTTTGACTTTGTGATTGTCCACACTCCAGGAAAAGAGCATGCTATTGCTGATTATTTTAGCAGGTTGGAAACTGGAGAAGCACCAAGTGGGGTGGATGATGATCTACCAGATGCCCCATTGTTTGAAGTTCAGGCTGCTGAGTCGGATTCCTGGTATGACCAGTTTTTGACATTTTTAACTGAGGGATTTATGCCAGTAAAATTTACTCCAGATCAGAGAAGGAAGTTTGCTTTAAGGAGTAGACCATTCTTAGTGATTGCTGGAGCATTGTACAAAAAGGGCATTGACCAGGTGATAAGAAGATGTGTACCTGAGTATGAACAGAAGGCAGTAATTCAGGAAGCACATTCCGGAACAGCAGGCGGACATTTCTCAGGGGATATTACTGGCAAGAAAATATTGCAGGCTGGTTTGTGGTGGCCTACAGTTTTGAAAGATGCCCATGACTATGCCAGGAGATGTGTGATTTGTCAAAAGCTTGGACAGCCAGATAATTCAGATAGGATATCGGATCATCCTATTTTGCCTTTGGAACCATTTCAAAAGTGGGGAATTGATTTTGTGGGACCTGTCAAGCCAACAACTCCAAGAGGTAACAGGTATATTCTTGTTGCTACTGATTATTGTACAAAATGGGCTGAGGCTGTAGCTCTGAAGGATAACAAGGCTGCAAGTGTGGCCAAGTTCTTGTATCACAACATCATGACCAGGTTTGGGTGTCCTGTAGAATTGGTCAGTGATAGGGGAACTCACTTTTTGAATGATGTAGTTTCTGAACTAACAAGAACTCATATGATTATGCACAAAAAGTCTACAGCTTATCATCCCCAGGCCAATGGACAAGCTGAGAGTACCAATAAGACATTGGTAAGAATCCTCAAGAAGATTGTGCAGGATAACCAGAAAGATTGGGACTTGAAGCTGGACTCTGCTTTGTGGTCTTATAGAACAGCTTTTAAAGTTACCACAGGGATGACACCCTTCAGGTTGGTATATGGATTAGAAGCAGTTGTGCCTATGGAATTTGTGGTACCAAGTTTAAGAGTAACTGCTGAGAAAATGTCTCCAAGTTTGTCAGTGAAGTACAGGAGCAGGTATTTGATGCAGTTGGAGGAGGACAGATTAGTTAGTTCTTACATCACTGAGGTGATTCAAAGAAGACGACAGGCTTGGGTGACTATGAATGTCAAATTTAAGGTGTTTCAGGTTGGTGATTGGGTGATGGTGTACAATTCCCGGTTGGGACCTCATCCTGGTAAGTTAACACTGAGATACAAAGGGCCTTATCAAATTGTTGAAGATCTGGGGCAAGGAACCTTTATTGTGGCTGATGTTTTTGGAACTAGGGTTGAGAAACCAATTAATGGGTTCAGGTTGAAAAAGTTTCAAGGCACACCACCACATTTCGATTGGGCAAGTTCAGCATTGATACAGGTGGCACAGGTGAACATGGATCCAGAAGAAAGTCCGACAGTACAGGGATATGGGTCTGCATCGGATTCGGACTCAGTCGGATTTTGCTGGGTCGGATCTCAGATAGTCGGAGTTTTTGAAAATTTTCAAAATTTTGCATGGTGCCTTGATTTGAGTGGTGAGTGGACACTTACGGAGAATATCATTTCGAGGCAGCCGGAGTTTGATCGCACTTTTCGCGCGTACCAGAGTGTGCGAGGTCCTTTCTTTCTAGCATCCATGCAAGACCATTCGCGCATTTTCTCTGCGCTCTCCTTGCACTCGCCCATCACCATGCCGAAAGCTAAGGGCTCTGCAGGCATGCCACCACCAGCGGAGGACGAGCAGCGGGATGTTCTGAAGAAGCGGCTTCGAAGGAAGGGAGCACCCATGAGAGTTGAGGTTAGCAGCTCGGAGGAAGAGGAGCGTGCGGCTGAAGAGGACGATGAGGTTCCTACACCGTTGTCTACCAGCAAACTCACACAGTCGCTGATGGACCCCTACACCGACTTCAAAGTCGAGCTCGACAAGGCAGCACCCGCGAATGCAACATGGTTGAAGCAGGTCGGGTTGCGGGAGTTTGCAGGCTTGCCGTGGGATGACTGGAGGAATAACTTCTATGCCAAAAGCCAGGTGGAGATACTCCGAAAAACAAAAGGCGCAATTTCTGCAAAGGTGAGTCTTACTGTGGAAATGGTTGCCGAAGTATTTCAATTACCCTATGTTTCGGATACTGTCATTCCAAAATGTCGTGATGAAGTCTTGAAAAAGGAGTTTGGTCCCAGAGAAGGGGGTCGACAGTATTATATGTTAAGGAATGTTCACTATGCTAGGAGGGAACAGCTCAAATGGTATCTTGAAAGACTGTGCTCTATTATCAAATTTGATTACATGTCAAAGGAAAATTATGCACCATTGTCTTGGGCAGAAACAGGAGAGGAGGTTAGTTGGGCACATTGGTTATATGACAAGCTTCATGGAGAAATATTTGGGTCGGATAAGAGAAAAACCCAATCCAATAGCAGGTTGAGTGCTTATGTAGCTGCAATGTTTCAGTATGCACAGAAAGTAGAAGTGGGGGAGATTATGTTGCCTGCTAAAGAAAAATACAGCAAAGTCGAGAAAGAACCACAGTCTGAGAAGGTTGTAGAGCAGAGGTCGGAATGTGATGAGTTGGAACCTGACAAGAAGGAGCTGTATCAGAGTATGCTTACAGTTGGGTACAGTCCGACAGAGGCCTTCAAGGTAATATATGGAGCTCCGAAAAAACCGTATGATGAGGATGTAGAAGTGCAGCCTTTGATTGATGTATCAGGTTCACAAACACCCAAGATGTTGGGGAAGAGTTTCACACTGTCCAAGAAGAGGAAACTTGAATTGGGGGGAACCAAGTTAGTTGCCAAACTTGACTTTGGAGCACAAGTGGTGCATCAACCAGGGTTTGTAGTAAAGGATGTAAGTACTGCTCAGCAGTATCTGAAGGAACTTCAGTCTTTCATCGAGAGTCAGCAGGAGAAGATTGAGCAGCAGCATCTTCTGAATGAGATAGTAACTTCAGATGATTACCAGGATAAAAGTGCGCAGGTGAAGCAGCTTGAGGAGGAATTGAAGCAGACAAAGGAGATGCATATTGCTGAAAAGGCTCAGTTATTGGAACAACATGCATTGGAGATAGCTAAGGTTAAAATGTCTTTGGGAATTTTCAAGGAATGGACAGCAAAAATGGATGAGAGGGTTACATCCGAGTTGGCTACATTGGCTAAAGATAATGCAGAACTGAAGGTTGCTAATGAAGTAATGCAATTGAGACTTCAGCCTTTACAGGTGTTGGAAAAACAAATGTTGATGAATGAAGAGTTGGATGTAAATGGAGTGCTGATGGCACAAGGGGATGTACAGGTTTTGAAGCAACAAATGCATAGCACTATGCAGGATTCTTGGGGAATGATCAAGGAACGGATGTCAACAATGCTCAATTATCCCTATAAGGTTATGACATCAGGGTTTGTCACTCAGCATGAGGCAAGTTTGATAGAAGAGGTTGGTCAGTTAAAGAAAGAACGTGAGTATTGGATTCAGCAGGTACAGGAACTGAAAGAGATGCAGAGTGTGAAGATTCAGAATGATAGGACTGTGGAGGAAATCTTTCAGGACCTAGAAGTTCAGGTGGAAGTACCTATTATCAATTTAAGTGTGCAAACAGCAAGTCAGAATGAGCAGCCAGTGGAGACTTCAGTGGAAGATAAATCAGCAGAAATGACTGAGGTTTTGAAGGAGGTTCAAGTTGTTGAAGGGATGCAGGCTGAGCAGCAAAGTGATGTAGTACCTGACATTTGAAGAAGCAGCATCAAATTTTCTCATGTGGCCAGTCTTTTCTGATCAAGGGATTGTGAATTCAAGTCCGATTTCCTTGAAATCAACCACCGGGCTGTGCCATGTGTTGAACTATAGATAGAATACCTAATATTTACTTAATAGTTGCTCAGTCGGATATATGTATCTTTGCTCAGTCGGATTATTGCTTAGTCGGACTATTGCTCAGTCGGATTGTTGATCAGTCGGAGTTTGTTATGATCTGGATAGTCGGATATTATCTGTTAATGTCTTGTGACATTCTAGTTACAACTGTTTAAAACTGTCTGAAGGTCGCCTATTTATAGGGGCTTTGTAGTCGTCTTTTTTAAGTAGTGAGTAGTATGTACTAAGAGAAGAAGGAGAAGGCAATGTATGACTTATCTTGATCAGTCAGATATGGTATTTCAGTTTCATTCTGTTATTCTCTATCTTGTTTAGCAAATTCCTACTCAATTTGTGTTCTCTATGTTCAGTTTATGTTTAGTCTGATATGGTAATTGAAGCTAGTGTTACCTAATGGAGGTGTTTTGCTGTGTCAGTAGTATTTAGTCGTGTTGTGTTTATGGACCCTAAACAACCCCAAGGCCTCAAGGTCAAGGTTGGCCATGGGGGCATCCAAGAATGGCCCTAGGAACATTCTTTATCATTTTTGCATGACCCCAAGCCCTTAAGGTCATTTTTGTTTACTTTGAAATGCATCCAAGAGCGTGAAATAGTGGCCATGGGGACATCCAAGAATGGCTAAATGGCCATTATTTCCATGCACAACAGGTGGAAGAATGGCCCTAGGGCCATTCTTGCATGACCCCAACGCCTCAAGGTCAAGGTTGGCCATGGTGGGGGCATCCAAGAATGGACCTAGGGCCATTCTTTTTCATTCGTGCATGACCCCAAGCCCTCAAGGTCATTTTTGGGATGGCCATGGGGCATCCAAGAATGGCCCTAAGGCCATTCTTTTCATGTATAACAGGTGTAAGGACCATTCCTACATGACCCGAAGGCCTAAAATATCCACCGTTTTACTTTAAAATGCATCATAGTGCATGAAATAGTGGCCATGGGAGTATCCAAGAATGTCCCAAGGGCCATTCTTCCATGACTCCAAGGGGCCATGGGTGCATCCAAGAATGGTCCTGGGGCCATTCTTGCAAGAGTAGCCCTAGGGCCATTCTGTTCATGTACAACATAAGAAAGAATGGCCCTAGGGCCATTCTTGCATGACCTCAATGCCTCAAGGTCTTTTTTAGGATGGCCCTGGGGCATCCAAGAATGGCCCTCGTGCCATTATGTTCATGCACAACACGTGGAAGAATGACCCCCAAGGCCTCAATGACATTTTGGATTGGCCATGGGGCATCCAAGGATGGCCTCTTTTAATGCACAACAGCTGCAAGAATATCCCTAGGGCCATTCTTGCATAATCCCGAGGCCTTAAGGTCATTTTTGGGATGGCCATGGGGCATCCAAGAATGGCCATGGGGCATCCAAGAATGGCCCTGGGGCCATTCTTTTCATGCACAACATGTGGAAGAATGACCCCAAAGGCCAGTCTTGCATGACCCCAAGGCCTCAAGGACATTTTGGATGGCCATGGGGCATCCAAGGATAGCCTCTTTTCATACCCAACATGTGGAAGAATGGCCCTACGGCCATTCTTCCATGACCCCAAGGCCTGAAGGTCATTTCGGGATGGCCTTGGGGACATCCAAGAATGGTCATAGGGCCAGTCCTTTCATGCACAATAGGTGGACGAATGACCCCAAGGCAATTCTTGCATGACACCAAGGCCTCATGGTCATTTTGCAATGACCATTGGGACATCCAAGAATGGCCTTATTACATTCGTACAACAGGTGGAACAATGGTCCTAGGCCATTCTTGCATGACCCCAAGGCCTCAAGGTCATTTTAGGATGGATATGGGAGCATATACCAAGGGCCATTATTTTCATGCACACCACGTGGAAGAATGGCCCTAGGGCCATTCTTGCATTCCTCCAAGGCCCTCAAAGTCATTTTGGGATGGACATGGGGACATCCAAGAATAGCCATAAGGCTATTCTTTTCATCTACATGTCATTTTGGAATGGCCATTAGGGCATCCAAGAATGGTCCAAGGGCTATTCTTTTCATACACAATAGTTGTAAGGGCCATTCGTGAATGACCCCAAGGACTCAAATATTCCCTGTTTTACTTTGAAATGCATCCCCCAGAGCATGAAAAAGTGGCCATGGAGAAATCCAAGAATGGCCTAATGGCCAAAGGAACATTCCTACATAACCCCAAGGCCTCAAATATCCACCGTTTTACTTTAACATGCATCATAGTGCATAAAATAGTGGCCATGGAGGTATCGAAGAATGGCCCAAGGGCCATTCTGGCATGACCCCAGGGGCCATGGGTGCATCCATGAATGGTCCTAGGGCCATTCTTTTCCATGCACAACATGAGGAAGAATGGCCCTGGGGCCATTCTTGCATGACCCCAAGGCCTTTTTTGGCATGGCCATGGGCCATCCAAGAATGGCCATAGGGCCATTGGTTTCATGCACAATAGGTGTAAGGACCATTCTTACATGACCCCAAGGCCTACTATATCCACCGTTTTACTTTAAAACCCATCACAGTGCATGAAATAATGGCCATGGGGGCATCCAAGAATGGCCCAAGGGCCATTCTTGCTTGACCCCAAGGGGCCATGGGTGCATTCAAGAATGGTTCTAGGGCCTTTCGTTTTCATGCAAAACATGAGGAAGAATGGTCCTAGGATGATTCTTGCATGACCCCAAGGCTTCAAGGTCATTCTTGGGATGGCCATGGGGCATCCAAAAATGGCCTTGGGGCCATTCTTTTCATGCACAACAGGTGGAAGAATGACCCCAAAGGCCATTCTTGCATGACCCCAAGGCCTCAAGGTGGTTTTGGAATAACCTTGCGGCATCCTAGAATGGCCCTAGGACCATTCTTTTCATGTACAACATGTGTACATACCAATCTTCTATGACCCCAAGTCCTCAAGGTCATTTTGGAATGGCCATGGGGAATCCAAGAATGGCCCTAGGGACACTCTTTTTATGCACAAAAGGTGGAAAAATGGCCCAAGGGCCATCCTTGCATAACTCCAAGGCCTCAAGGTAATTTTGGGATGGCCATGGGGCATCCGAGAATGGTCCTAGGGCCATTCTTTTCATGCACTACATGTGGAAGAATGGCTGGAACAATGGCCCAAGGGCCATTCTTGTATGACCACCGAGGGCCTCAAGGTCATTTTGGTATGGACATGGAACATCCAAGGATGGCCCTAGGGCCATTCTTTTCATCCACCACATGTGGGAGAATGGTTTCATGCATAATAGGTGTAAGGACCATTGTTAGACCCGAAGGCCTAAAATATCCACCGTTTTACTTTACAATGCATCACAGTGCATGCAATAATGGCCATGGGGGCATCCAAGAATGGCCCAAGGGCCATTCTTATATGACCCTAAGGGGCCATGGGTGCATTCAAGAATGGTCCTAGGGCCATTAGTTTTCATGTGAAACATGAGGAAGAATGGTCCTAGGACCATTCTAGCATGACCCCAAGGCCTCAAGGTCATTTTTGGGATGGCCATGGGACATCCAAAAATGGCCTTGGGGCCATTCTTTTCATGCACAACAGGTGGAAGAATGACCCCAAAGGCCATTCTTGAATGACCCCTAGGCCTCAAGGCGATTTTGGAATGGTTGGGGCCATTATTCTTGGATGACCCCAAGGCCTTAAGGTCATTTTTAGGGTGGCCATGGGGCATACAAGAATGGCTATAGGACCATTCTTTGCATGCACAACATGTGTAAGGACCATTCTTACATGACCCCAAGGCCTAAAATATCCATCGTTTTACTCTAAATTGCATCAGAGTGCATGAAATAGTGGCCATGGAGGTATCCAAGAATGGCCATTCTTGCATGACCTCAAGGGGCCATGGGTGCATTCAAGAATGATCCTAGGGCCATTCGTTTTCATGCAAAACATGAGGAAGAATGGTCCTAGGACCGTTCTTGCATGACCCCAAGGCCTCAAGGTCATTTTTGGGATGGCCATGAGGCATCCAAGAATGGCCTTTGGGCCATTCTTTTCATGCACAACAGGTGGAAGAATGACCCCCCCCCAAGGCCATTCTTGCATGACCCCAAGGCCTCAAGGTCATTTTGGAATTGCCTTCCGGCATCCAAGAATGGCCCTATGACCTTTCGTTTTATGCAGAACATGTGTACTAACCATTTTTCAATGACCCCAAGTTCTCAAGGTCATTTTGGAATGGCCATGGCGCATCCAAGAATTGCCATAGGGACATTCTTTTCATGCACAACAGGTGGAAGAATGGTCCAAGGGCCATTCTTGCATGATTCCAAGGCCTCAAGGTCATTTTGGGATGGCCATGGGGCATATGCCCCTAGGACCATTCTTTTCATTCATAACATGTGTAAGGACCATTCCTGCATGACCCTCATTTTGGAATGGCCATGGGGCATCCAAGAATTGCCCTGGCCCAAGGAACATTTTTTCATGGCAAATAAGGTCATTGTTTTGCCTTAAAGGCCTCAAAGAGCATGCAATAATGGCCTTAGAGAATCAAAGCATGGCCCCAGGGCCATTCTGACATGACCCCAAGGCACATAGATCATGTCGGAAATGGCCATGGGGCATCCAATAATGGCCCTAGGGCCACTCTTGATGCTCTTCTACATGTAATAATGGATATGGGGCCATTCTAGCATTGCCTTGGTGGCACCCCAACTTTCTTGCATTCTCCTGGGCATCCAAGAATGGCCCTAGGGCCATTCTTTTCTTGCATGCTCTTGGGCATCCTAGAATGGCGCTAGGGCTACTTGATGCTCTTCTACATGCAATAATGGATATGGGGCCATTTGAGCATGGCCTTGGTGGCACCAAACGTTCTTGCATGCTCTTGTGCATCCAAGAATGGCCATCGGGCCATTCTTTTCTTGCATACTCTTGGGCATCCTAGCCTATGGCCCTAGGGCCAATCTTGATGCTCTTGTGTATGCAACAATGGCCCTAGTGCCATTCTAGCATGGCCTTGGTGCCACCCAACCTTCTTGCATGCTCTTGGGTAAACAAGAATAGCCATAGGGCCATCCTTTACCTAATCAACAGGAGCAAGAATGGTCCCTGTGCCATTCTTTTCATGCACAATCGGTGCAAGAATGGCCCTAGGGCCATTCTGTCATGTTAAGTAAGGCCACTATTTTGCTTTAAAGGCCCTTAAGTGCATGCAAGATTGGCCCTAGGGCATCAAACACTACAACACAATGCTGCCATACACGCGTTTTATACACGCGATAAATTACGAACGCGTGTATGATTGCGCCTGTAATTGAATGGAATCGGGCGCGTGTATTTTAGCATTTAAGTTCGCGTGTACGTTTGCATTTATCAACGCATGTGTAAACGCGTTTATATACACGCTGGAATACACGCATCTATACACGGTAATATTCACGGATTAATACTCGCTATTATACACGGATAAATACACGCTACTATACACGGATTAATACACGCATTTACAACAATGAAATATATTCAAAAATAAATCATGCATATGAGATGATAGAAATGTCATCAATTTAGAACATACAGTGAGACGGATTGGTTAGGGTTCGATCTCATCTTCAATAAGATCCATCCTTGCCAAACGATCAACATCAATATCCATTTGATCAATTGGTAAGGCTACGATTAAATTTATTCCACTATCGATATTCTGTACTCCATTGATAATGGTATCGATGTCCTGATCATCCTCATCAACATCACCATCATCCTCAATGGTAGGGTCATTCTCATGATCATGAGAAATGGCATGCTCATCCTCATTATCATGATCATCTCTTATTTCTTGATCATCGATCACAACATCTTCAATGGCATGTTCGACATCATCTTCATTGCGGCTTGTTACATCCTCCATATGCTCCATATCAGTGAATGTATTATACATCACTTTGGAACGTGGTGCAATAGGGATGACGTACCACCATTTGATGTCATGCACCATTGGTAGATAGATAACCTACTCAAATACACACAGTACAGTAATTAATTAGCATATCAAAAGTCAAGGGGTACGCGAGCTTAGATATATATGTACATGAGACACATTAGTAAAAAAATGCATACCTGCTCACATTGTTGTGGCAATACGAGCCTATCTTTCTTTGTTTGCCAGAACTTTGTAGAGTCAATAGTTACATATCCACTTGCATGGCGTTTTATCGTTGCATCAGGCCCTTTTTCCACCACGTTCATTTGCCATTTGACATCCAAAACATACACAAAGAAGCGACGAAAGTCAAGCCTAAATATGTCTTGGATTATGCCACAATAATCATCCATTTTTCCATTAGCTCCCTCAAAGCTACTAATGACACCGCAATCTTGTGTATTTCTCTTTTCATCAATTCTCTGTGTTCGAAAATGCTTGCCTTCACACCATATAGCATTGAACATAGTGCACTGGACCAAAATAGAAGCAATATTTGTGTAAGCAATGTGAATAAATATTAAAACCAAATCACTTACAACTAATGCAAAACATTAGTTCTATGTACCTTTGACATGCATCCTCGTGCATACTCCCATTCTTCCGCCGTGATATGCAGCCCCTCGTCGCTCTCTGCTCTCTCCATTTCCTCATGCAACCAATCAACATGGATATCATTCGGAAGTGTTGCTAGATGCTTAGGGTACGCCTTCCGAGAGCCATGTTGCCTCCGAAAGAGAGCTCTTTCTGCTTGCCTTTTTGTCTTTGCATCCTCATATCTTGTAACCCATCTGCTCATCACATCACTATTTAGGATACAAGTGAAATTGAGATCATCAATCAATGTTCTCTCAATTACTTTACTCTGTCCTTTTCCTTGAGGCACAATAGAGGTCATCCTCAAGTCCTCTTCATTGCTCCATAGTCGTGGCAAAGAGCTGTCCACCTGTCCAAGAAATTCTGAAATATATACAAGAGACTCTTGTATCAACCAACCCTCGGCCATGCTTCCTTCAGGCCTTGCACTTTGCCTCACAAAGTCTTTTAAGGTCTTCATGAAGCGCTCTAGGAAGAACATCCAGCGTGCATGCACAGTACCACATAAAGCAATTTCGTCCACAAATGCACAATGAGATGTAGTTGACTTGTGAGAATGGTTCGCGGAAAAGTCTCCTCTACCAAACAAACCACCTCCACTGCCATAACAGGCGCATCATCCAATGTGGCTGGATCAATTGCTTTGGAACTAACATATCTGAAAAATAAATAAATAGTACGTTATACCTCATGCACGTTCATTTTGCAAGGTATAATGAAGGGTGATCTGAGCATGGGTTTTACATACCTCACAAGCTCGCCCATCTTATAAATACATTTTTTCAAACTCTTATTTGCACAATGGTCGATGCTAGTAGGTAGTATGAACTGCGCACATAAGAGTACATTTATGGTTTATGGCATTATAAAATTTAATTTCAACGTACGTACAAGACTTGGAAAACACTTACTTGAAGCATCTTGTGCCAATCGTGGGACTTCAACCCATATAGTTGCTCAACGCCTCTTTTCTTAGTAGTTGTAAAGGCTCCCTTCAATGATCTCATGCATCCAGTGGGAGTACGCAAAGTGGTGATGGCCTGCTTTACCTGCTTCTCCTCTTTCTTTGATATAATCCATGGTGCAGGCGGAAGACGAACGTGCCCACCCACCTCTCGTGGCCAAGCTTGATGCATACGTCCTGCGACCCGCAAGTCCTCACGTACGCTAACATTGTCTCGTTTACCAATAATATGTTCCCAAATACCAGATCCCACATTCTTGAAGATGTGCATGGGATCAAGAAGATGGTTGATCTTAAGATGGGTCCAATATGGCAGCCGAAAAAAAATGGAGTACCTACACAAGGGATTGCTCTATGTGACCTTTAATCCAATTAGAGACTACACAAAACAAGATTGAAAAAACATCACTATACCTGTTCATGCCATCTGGAGGAAGAATAGTTGTAGACTCCCAAATACGCTTCCAATCTTTTGCACGAAGTGTTTGTGGAGGAATGTTACTCTTACTAGCAACATATTTAGGATGATCTGAGGGGAGAAATCGATGATGATTATCGAATATAGTCTTACACAAACCGTCAGCATACTCATGTACTAACGAAGGGCCACAAACAGGACATGCATGTTTACCCGATGTTTTCAAACCTGTTAAAATATAAATAAAAGTTAGAATAATAAAGTCAAACCGTCTAATTAATATATATAGCCAATAGTAATAGAGTAGGGAGGTAATTAGAATTCTTACCAGAACAATCGCTGTATCCTGGAAAGTCATGCATTGTCCACATCAACACTGCTTTTAAGTCGAAGTGTCGAGAGGAGGGAGGCCTACTAATGTCCACCACCGCAACACCTCTCCATAGTTCCTCCAACTCATCAATCAGTGGTTCAAGATAAACATCCATATGCTTGACTTTATGTTTCCCTGGAATTAGAAGGGATAACATAAGATGTCCCTTCTTGATCGCCATTGATGGTGGAAGGTTGTAATTCACCAACACAACTGGCCACACGCTGTATGCGGTGCTTTTGAAACCAAATGGATTCACTCCATCCATACCCAGGCCAAGTCTCAAGTTTCTGGGCTCTGTTTTAAAGCTGGGCCACTCATCTTCAATATGCTTCCAAGCAGGAGTGTCTGCGGGAATTCTCCACATGCCATCATCCGATCGATGTGAGGAATGCCATGACATGAGCTCTGCTATGGATTTGCACCTGAACATGTGTTTGATGCAAGGAATTATAGGAAAGTGTCGCAAGACTTTACGAGGTACATCAAAACTCTTCATATCTGTTCTGTACCTTGCTTCGCCACAAGTGGGACAATGTAGAGCCTCCTTATGCGTCCCACGAAACAGAATGCAATCATTGATGCATGCATGTATTTTATCATAATCCAGTCCTCCAAGAGATGTCACATAGCGCCTCGCTATGTCTCTTGAGGTGGGTAGCCTATTTTCCTTTGGAAGCATGTTTGATAATAGCCTGCATCCAATATCATCAATTATAATTAGTCTTAAATCCTAAACCTTAAACCACTAATTCAAATTTGGAAGTTAGAATGCTTACTTCAACAATGCGTCAAGACTTGCATTGCTCCATCCATAAACTGTTTGTATATTAAGCAGTTCAAGTGAAGCACGTAAAACTGAGAATGTGCACCCTTCAAACACCGGTGTCGATGAAGCCTTATAAAGGTGCTCTTGTTCCATATCATCTCGTCGACGCTTTACGTGCTCTCGTCGCGCGTAGGGTACCATGTTAGGGTGTGGTACTGCATCCTGCTTCAATTAGAGTTTATATATTACAACTCTATTAATTTAATTTGGATACCATGAGTCATTTGAATACCATCAATTTACATCTACTCACCTCTAAACCTGTTTGATTCCATTCTCCATACATGGAGATGTGATTCAAGGTGATTCGACGTGCTCGTACAATGCATCCTTGACATCGATTACACATACATTTGATCCGTTGTCCCAACCACACATCGCGATTACGATGACGCATTGTCTCATCTTCCCCAGAACTGCTTGAAGAGGTTGATGACATCCTGTGTACAAATCAGAAAACACATGGAGGGAGCACCGAGTCATTATCTGGATCTGAGTAGTACTCAGACTTATAGTATCACATTCCATATTGAGGATGTGATTGTATATATTTTTTTGTAAACTCAAGCCATGGGCTACTTCGAGATATGGACTCCCTTGTATACATGTATGAAATTTTGATAGTAATATTGAATTGATTGATCGATAGTATTACATTCATGTCTGTCTTGAATCGTGTATTGACAATGTATGCATTCATGTCGTTCTTGTCTTAATCTCCCTCGTGCATATGTTCTTCGTGGATGGTCTAATGGGATGGTCTAATGCAAAAAAAAAAAATCCAGAGAGTGCTATTGGGTGCTGGAATGCTGGAACAGTATTCAGGCACCAAATAGCACTCTCTGGATTTTTTTTTTGCTCTCTGTTCGCGTGTATAAACGCGTCAAAACTGCTAAAACTCGCGTGTATCTACGCAGATACCCTGTAAAATACGCATGTATTAATGCGTCAAAACTGGTAATTACGCGTGTATAAGCGCATCTAAAGTAAAGAAACGCGTGTATAGACGCAGGTATAAACGCGTCTGAGACATCTGAATTGAACAAGACACGGCTATACACCCGTGTATAAGCGCGTCTAAAATAAGAAAAAGCGTGTATAGCCGCATGTATTAACGCGTCTGTAAAAAGAACGCGGCTACACACCCGTGTATAACCGCATCTGAGAGGTGCTATACACGCGCTTTTACACGCATGTCTGTGGCCGCGATGATACACGCGCTGATACACGGGCCCGCTACTTTTTTGCACAAGTCATTTTTAGCGGCTAGGAGCGCGAGTATGAGCCCGATCCCTTGTAGTGAAAGAATGGCCCCAGGGCCATTCTGTCATGTCAAGTAAGGCCACTATTTTACTTTAAAGGCCCTTAAGAGCATGCAAGATTGGCCCTAGGGCATCAAAGAATGGCCCCAGGGCCATTTCTTATATGACCCCCCAAGGCACATAGGTCATGTTGGAAATGCCCATGGGGCATCCAAGAATGGCCCTAGGGCCATTCTTGATGCTCTTCTACATGCAAGAATGGATATAGGGCCATTCTAGCATGGCCTTGGTGGCACCATCTTTCTTCCATGCTCTTGGGAATCCAAGAATAGCCCTAGGGCCAATCTTGATGCTCTTGTGCATGCAACAATGGCCTAGGGCCATTCTAGCATGGCCTTGGTGCCACCTAACTAGGCCATTATTTCCATGCACAACAACAGGTGCAAGAAGTGCCCTATTACCATTCTTTTCATGCACAACCAATGCAAGAATGGCCCTAGGGCCATTATTTCATGGCAAATAAGGCCACTATTTTGCCTTAATGGCCTCAAAAAGAGCATGCAAGCCTTTGGCCAAAGGGCATCAAAGAATGGCCCCAGGGTCATTCTAGCATGCCCTTGGTGGCACCAACTTTCTTGCATGTCCTTGGGCATCCGAGAATGGCCCTAGGACCATTCTTTTCTTGTACAATAAGTGCAAGAATGGTCATTGGGAATCCTAGAATGGCCCTAGGGCCAATCTTGAAGGTCTTGTGCATGCAACAATGGCCCTCGGCCATTCTAGCATGGCCTTGGTGCTACCCAATCTTCTTGCATGCACTTGGGCAAACAAGAATGGTTATAAGGCCATCCTTTTTCATGCACAACTGGTGCAAGAATGGTCCTAGGTCCATTCTTTTCGTGCACAACCGTTGAAAGAATATCCCTAGGGCCATTCTTTCATGGCAACTAAGGCCACTGTTTCCACTAATAGGATTGAGATATATACGTAGATGAATCCAGGAACATGCCCAAATACTTATGGTAGTCAACCCACAAGACTATATAACTATCAACACCATTATGTGTGAGATCCCTCTCCCCCTCCGCGTACCCGGACTCCCAGTAGTAGCTGACAACGGAAGCAGCCCCCTCATGCGCAGGGTAGGGTTTCTCACTTGGGGCCTCGTCCATGAATGTCTGGGCACGAGACTAGGCTGGTGGTCACTCCGAAAACCGAAATCGGGAAAATTTTCCATGCCCGGAAAGCAGGGACGATTCCACCTTTTTGAATTTTCTTAATGAATTTTTTTTCTAACGAGATCAACTCTAAACTATCCTTCACCTGAATAAACCAGATAGAAGGAAACTATCGCTGATATAATTTGATCATTTGAGTAATTTCAACGCTTTTTTCCTAATCAAGATCAGGCAGCACAGCCGTCGTTGATCCACTCAATTGAGAAATTTATCAGGGAATTAACTAGCTACTCAAATCCTAGCGTAATCCTAAGATTTTTCAGTTTGATTATTAAAACTCCACTGATTCCAGCCTATCCGGCCCATGGGTTAGCCACTACCCTACCACTGGAATCGGTAGAACCAAACAAGTACTCACCTACCCATAATTGAAATGCCTTTCTTAACTTTAGCTTTAGAAAACAGATACGCAATGCCTTTCTTAACTTTAGCTTTAGAAAACAGATACGCACACACTCCTCTTGAAAACTTTAATATAAAAATAATCCATTGACAAAATAGATATGATCACAGATTTCATAATTCAAAATTTCCATTCAATCCCTTGTTTCACAAAAACACTACCATTCTAGACTCTCCGTTGGGACCAGCTGGTCAGCAACGAGATCCAGTAACAGATTACAATAATCACTTTGTCAACATACATATATATATCTTCCTCGACATACGTATGGGTGTCCTAAGCACCGCGAGCCCGTGCATCGCCTGGTCAGAACCCTCCAGGATCCTCCTTAGGTGTCCTGGTACTTCACTCAAGGACCGCATCGACCCTCGCCCATCCTACCGGAAGCACACCATTTTTCACCATACCCAGGCTGGTCAAGACCTGGGCAGGTTTTTTGCCGTGTGAGCTATCCCTTGCACACTCCCTGCCAGCTGTTGCAACCGAACTTCCCTTAGATAAACATATATGCCAAATTCTCCCTCCAGCATTCTGGCGTAAGACAGTCCTTTAAGAAAACAGGGTTTCTATGCAAGTTTTCAGTTTTGATTTTGTTTGAAAACCATGAATAATCTTAAATCCGTATCCCAATACTTCTAGATCTAGGTCTGAATTCCAAACAGAATTCCCCGAGTTCTGTTAACTTGATCCTCAGATCAAAATCAAAAGTCTTAACTTAGTTTCAAATTCGGTGGGGGATTTGAGTACATTTTTCCTGAACTGGGCACATCGTCATTGATTGAAATTCATGAAGGAATTAGGTCTTCGTCAATAGTCTGAATCAGAGTTTAGGTCTGGAAAGGTTCTTCCTAAACTATCTTTCTCGAAAGGTACTATTTCAATTTCTCTTTTTCTAAATTTCGTTCGACGAATATTTGCTTACAGATTTCTAAAACATGAACTTCTTATGAGGAATAAAATAATCATTTATCTCAATCTCGGACTTCGATAGTTTAATTGAATTTTCTCATTACCATCTTAGTGAATATGAAATGGTAGCATTTCTTCTCAAAGATTAACTACTTATTCATTTTTCCAATTTTTGCGGAAATTAAACAAAGGATTAAGGAGAACCCTTATTTAATTATAAAGATTCTATATGCATCTAATTATGCATAAAATCCAATTCTGATGAAAGTCACACTTTTATCATCATAAAATTTATTTATGATGAAAATCACTCTTTTAACATGAAAGAATTTCTTTTATGCATAAATATCATTTATGATGAAAATCACACTTTTAATATAAAAAAATATCTTTTATGTATAAAAATCAATAATGATAAAAGTAACACTTTTATAATAAAAAAAATTTCTTTTATGCATACTTTTATGCATAGAAATCAATAATGATAAAAGTAACACTTTTTTAATTAAAAAATATTCTTTTATGCATACTTTTATGCATAGAAATCAATAATGATAAAAGTAACGCTTTTATAATAAAAAAATATTCTTTTATGCATACTTTTATGCATAGAAATCAATAATGATAAAAGTAACACTTTTATAATAAAAAAAATATTCTTTTATGCATACTTTTATGCAAAGAAATCAATAATGATAAAAATAACACTTTTATAATAAAAAAATATTCTTTTATGCATACTTTTATGCATAGAAATCAATAATGATAAAAGTAACACTTTTATAATAAAAAAATATACTTTTATGCATACTTTTATGCATAGAAATCAATAATGATAAAAGTAACACTTTTATAATTAAAAAAATATTCTTTTATGCATAAAAACCAATATGATGAAAGTAACTCTTTTGTAATAACAAAATATACTTTTATGCATAAAAATCCATAATGAAGAAAGTAACACTTTCATAATAAAAAAATTATCAATAAATATCTTTCATAGAATTTAATTCTATTGAAAATCATTCTTTTATAAAAATTAATCAATATGCATCTTTCTATGCATGAATGAAAATGACACTTTTAGAATACTCTAACGATGGGGATTACTCTTTTTGATTAATAAAAGATGAAATTTATTTCACAAATTTTTAGAAAATTTTGCCATAACCTCCTTTGTATGGCTGACCATTTTTCAATTTTTAACTCACTAAAATTAATTAGAAGTTCACCAAGAGTATTTAAATCATTATAGTGTAAACATTTTCTACTTATTTGAGAGAACATTATGAAAAACTTGATTTTATCCAATAATCAATCATCTAGGATCAAGAATGGTTGGATTTACTAAAGAAGAGAGGGGAATGCCTTTTTTCAATGAGGCATAACATCATTTCATTTTAGAGAAGATAAAAATCATAAAAAAACCATAAAAGAAATAGAAAAGAGAAGAATCTCCAACTTACATAGATAATTTGAGAGCTTTCCTTTGGCTTGATGGTTTGAGGGTTCTACTCTTGTTTGAAACAAGAGTGGCCACTAATCTTTAGAAGAGGGAAGGTAAAAAAACTAATGAATTATGAGTAAATTCACAGTTTTCTGGCACCACGTGGGAGAGGCAGGGTCACAGTGCAAAACACTATTGAGTTTCAACAAAGGGGAAGGCTTCTATTTATAGGAAAAAGTGAGCTTCTAACCAAACCAACTGATTCTAGAGTTTTCCAGATCAGTTTGGTCAATTTTTGACCATTTTTGGGTCAGTTTAGTCCACTTTTTGGATCTAGTTGAAACAGGAGCGAGGAGAGATAAAAATATCTCATTATTTGGGAGTTTAAAACTCATTCAAGCATGTGAAATAGGTGCCTTCTTCTTGAGTGGAATTCCCCCATACTGAGGTGTCAAAAATGCATCATTACTTCTGAATATCTCTCTTTTTTAACTATTAACCTTGTCCTTAGTCAACTATTCATCTTATCTGAGTATTTACTCATTTTTGGGAGATTTTCCTTTTATTCTTCTATTTATCTCCTTCCTACATTGGGATGAATCTTATTGGTCCATAGGAACCTTAATTTAAATTTTTGAAAAAATCATAACCCTCAGGATAATGCCTCTTGAACAGATTATACGTAATTTCTAATGCACCTTCTGAAAATCTTTTTGAACTTCTGTTTCAGGGGAACTTATTTTAATAAGATGAGATATTTTTCTATCCAAAAATATTTAAAAATTGAATTACCACTCTTTAGAAGATTTTCTCTCTCTAGGCCAAAACTGGTAGAAACAAGATCTTATATATTTCTGAAGAGGGATTTGATTACAGGGGAAGATGCTGGACATCTTGAGATCCTGGGGAGGAATCTTACATTCTCTCCCACTTGAAAAACGTGAGATATCCTCATCTCGCAAACTGGGGGTAGTCCCACAACAGATCGGCTTCATTCTCCCAGGTGGCATCTTCAAAAGGATAGAACTTCCATTTTACCAGTAATTCTCTAAGAATTCTGTTCCTAAGAATCTTTTCTCGAACATCAAGAATTTCTTCAGGTTGGAGTTCCATCTGCCCTTGGGTTGAAGAGGTTAGGATTTCATCATCAAGTACATGATTTGGGCTTGGCACATATTTCTTTAGAAGGCTTATATGAAATACATTATGAACTTTGAGATGAGGAGGCAGAAGAAGTTTGTAGGCTAAGTCACCTACTTTCTTTGTAATCAAATATGGTCCACAATATCTGGGGCATAACTTCTTGTACCTACCAAGAGATAGAGAACTTCTTTTGGGCCGTACTCTAATGAAGACCATATCTTCTTCTTCAAACTTTCTGTCTATCCTCTTCTTATTTGCATACTGCTTCTGTCGATCCTGGGCAGCTTTAATATCTTTACGAATTGACTGCATCTACTGCTCCATGTCGTCAAGCATCTGTCTGGACATCTCGACCCTAATCAATGGGTCGGACCAAGTTAATGGAGTTAAGCAATCTTGTCCATACAGAGCTTTAAAAGGGCTCATCCCGATACTTCGGTGATAAAAAGCATTGTAGGCAAACTCGACTAGGTGCAGATAGCCTAGCCACTTCTTGGGTTCCCTGCCACACACAACATGACCGAAGTATATCTTCGATTACTTGGTTTACCCTTTCAATTTGACCATTGGTCTCTGGGTGATAAGCTGTGCTGAGATCCAAGAAAGTTTCCACTGCTTCGAAAAATGCAATCCAGAACCTTGAAGTAAATTTGGGATCTCGATCACTTACTACTCCTGTGGGTAGGCCATGCAGTCTGAAGATTTCTTTAAGGAACACTCTGGCCACCATTGCAGTGTAGGTTTCTTTTACTGGGATCAGATGGGCAACTTTCGGTTAGTCTATCAACTACCACAAAAATAGAGTTGTAACCTGATTGCACTGAAGGTAATCTAGTAATAAAATCCATACTGATACATTCCCACTTCATCTCGGGGATGTCCAATGGATGTAACCTCCTAGGCATTTTTACTCTTTCAGCTTTGACTTTGTGGCATGTCAGACATTGACGTACATGATTCAGTACATCCTTTTTCAAACCAGGCCAAAAGAAGCTTTTCTTTACAAACATGTAGGTTTTGATGAAACCTGGATGTCCTGCTATAAGGCTGTCATGGGCTTCATTCAAAATTTGACCCTTGGTTCCCTCATCATTTGGAATGCATAGCCTGCGATTATAATACATAATGCCATCATCCAGGCTGCTGTACCCTTGAACTCTGTTCAACTCCTGTGGAGTTTTGCTTTCCTACATAAGTAGGGTAGCAATAGGGCCAAAGAATCTATCCTGCATGATCTTCTCTCTTGCTTCAAAAATCAAAGGATTTGATACTACAATAATTGCAAGCAAGGAGACTTTTTTGCTGAGGGCATCTGCTACCACATTTTCTTTGCCTGGGCGGTACTTGATTTCAAAATCAAACTCCTGTAGGGTCTACATCCACCTTCTTTGGCGCATGTTGAGGTCCTTCTGAGTGAAGATCCACTTTAAGCTCTGATGATCTGCCATCAAAGTGAATCTTCTTCCCAGTAGGTAATGTCTCCACAACTTTAAGGCATAGACTACTGAAAGTAATTCCAGGTCGTGGACATCATAATTCCTCTCATGCATTCTAAGCTTTCGGGATTCATAGGCCACTGCATGAGTGCACCTCCCAGGGCAAAACTACTTGCAATAGTTATTACTACCTCAAAGGGTAGAGAGAAATCTGGCAGCTTCAGAATGGGACTAGTTATCAAGGCGGTCCTCAGCTTATCAAAAGCACTCTGGCACCTGGCAGACCACTGAAATGGGGTATTCTTTTTGAGAAGGTTAGTCAGCGGGGAAGCTATGAGAGCATACTTTGGTATAAAAATTCTATACTAACCAGTCAATCCCAAGAATCCTCTGACTTCTTTCACTGTCTTTGGTTCAGGCCAATCTATGACTGCTTGGACTTTTGCAAAATCTATAGAAATTCCATCTTTGGATACCAGAAAGCCCAAGTATTCAACATGGTCGGCAGAGAAAGTGCATTTGCTCTTTTTTGCAAAGAGTTGGTGCTTCCTTAGAATCTCAAGAACTTTTCGGACATGAGTCTCATGGTCAGTTGCATTCCTTGAGTAAATCAGAATGTCATCCAAGAAAACTAGAACAAAAGAATCCAAGTATTCTCTGAGGATATCCTGCAATGTGCGATTGAATGTAGCTGGGGCATTAGTTAATCCAAACGGTATGATAGTAAATTCATAATGCCCATAGCGAGTATTGATGGCTGTTTTCGGTATATCTTGATCATTGATCCTGATCTGGTAATACCCAGATTTGAGATCTATCTTTGTGAAGATCTGGGCTCCGTTTAGCCTGTCCAAAAGCTCATTAATTCTTGGAATAGGATACTTATTCTTAACTGCAGCAGCTGATTTAGACCTCTGTAGTCCACACAAAGTCTAAGCGTTCCATCTTTCTTTTTCTGAAAGAGAACTGGTACACCCCAAGGTGAAACACTGGGTCTTACAAACCCTTGTTCTAACAGCTGTCTAAGCTGTTCCTTGAGTTAAATGGCTTCAGGAATTGGCATTTTGTACGTGCATAGGGCTACTGGGGGTCAATTCAATCACATGATCTACTTCCCGGATTGGAGGCATTTCAGTTAGCTCTACTGGGAATAGATCATCAAATTCATTTAACCATTCTGGTTCTTTAGCCTTAAGCTTTGAGTCTACTGGGTTCATTTTGACAACATAAATTTGCTGCTTCTTTCTAAGTCCTTTCAGCAACCTAGAAGCTTTTACTAACTGAAGGTCTGGGAATCCGGAAACTCCAGTTCCTTGAACTTTGTTCCCGTGAAGGTCATGGAAGGAAATGGTTCCATTGTGACAGTGTATGTCAGCTTGATTTTTGTGGAGCCAATCCATTCCAAGGATTCCATCAAAAACTCCCAGAGGTAAGACTTTGAACTGACAGTCGGTTACATTACCATCTAGATTGAACTGGATAAGATCTGTCTCATGGTGAGTGAAAAGAGTCTTCAAACAGGCCAATTCAACTTGCATGGGTTTCCCTGATTTCTGTTCTAAGACTAGCTTACGCAAGCATCCAAGGGAAATGAATGAATGAGAACTGCCTGAATCAATCAAAATCTTAAAAGGCTTACCCTGATATTTTGCTGGAGTATGGATGACTGAGAACTGACGGTTAGGTCCTTGGTTTCAATTGCAGCAAAGATCTTCCCTCTTTCCTCTTCTACTACATCTGAAATTGTGACTGCTTTGGCTACTATAGTCTGAGGTGGAACTCTCTCTCTTTGGTTGCCCCCATTCTGGGAGGGAGTTCTAAGGTTACTCTGGACAGAGGCAGATGGCTGAGCTGGAGTTCTTCTAGGATTTCCTTGACTTGGGCAAGACGGACCTTGATTAGACTGGTATGAAGGGGTTGGTCTCTGAACTCGGGGTCCTTGACTTCCTTGTCCCCTTGACATGGCAGGATCGGGCAGTCTTTCAGTTGGTGACCAAAACCTTGGCATACAAAACATCGGTTTTCACTTTTGACCTCATCCCTTTAATTTCTTGAAAGAGGTGGGGCTCTTGAGAAAGTATTCTGGGGGAAGGGTCTTCCTTCACTTTGGAATCTTCCTACATCCTGATTCTGATTCGGGCCTTGCTGCCTCTTTGGGGGTGGAAAGTTTGAAGTACTTCCCTGGGCTTGGAATCTTTTAAAGTTAGAGGGTGCAGGCTTTGGCGGGACCTTTACTACAAAGGCTTTGGCAAAATCCTTTGCCATTCTTACTGCTTCAGCCATGGACATTGGCGTGGCATTTTTGACCAGTGTATCCAAGGGTTCGTTCATTCCCCGAATGAACCTAGCCATGAGTTGTTCTTCATCTAGAGGTGGTGAATATTTGAGTAGAAGAGCAAAGGCCTGGTGATATTCCTTGATGGTTTTGCTCTCCTGCTTTAGCTCTAAGAATTCGTTCATTTTGATTTCCAAAAATCTAGGGGGACAAAATCTCTTTCTTAGATAGGTTTTTAGGTCGTTCCACGACTGAGTATTTCTATCCAGACGGTTGGTGTCACAGTGGTTCCTCCATGCTACCTTGGCTGTTTCCACTATTTTCAGCCTGGCAAGAGCCATTTTGCTCCGCTCATTGTAGCCTGTGACGTCAAAATATTCTTCCATGGCTTCCACCCATTTCTCCACAGCCTCGCCTAGGTTCTCTCCTTCTCCTTTGAAGGGTCATGGCTGAGTCCTATGAAGAGCCTTACGAACATCAGGGTCAAGCTCGTCATCTTTAGAGAGAGGGTCTGGCTGACGACCACAGTTTCCTCGTCTCATGATTCTATCCAAAATTTATATATTATTAAATTTTTATTTTGATATCATTCACGAGATCCTAAGACTTAAGAAGTTCGAAAAACAATTTCTTAAACAAGACAATGATCTTATTGGAGATCTATGACATATGTCCGATAACAGATTTTTCTTTATTAGATCGTCTAAACAATCACTTATACAATAGGGGATTTTTCTCCGAAAAACATTTCTTTATTTATATAAAAGTTGCAATATGTACATAGAGCAGCTCGGCTCCAAAATTCAAAATCTCCTTGGGAGTCGCATAAGACGACAGTACTGGGCCATAGCCATGCCGTGATACAAACGTTCACTTACTGACAAGGGAGCTATTATTTTCTCCTTAGGAATAAAACAACTAAGGAGTCTGTAGACTTGGCATGAAAGTCTGAAATTCGGAGGCGTCGAATGATATAGAATGACGCCATGCACCATTTTCAGTTTTAACAAAATCATAGCCAATGAGAGGTTCTGCCATAGCATTGCACGGCGGTCGCAAGAGGCGTGGACATACTGCCCTTCAAACCACTTATGCTATAGTTTCTCCACTGGGTAAGGAAAATATAAATCCTCGAAATGGCATGCGAGTCTAGCTCGGCTTGTTCGAGTTGAAGCGGAAGAAATGAGATGTTTGAAGGCGAACGGAGTCATATCTTTAGACTAGGTGAGGTCGGGAATACCAGATAAATAGGAAACTTCCATCTATAAAAACAATTTCTTTGATTAAAAATTCTTCGTTAAAGAAGCTTACGGAATGAAAATACATTATGAAAATGCTTTTTCTGAGTTTTTATTATCAATTTCTAATAAGAATTTGTTTATCCTTATTAGCTTTCAACTTTGCTCCGATACCAACTGTGAGATCCCTCTGCCCCCTCCGCCCACCGAACTCTCGGTAGTAGCTGATAGAGCGGAAGCAGCCCCCTCATGCGCAATGCAGGGTTTCTCACTCGAGGCCTCGCCCACGAATGTTCAGGCACGAGACTAGGCTGGTGGTCACTCCGAAAACCGAAACTGGGAAAATTTTCCATGCCCGGAAAGCGGGGATGATTCCACCTTTTTGAATTTTCTTAACGAATTTTTTTTTCTAACGAGATCAACTCTAAACTATCCTTCCTTTGAATAAACTAGATAGAAGAAAACTATCGCTAATATAATTTGATCATCTGAGTAATTTTGATGCTTTTTTCCTAATCAAGATCAGGCCCAGCCGTTGATCCACTCAATTCAGAAATTTATCAAGGAATTAACTAGCTACTCGAATCCTAGCATAATCCTAAGATTTTTCAGTTTGATTATTAAAACTCCACTGATTCCAGCCTAACCCCATCTGGCCCATGGGTTAGCCACCACCCTACACTGGAATCGGTAGAACTAAACAAGTACTCATCCACCCATAATTGAAATGCCTTTCTTAACTTTAGCTATAGAAAACAGATACACACACACTCCTCTTTAAAACTTTAATATAAAAATAATCTATTGACAAAACAGATATGATCACAGATTTCATAATTCAAAATTTTCATTCAATCCCTTGTTTCATAAAAATACTACCACTCTGGACTCTCTGTTGGGACCAGCTGGTCAGCAACAAGATCCAGTAACATATTACAATAATCACTTCATCAACATACATATATATATCTTCCTCGACATACCGTATGGGTATCCTAAGCACCGCGAACCCGTGCATCGCCTGGTCAGAACCCTCCAGGATCCTCCTTAGGTGTCCTGGTACTTCACTCAGGGACCGCTTCGTCGGCCCTCACCCATCGTACCGGAAGCACACCATTTTTCACCATACCCAGGCTGGTCAAGACCTGGGCAGGTTTTTGCCACGTGAGCTGTCTCTCAAACACTCCCCGCCAGCTGTTGCAACCAAACTTCCCTTAGATAAACATATATGGCAAATGCTCCCTCCAGCATTCTAGCGTAAGACAGTCCTTTAAGAAAACAGGGTTTCTATGCAAGTTTTCAGTTTTGATTTTGTTTGAGAAAAGATATGGGGGCATCCAAGAATGGCCATAGGGCCATTCTTTTCAGGGTCGTTTTGGGATGGATATGGGGCATAAGGCCATTGTTTTCATACACACCATGTGGACGAATGGTCCTAGGGCCATTCTTGCAATACCCCAAGGCCTCAAGGTCATTTTGGGATGGCCATGGGGCATCCATGGATGGACTCTTTTCATGCGCAACAGGTGGAAGAATGGCCCTAGGACTATTCTTGCATGACCCCAAGGCCTCAATGTTATTTTGGGATGGATATGGGGGTATCCAAGAATGGTCATAGGGCCATTCTTTTTATTTAAGGCCATTATTCCATGACCCAAAGGCCTTAAGGACATTTTGGAATGATCATGGGGCATCCAAGAATGGACCTAGGGCCATTCTTGTCATGCATAACAAGTGGAAGAATGGCCTAAGGCCCAGTCTTGCATGACCCCAATGGGCCGGTGCATCCAAAAATGGCCCTAGGGCCATTCTTACATGACCCCAAGGCCTCAAGGTCATTTTTGTTGAAATTCGTGGTGCTTATGCTAGATCAAGTGGAGTGGAGGAGAGAGACCCACAAAATACAACAACACATCTTGTTTATTAAGTTGCTTATGAATACAACTTGGCCTTATCTCTACACAAATGCCTTCTAGCTCTACCTTTAAAAAGGTGAGCTAGTGGACCATAAGTCCATTCACAAATGCCTTCTAGCTCTACCTTTAAAAAGGTGAGCTAGTGGATCATAAGTCCATTCACACACACACCCTTCTCCTACCCTTTTACATGACCTTAGTATTTTAATACCCTCCCTCAATACCAACTATGAAAGAATTGGAATAGGTGGTATTGGACATAGGTTGCCTTTATAACATTAGGCGTACAAGGTTTAGGAATATAGGTGTTGTTACATTGAGACTTAAAACAAGTGCTCAGAGGAGTTAGAGGTTGATACAAAGTTAGCTTCTAACTCTTTGTTAGGACATTTAGAGGTGATATGTCCCATTTGTTTACACTTGTTACATTTCATCTTGTTGGGATATTTGATCCAACAATTATTTGCAAAATGACCTACCTTTTTGCATTGGGTACACCTTACTTTGCTCACTTGATGATGTGACAAAGCTTGTTTGATATTCAATGGAGTCGATGCATTTGAAGATTCAGCTCCTCCCTTTGGCCTCTTTTCTTCATCAAGACAATATTGAATGACTCCTTCAAGGGTGAGATTAGGTATGTTCTTCAGGGTGGTGACTAAGGTGGGGTACACCTTCTTGACTGCTTTTCACAAAACAACCACTGCATCATCTTCATCCATTCTCGCAGTCACTGATGCAAGTTGAGCCATAAGGCTCTTCAAGTGAGAGATAAAGGCTCTAATGCCGTCTCCCTCTTTGAGCTCCAAGCTGAAAAACTCAATTTTAAGTGAGATCTTGGGATTCTTACCACGAGCTCCATAGAGCTTGTCAAGCTCATCCCATTTCTCCTTTGCAGTTGGAAGTTGGTCCACATGGTGAATAAGAGCCTCATCAACATGGAGAATGATGATGGCTTGTGCCCTCTCATCATCTTCAATATCTTCAACCTTAGTTTGATCAATAACCTTAGTGTCAGAGATGAATGGCCAGAAACCTTTGGACATCTTGTACTTGACAAGAACTTGCCAAGTGTGGAAGCCCTCTCTTAAGAACTTCTTAATTTGGGTGTTTTCCTTTGACATTGGGTATTGAAGGGAGATTACAAGAGTGTAATGGGTTGATTTATGAAGAAGAAAACCAGAAAATTTGTGATGTTTTGGCTTAAGTAGAAAGAGAATGGCTTATGATCAAGGGCCTTCCCGCTTCCACCTTCCTTTGAACTTTGAAATGTTGTGCTGCCTTTCCTTCAAAAGGTCTACCATTCTACACCACTACCTCATTGTGCAGTAGCCTCTTCTTTTCCAAAACTGCTCCCTTGATCCTGTTTGGCTTAGAGTAAGATGTTTCTTGTCAACTGTCTGTCTGCCCACTTTCTCTTTCTTGAAACTTTACTTTGTTATCTTGTTTACATTACTTTGCTGTTGTTACAGATTCACAAGGTCTCCATGGTGAATAAAAACTATGGCCGTTCTTGTAGAAGACGCTTTGTGGATGATAATGCTATGAAGGCAATTATACCACACATCCTTACCCCGTCGACCTGCTTCTTCTATTTCTTCGGTAGAGAATTCAAGTACAATCAAAACGGAGGGAACTTGGGAAAGGTTTAGTGTTTCGAAAGGAGCATGGGTGCTCATGCAACCTAGCAAAAGAAAGAGACCCCAAACAAAAAACATTTGGCGTCATGGAAGGGAAGAGTACGAGATTTTAAAATCACCAGAGGGAAGATATCGGTGAAGAAGTTTTGATTCAGCATGTGTACATGCATAAAGAACTTGTCTTGCGAGACTATCCAAATGATCTTCCGCAACACAGGCCTAATTGTATATTTTTCTATTGTGGTTTTGTTCTTTATGAGGTGTATGGATTTTTAAGATGAAGCTTTCTTTCTTTGCTTATTGACATTCTTGTGTTATTTTATTTGAGATTTATACCCTTCATCGTATGAGACATGGCAAAACATCGATTGTATTTTGGGATTTATAGATGTTTTACATGGATTGATAGGAGAACAACAATACCAAGGTCGATGTGCAATAGAGCTAGCTCAATCGGGTATATTTTTTATTGATCATTTTTATCAATTGCTGGACAATGGTGTGTTAAGAAAACAAGACCTTCCGGCATGGAATTCAGTGGATTGGCCTCTCCCACATTTTAGTGTTACAGAGGCATATAGGGCCAAGCTTTTCAAAGAAGTACAGAAAGCTCTAAGGCTCAATATTGCCACAAGGATAATAAAAATTTCTTTATGCATGTCTCTCACAGTTTTTGTAGACTTGTTTAATACCTTTCCAGTGAAGGTTTCAAAAATAATGTTCATAGTTAAAGCAACAAGTCTGGCATGCATGCCACAATTTTTGGATAAAGATTGGGATAAGAAGACATGTAGTTCAGTGTTTTGTGAGGTTGTCCAACCTTCTATGCAACTGAAGTACATGGTTGCATCATAAAATTTTATTTTTTCTTTTTATTATAAGCGCAGTCAAATGCTAGGCACAAAACTAGTCCCAATGGATCAAGATGAAGATTCTTTTGGTGCAAAAAATAAACATCTTGATATTGATGTTGTTGAGAATGGTGATGTGCTAGTCAATATCTCATTAAGACAATGTTGCTCCCTAGCTCAATTGCGCAATGACATTCTGTTTGAGACAGAAGGTTCTATTTCAAAGGACTTTTTATTTATCTACAACAATAAGAAGGTACACCATTTGACTTATCCTAGTCTCATTAAGCACTGCTATTAGTTTACTTTACCCTATTGTTTTAGATTGCTTTTTTGTAGGTGCTCAAAAGAAGAGAGAGTTCAATAAAATGCAGACATTGAAAATTTGAAAATTGAGATAACACAGACTCCATAAACAAAGGTATTATATTCAATCAAGTAAAATTTTGTACAGAAGTGTTTAATTGTATATGTAGAACATATTCTTGACAACCATTTTCTATTTATCTACAGCCTGATCCAGAGGCTGCTCTACATGGTCCAAGCTCACCGTATCATCTTTTTTTGGAGAATCTGTTTTCTGTTGCTCCATCCTGTCGTGTACAATCTCTTGGTGCTGCTCCATCCTGTCGTGTACAATCTCTTGGTGCTGCTCCATTGTCTCCTCTACTGCCCCTGGAGCATCTGTTTGCTGCTGCTCCATCTTCTCCTCAATAACATCAGCAGGCAGCAGGTCCTTGTTCCTGTGGCTTCTCCTCATCAGCACTAGGTGCTTGTTTCTGTGGCACCACATCAGCATCATTTGTGTCATCAAGGTGTATCACACCTTCTCGGACTTTAGAGCTCTCACCCAACTCGATAGTAGCTGGTACAATAGGTTTGGGGGAGGCATACTTCAAAAACTTCCAAATTGTATCAGCTCTGAAACTATATACATAGTTCGAGCTGAAGCTATCTTCTCTCATCTGCAATGGCATATGATGATTTAGAACACTTTGTACCAATATCAATTATTTTGAAGCTAAATGAAAATTATTTTTTCTTACAAGGTCTGGCTGTCCTATCTCAAAATAGCTTGAAAGTATATATTTGGCACTGATTAGCACTCTCCAGCCCGCAGTTACTTAAATCATCTTGTTGTGGCGTCTGTATAGTTGGAAAGATATATTAGAAACTGTTAATATCTGAACAAAACAAAATTATTCAATAAGTTCAAAGGCATAGCATGAAATAGACATCAGTAGAGGGAACGACTTTCTACCTCTAAATCTATTGGCTCTATTGAATCCAAAAGATTGACATTAGGAGGATAGTGATCCAATGCATCTAGAAGCCTTCTAATACAACTGCAATACATATAATTCAGTTAATATGCATTAAATCAAAATAATGAAGTTTAAAGTTAAAATAGCACACACACCACTTACAATTTCAGCTCTGTGTGTGTGTGTTTTCAAGAGAGTTGAATAAAAAGTATTGCTTCTGCTGGATGTCAATAGAAGCAAAGCTCCAGTGGTCACTGCGTAAGGAAAAAAGCATTAAGAAATCAAAGGCTATAAGAGTTCTCAATCTTAAAGAAGAATCCCAAAAGAAGCAGTCACCCACATACTTGTTATGGTATGGAAGTAGCAAAACATCGACAACATCAAAATCGCAGTGTCTGAACCAATTGGAAATATCCATGGGAGTTTCCTTTGCATCTCTTAACTTGAAAGAAATGGCAGGATCAATAATATGAACTGTATGCGCTGTATAGCGTGGTTAAGCCAGCTTCTCATCATGCTGCATTGGACCAAACAATAATAAGGGTAGGGTGTAAAGGAGGTACAAGAAGGATTGTTTTGCAAACAAATGATGTAAAATAAAAAACACTTACTAGAGCATTGCAAGAATGAGAGTATCTGAGCAATACTCATTCTTATGAGCCAATGCTGCCAAGCATGGCTTTGTCAAGTCAAAATTATTCACTGAAGTTTCATCCTCAATATGGACAACTATGTTAGGGCCTAGCTCCTGCAACCTTCTCTATATCTGCAGCTCCATCTGTACAGTCTCCACATCTATAACAGATTTGGATTCTTTTATTTGCTGCTTGAGTGACTCCTCATAAGCAGCTTTCCCTCTGTTCTTTGAGTGGGTTACTTCAACAACCTTAACCTCATCTACCTTCAACTTTCTTGTAGGTGGAATTAATAATATGTCTCTCATTTTGATGTCCTGCCATTCCACAGGATGGACCAGCTTGTCATACCTCCATCTCACTCTGGACAAAGTGTTGAAGTCTTTGGCCATCAGAGTTACCCCGTGAGCATGGGCTGCTACCAGCGTTGCATCTTCAAAATATTTCTCCAAGTAATCCTCTGCCATTTCCTGTAAGGAAAGCCTATGGCAGTCTTGTTCCACCTGAAACCAAGGTGCCAACAATCACATATGTCTTTTACTAGTCTCTGAAAAGGTGCCTTGGGGATTGCAAAGCCTATAGCTTTCTGTTGCTTCCTGATCTCCTTTAGCACACCTGCACCATGTTTCAATCTCTTGGCCTTTTGCTGGAGCAGGCTCATTGGCTTCCCCTTCTTGCCATGTGCAACTCTTCCCTTTGGAGACACACTAAAATTCCTTGATACCTGCCCTAGCTGCTGCTGCAAGCCTTGGTCCCTTGCCAGCACTCCTTGCAGTTGACTTGGTTCTTGCCACATCACTCTGACAAGCTGCATACAAAGCAATGGAAAGAGATTACAGCCATGGAGAACATGGAATGATACAAGAAGGCAATGACAGGGGTGGATGAAGCAACATTTATAAATTTGCAACAAAACGCGATTTCGACAGTTTGAAATTCCTAACAGCTCACTCTCGCGTTTTCTTGCAAATACCTGAAGTAACATGCTATTACATTCCTATAGTGATTTCTCTGTCTTTACAACTAAATACAATATGGATTAAGTTTATGCAAGGAGTGTACATCCATGGATAACTTGGAAAGACACAAAACCACAATGATAGGGGTGGATGAAGCAACAGTTTTATATTTGCAACAAAACGCGATTTTGGCTGTTTGAAATTCCTAAAGCATTCTCCTCGCGTTTTCCTGCAAATTCATGAGGTAGCATACTGGAACATGCCTTCAGTCATTTCACTGTGTTTGCAACTTGGTGCAGGATGGATTGAGTTTATGGAAGGCAAGAAGTGATCAATCTCTCACTCAGCTAGCCCAATTCAAAAGTCTTCCTGCATGTGGTTGCAGTGGAAAAAGCTAAGGAATGCATATAATATTTATCCTAATATCTAAGCTACATCACATCCCAAAAGTATGTGTGCTATACTATTAAACAAGAAGATAAGGATATAGAGAGTCTTACTGACCTGGAAGCTATCTGTGGTGGCTGTGCTGTGCTGGTGATAAGTACCCTGTGCTAGGGATGAACCTGTGCTGCTGGTCGGGATGCTGATGGTGCAGAGTAGGGAGGTAGAGAGGTAAGAGAGCTGAGAGGGGAGGGCCAAGATAGGAGAGATTAAAGAGGAGGAAAAAGATTAGTACAAAATACAAACAAAGCAGCTACTAAATACCACACGTGTGGAATGGAGTCGTTTTTTCACACGTGTGGATGGGACCCAGATCTCTTGGAGTTTGAAACTTGGCACGTGTGAATGGGAAACTTTTTGCCTTGGAACTTGTGCCAATCATGATTTCATAATCAGATCCATAACCACTCTTCCCTCCCCGTCTTTCATCCCTCCCAGCACCCTCCCATCATCCTTTTCCTTCCCCCTCTAATCCCTTCCTACCCAACACACTCCATCCAGACTGCAACCTGCCTGAAGACTACTACCACTGCCAAATCTCCAAGTTACCTAGGCTGCAGCTCAAGTTTGGAAGAGAGCAGAAGATTCACCAGTGCACCAACAGCATGGAAAAGGAAAAGAAAGGTCAGAGATCTATATTCTTTTCAATGTTTTTTGATATATATTTCTTCCATCCATAGAATTCTTGAATCTTACTGCCCAGGAATCTGGTACATCACCTAGGATTTGATTGGAGATGGATATCAATAGAACCTAGAAGTTTGCAACAAAATGCGAGGAGAGTGCTTAACATTTTCCAAATGGCCCTATATCGCGTTTTCCTGCAAATTCTTATATTCCTTTTGGTTTTCATTTCTTCCTCATTGTTTTTCTTTCTTTGGCCCTGGGGAATTCTTCCTAGTGTCATCTACTGTCCAGAAATCTGTGAGATGATCCTAGCATTTGATTGGAGATGGATATCAATAGAAATGGAAAATTTGCAACAAAATGCGAGGAGAGTACTTGACATTTTCCAAATGGCCCTACATCGCGTTTTCTTGCAAATTCCTGTGTCCCTTTTGGTTTTCACTTCTTCCTCATTGTTTTGCTTTCTTTGGCCCTGGGGATTTCTTCCTTGATGATGAGAAAAGTTTTTGCTTTGGAACAGTTGATTCTCAGGCCCCTCCTTTCAAGAGGAAGCTGGACTTTTCTGCTGCTATACTTAGACCACAGCAATCACCACGTGAGTCATGTGTGCTCATGAAGGGAGTTGTTTGGTGATATCCTATACATTCCCTGATTGCATATGTCAGCATATAGAATTCATGATATATAAATTTTTGTTCAGGCAAAAGGAAGAGACTGGAGCAGAAAGCTGAGTCTTTCCTTTCAAAACAAAAGGAACCAGAGGAGGACAAATCTCCAGATTTGTTTCTATTTGACTTTCTTCTCAAATGCAAGGCTCAGAGGAACTTCCACATATACCACAGTATTTGCAACAGGGAGTTCTCTATGAGCTCTGTAGTGGAGCATCACAGAGATTTTCTTTTAGACCATTGGGATACCTTCAAACAACTGACAGGGGTAGGAAGAATTATGGAAGGTGAAAAGGTTTTTGTGCATATAAATCATATTGTCTCCATTGACAGGCTGAGGTACCATGTGAATAGAAGATTTGACAGCCTGTGTGAGGAATATAAATTCAACTGTAACTTGCACACCAGAAAGTGTAGAGTGCTTGAGGAAACCATGGCATTCCTTATGTACATTGTCTTCCATCAGCACTCTCTAGAAGAGCAAGGGCAAGAGGCTGAAGAAGAAGACACATCTGAAGCAGAGTAAAAAGAGGATGTTCCTGTGGCAATAGAAATGGCAGAGCAGGAAGAAGATATCAACCTCCAGGATGAGGGGCTGCAAGTGGCTCTTGACCTTGTTCAACTGAGGACTGAAACTCTTAGGGCAGCACAGCCAGTTGAAGATTTTGATGTTCAGAGTAGCAACTATGCAGTGCCCATGCTTCCAGGTGTCTTGATTGGTGGTAAAGATTATGTTTTCCTCCATGATATAGAGTGTATGTTCAATTTGAGGGAGGACTATGCCATTTCCCTTATTGCCCAGGCTTCAAGGCTTGACAAGGAGGTTGGCATAGAGGATGACCATTCACTACTAACTTTGGAAACAACTTTTGATCATGCAGAGGCCCTTACTATTTGTTTCAAAGAGGCTAAAAAGTTCCAAGAGCCAGATGAAGCTGCCTTCTAGCTCACACAAGAAGCTATGAATCTCTCAACACTATACAAGGGAAAGCTTAAAGAAGAGGCTGGACTAGAGGGGAGAGGAATAAATCTTTGGAAAGATGAACTTCTTGTTTTGCTGATGAAAATGAGAAGGTATGATCTTGTTACTTCAAATCAAATACTTTATCTTGTGTTTAAATGTTTTGTAGTTGTGTATTGTCTCACTCCAATCTTTTGATATGTGGTAGCTACAAATTGAGGATGACACATTCCTCCAGAGAACAAGTGGAAGCAGGCCGGCTGGGTTTGGCAAAATGTCAAGCCTAGCTCATTATATTCATGATCTAGGCAGTGCTAAGATCTTGATTTACCATAGGCAGTTGAGCAACAATGGAGAAGCCATTGTTTACTTCTTTAAATGTTTGTCTAGGGTTTTAGGTGGACATGATCTTTCATGGCAAAAGGAAAAGATCATTTTGATAGAGAGGTTGTCTGCCATAGATATATTTGGGGATTATGTGAATAAGCATGCCTCTAGGGCCTCTTACTTTTTGTCTTACACTTCTTATGCATTAGCATGTGGTGTTAAGGAGCCCAAATGTCTAGAGGGCTATGGAAAACACAAGCTCATAAGGTTTCGAGAGCCACCCATGATTGCATCAGGCAACACAATCCAAGAAAAAGAACACGTGGAGATAGCTGAAGACAAGGATACCCCTCCCAGACAAGCAACATAGGCAAGCATTGATAAACAGACAGTCAACATCAAGCCAACAAGGAAGAAAAAGAGTCCAATCAAGATCAAAAAGAGAGTTCCGATTGGCAGGCCCTGGGAGTAATAGGATTTAGTCATCAAATAGAGCACAAACATTATGTCGAAGTTGAACTGATTTGTACAAAGTCTTTGATCCTCATCACTTCCTTGTCCGTACGGATGATCAGTACCCTTTTGCATTTGTCCCATCACCGTACGACACTTCAGTACTCTTCCCACACTCAGTAGCTTCTAAAAGCGTTTGACACTCAGTACCTTATTGGTAAGGATCAATAGTGTGTCTAGCATAATTAAGTAGTATTGATTGAATTTTTTGTGTGTAGCTCATGGATGTATTGATGCTTGTTAATATAGATCACATGTTTCACAAAAGAAATACTTTTGATGGAGTCTCAAAACATATAGGCATAACACCAAGAGTCACTTGTTCCACAAAATAAAAATCTATTGATTGAGTTTGAAAACATGTGGACATAACACCAATAAGTTACAAACTGCTATTCATGTTTGCTTGTCCATTTATGGTTTCTAAATATCTTCGAATCCCTCCATTGTCTATGTCTCTCTGCTGCGATTGAATTGTCCAAAGTTTGTCTTCGTCTTTGCTTTTGGGCTAGAATAAAAGCAAGCTTGACTTTGGAACTAGCAACTTTTCTTTTAGCATGCAGCCTCTGTAGAATGCCTCGGTAAAACCATTGGAAGACTTCGTTCAGACTATTTGCCTTTTGACTCCCTCCGTAGTGTTGTGTGTGTCTGAAAAATGCATTACGTGCCATGTAGTGAGACTTCTCCATGCCTTGGATAGACCAAATTGCTGGGCATCCATACTTTTTGACAAAATAGGGAAGGTGGTTGTAGATGATATGCTGTTTTCACAGAGACATAAGAATGCATAGTAAGTTATAAAAAAAAAGAGGATCACACTTAAGTAAAAGAAGAAGACAGAACTTTACCATGTAGTGAGTTATATTCCAGGCTCTCCACGCGTCTTTCATTGACTTCCCAAAATGTTTAATTGTCTCTTCAAAGTTCTTGTAATCACTCTTTGTCCATGTTACATTGTCACAGAACATGAAGAGTTGATCAAGATACCTCCACACCTCTGCCTTCACATTTCGTGCTTCCCCATCTGTCTCATGATCTTTCACGGCAATATGGACTTGCTTCCACAATCCATAATTAATCCTTGAAACTGTTCTACCTTGCCTTACTTGCTTACTACTGTGTTTGGGTTGAGACAAGAATCTTCTTGCCTTAACACCACCAATAGAGGGCTTGATTGGTACCTCTTTGCCATTGGTAGACTTTTTAAAATCCTTTGTGATATGAACATCACCTCCATGCAGACCTATATCGGATAACACTTTTTCCAATGCTTGAAGAGCATCCTTCCTATTTTTTCGGGACGGAGTTTCCAAGCAAATCCAATATACAAAAATACCAATTTCTCAATAATTAGACATAGACCATGCAATGTGCATATGTGAACATTACATAGTGGAATGTCAAGAATGGCCTTGAAGTCAGGGTCAACTTTATCTCTATTAGGTGCTCCCTTCCACCATTTGGAATCCATTACTTGAGTTGATTCTTTGCAGTAATAACAAGGAGACTTTGAGTTGCCTCCTTTACTAATGTTATACATGCACTTAAGTGTTTTAAGATCCCCTGCCATTTGCCACTCTACTTGAAAATCACCTTTTCCTGCAACATGGAGATTCTCTCCTTGCACTTGTCTTTTAATTATTCTTGGTATTTCCGTGTGGTGAAACACCCAATCTAGTGTTTCATGGTCTTCTGTCTTCACCTGTGATTATAGAAAACAAAAGTCTTACTATATAAAAGATTTGAAAACAATGACTAAAATCAAGTACGAAACAAAAAATGATCATACCTGGAACGAGCCTAACCACCATATGTGTTTCTCCGACTGCACACTAAAATACTTCGAACTCGCTTCAGTCAATGATGTATCAAGTGCTCCATTCATCAATGTAATAGTAATCCTTTCCATTTTCTTTTCCTTTACAACCTCACACTCATCCAAATTGATAACAAATTTCAAAATACCTTTGCACTCCTCAAATGTTATTCCATAAAACTCGACCATTCTTCTTTGAAGTTGTTGTAGATCTACAAATATATTGTTCCAAGGGTCATACACAGTGGTTCCTTTACCACCATGGAATATTTCTTCAATATGGATATATTGCCCAATAAACTCATCTATACTTTCATTCAAATGACCTCTTATCCTCCACACGGTTGCTGGATTTGGTAGTAAAACTCCTTTAATCCTTTGATCTCTCAAAGTTGAGGATATCGCATGGAAAATCGAACTATATCCCTTCCTGCTAACTCCACTAACATGAAGAGCCTCTTGGATTGTAGTGCCATCAACTTGATTATTGGATATAAAGTCCTCTACAACATTGCGTTGTTTTGTACTTTTTTTCTTCAATCAAACCTTTTGCTACACCACAAGAAAGCAATCCTTTCATTTGTTTAACAGGAAGAAGGTTGGGATCCATATTTTCTTTTGCAGGCTCCAATAGTTTCCTATAGTAACAACACAATATGCCTATATCATTCAACACCTCCATTCTTGTTTTGCGTTAATGGACAAAATAGATATAGTCATTTGAGAGCCTTTTTGAGTATAAAAAATGAAAAATTTCAAACTAGCTTCTTGAATTCTTTGCTTGCATCCACTAGTCCCAGCCTTCAAATTTGCAATGTTTTTAATCTTCCTGCTTCGTAGTCTGTCTCCAAGCACGGTTCTCTCCCTTCTTGCTCTTGTCAACTCTTTTTTACTCTTTGAATGCTCCTCAATTTCATTCTGCAAATTGCTGCTCCAATTTTACACGAATAGCTATCTCTTGCGTCCTGGCCCCCTTTTCTTGGGTACATCATTTTATATGTTTCTGCAAATGCAGACTGCGCTGCAATATAACCAAGAAGTCCATTTTGTCCATCGCCCGCAAACCTCAGTAGTGTGGTTGGATTAACAAATGGAGGTGTAGAGACATTTTGGATATATGCTTCCATCGCACCATAAGTCAATATGTTGAAGCCCTTCTCTTCTCATATTTTCCCGTTGTTGAGCATTCAGCACTGTATCCTTTCGTCTTTTTTTCGTCTTTTTGTGCTGGAGCATATTGTGCTTCTAAGTCGATGTGAAGATGGTGTAATCGCTTCTTCTGAGATTGTGACTCACTAGTATCGGCCATTTTTTGTGCTTCTGAGGTTGCAAAGTTTGCTTGTCAATCTCAAAGTCTTTTTGTAACATGAATCGTGGAAGTGTGGCGGTATCCATGCAATCATCAAGTTCAGTGATGGATTCTTTATGAGAGGCCTGCACACATCGTCAAAAGAGATGCGGAATCTTCGAGAAACAAAAAAAAACTAAGGAGATATTTAATACAAAATCGTGTTAGTTAGACAAAAGATTATCTTATTCCTTTCTGAACTAACAGTTCTGTAGTCCTTACTGACAGTTCTGAGCCACGTTTTCGTATTTTACTATTTTTGAGGTCTTTTAGGAGAGAAATAAATCAAAAAATAGTGAATTTCTTACAGGGCTCCAAAATAAGCTCCCTTTTTCCCTAATGTAATGATCATCAAAAGAAATGCTAGGTGAAACACTCAATTAGCGATGTGTTAAGATAGCAGAAATTACACTCTTGTGATTACCCAAGCTCAGAAGGATGAGACACCTATGGTGATCCAACGTGTGGCCGTCATAGTTTGATGTCATCTTCGAGCTCGTGGAACTGATTGTTCAATGGGCGGAATGTGTTGATGTTCTATTGATCCTCCCATATTACCTCTGACTCACTACCTTCACCCTTTTGTTGTCGAAGATAAAGCAAAAGACACCCACATCACAAAATGAACACAAATCCATGCAACCTTCAAAGGGTGTACTTGGCGTTCAAAAAACCTAGAGAGTTGGGCCCTAACACTGGCGGAGAGCTTTCAGAGCATGTCCACGCATTTTGTCCTACGCTTCTCCTCTTCGCTCAATTGGTCGGATGGTGGAGAAACCAAAATGCGACGCTCCTTTTTAAATTAAAAAAGGTCTCTCTCTCTCTCTCTCTCTCTCTCTCTCTCTCTCTCTCTCTCTCTATATATATATATATATATATATATATATATATATATATATACGCTGACATTTTCTACTTTTATTATTAAGAAAACAACAATAAAACAAAATTTTATATTTAACATTTCTAAAAAATCTCTCTCTCTCTCTCTCTCCTTCCATTGAAATTTTCTATTTTTTAAATTAAACAAACTTTAAAAAATAAATCTCTCTCTCTCTCTCTCTCTCCTTCCATTGAAATTTTCTATTTTTTAAATTAAACAAACTTTAAAAAATAAATCTCTCTCTCTCTCCACTAATATTTTTTGTTTTTTATTATTAAACATACTAAAAATGAAAAAAAAATCTCTCGCTCTCTCCCCCCCATTAACATGTTCTATTTTTTAATTACTAAACAAACTTCAAAAAACAAAAAAAGCTCTCTTTCCTCCACCAACTAACATTTATGTTTGTTATTATTAAACAAACCACAAATAAAAAATTACTCTCTCTATAACATTCCTATTTTTTTACTATTAAAAAAACCTAAAAAACAAAAAGAAAACAAAAAAGTCTCCCTGCTAACACTTTTAATTTTTTTATTATAAAACATACTAAAAAACAAAAAACTCTCTCTCACACACAAAACTAACGGTATTTATTTAAAAAACAAACTTTAAAAAACTCTTTCTCCCCACTAAACATTAACGTAAGAAAAACGCCTATGCGTGCAGGCTATGAGGGGCCTCTCTCTTTCTCTTTTTTTCTCTCTTTGTTTCTCTCACACACACAAAGCAATGGTATTCACACTTGAGGCAACAATTAAATAGATGTCACAAATGGTAAAGCATTCAGAAGGCATAGAGCAGAGCGACTGTAGGGTAGAGCAGCATGACAAAGGGATGAAGCAACTCCCTTTCATTAATATGGATACCACCTCCTGCCCGCCTGCTTGTGTTTTCACCTGCTGCTTGTCACATCGACCACCTCCTGCCCACCTACACACGAGCAGTTGTGAATAGTACCATGAAGCCTATTGCACTTGCAGGAATGCTACAAATTGTGATCATGAGGCTACCTTAAATGTAATCCAAAGTGGTGTTGCTCATTGTTGTTTCTCTTCACCACCACGTGAAAGGAACTGGGTATGTGGCTGGCTATTTGTTCGGCTCCAAGATCACTTTATGGGTGAGCAAGAGAAGTGGCTGCGCTGCCTCTGTGTATCATCCTCTCTCTCACAACAACCGAAAAGCAGAAAAATGGCTCTCTCTCAAAATGACATTTGAAATTTGAAAGTTGAAAGGGGAAGACCACCATAAATGCATTCAAAAACGACTCTCTGGTTTACTGCCCCTGACAACACTGTGGTTTATTGCCCCTAACAATGGCAACTCCAAAGTTACCCTGTAAAGAATATATAGAAGGGCGAATGTGAATAAGGGGATACAATGAGTAAAAATTCATATTCATTAATTACTCTAAGAATAGCTTTTTTATTTTGCAAAGTTTGTTATAAGGTTTTATAGCCTTTTTGCGTATTTCGTCCAACATAAATCAATCTCAAATATATATTGTCTTAAATCTCCCAAGCATGCATCGTTGTCTCGTGCCTTTCGGTTATTTTTTTGGCCACCCCTCTCTCTTTGCCAAGCTACGTTGACCATCTCCACAAGTATTGGATAGCCACGGACCGCATCAATAGCATAAGATTTGTTTTGTTTTTAAAAAAAGTTTATTCTTTGTTAGGGCCTTTAACCACAGTTTACCAAGCCTTTGTTTATAAAATAAAATGTTTATTTTCTGTTAGGGCCTTTAATCACAGTTTTCTAAGCCTCTGCTAGGGCCTTTATTGGATGATTGGTATTGAGTTGAGTGGGCGATATCCCTATGAGGTACATATTTACACTCGGTTTTAAACCATGCTCATCTTTCCAGACAGTCACTGGCCAATGAATCCCTCCATAATTTTGATTATATTTCTTGCCAATCTGCTTGCAATATTTGGCCGTTCATGGTGCTTAAACATAGTTTAATAACCCATTGGATTGTTGAGATCGTGGCGCTAGACCTCTCACGTATTTACAAGACCTCGGTAAAGGAAAATAATATTCAATGGAAAAGAGTATGCCGACTTGTTTAAACGATCCCATATTTACGCTGCACATTGGTTGTTCTTGGGGGCGCTATAATACACTTTTAATATTTTTATTTCAGTTTATTAGGTTTCATCCTATTCATTTTTACTCATCGTGGCCTCCTATTATATGGAAATATGCATTTGTAAATTCTTTAACATATTCCTTTTTATCTTTGTCTATGATGTAGTGAAATGTCAAAAATGAAAAAAAGAGCAAAAGAAATAGAGATTGAAATTTTTGTAAATTCAAACAATCAGACTAATGAGGTTTCAAGCATAGAACCAAAGAAGAACAGTGGTAGACCAAAGAAGTTAGCTAATGAAAAGGAATTGTATGATCAACCCAATGTCAACTTCAAAGTTCTTGAGCTAAGTGTGAGGTAGTAGCGTATTGATGAAGCATTACTAAATAATATTCATGATTTCATAACAAATTAATGCCTTGCTGGTAGTTGCTCATTGTTGGAAAGAGGACGTACGATTTTCCATCGATAATTAGAATTCGCAAGAAAGTCAATTATTGTAATCAATAAACTCAAAAAAAGTATATTGGATGGGATAAGAATCATCCTATTGGTGGAATTGTAATGTGTAGAGCTTTAAGGCAAAAAAGTATACGCACATTTTATCATATAATAGGTTATTATATGAAAGATTTAGACAAGCCTCATTAGATATTTCTATGGGAATAGAAATTAACATGCAATATGGTGCGGATGATCTCAAGAACAAAGTTTGTCTCACACCAAAGTTTGTCTCACTCCAAAGTTTGTCTCACTCCAATAAGCATTTTTTATAAGGCATTGATTTTGGAAGTTCTATTTTAAAGCATCCTTTAGGCAATAATTTTTGTACAACCATTCATAAAATGATCAAGATAGGAAAGTACTACCTTCCATGCACAAGCAACTTGTCTACCCAATTGACACCAGGCCACTGCCTTCTACCTTAGCATTAGCAATCCTCCACCTCACAATTTTAGCCCATGGTTGGGCAGACTCAAGTGATCTTAACCACTTTGATAACAAATGCTCTTCTTTGTCTGTTAACTTGGGGGTACCCCACCCTCCTTTATGTTTTGGAGAATACCTAGTCCCAAGAAACACAAGCCCAAGCCCTATCTTGAGCAAATGATCAGAGAAATCTCATGTAGCCTATTTCCACCTTTTTCTATTCTGAGCTTGAAAATTAATGTATACAGGTAGAGCCATGAGCATATGTTGCAAAGCAATAAGTCTACTTGCGAGACTTAGCTTAAGTTGGGACCTACTTTGGACCTTCTGTATGATTTTCTGATACATCCACTCAAAGCACTGATGCCTAGTGATACAAACACCGATGGGTATCTCACCACTTTACCAATCCCAATGTTTTTAAGGCTCAACTGATCCAACACACTCTCCTGTTGGTTATAGCTTAATAGAAGACATTCAGTCTTATGATGTGCTATCTTTGAGCCACTCACTTCACATAAGTCCTCATATACTTGTACCAATGCCTGTATACATTCTTTCTCACACTTGACTATATTGATGTTGTCATCAGCACAACAGGGAGCCCTTTTATGGTTCCTCTCTGCACCAACCTATCAACATTCCTTAATAATGGGTTTGTAACAAGGGCAAACAAGAGGGGAGTCAATCGACACCCTTGTCTGATTGAACTCCTCGATTGAAACATTTCTAAGACATAGCCATTGACTTTGTACAGCTGCATTGGTGAAGAGGGTTTTAATCATATGGTAGAACATAGTTGGCAAACCCCATCCTTTCAATGAAAGCTAAGATGAAATCCCAGTTATATGCCTTCTCTAAATGTCATTACTCTATAGCCCACTCCATGCCAGTGATTGCGTTCAAGAGGGCCTCATGGATACTCCTTTGGATCAGGGATTTCACTGACGTAAACGAGAACATGTGAACATGTTAATAACATATGTTAATAACACAAAAAATCTTGTGATCACATGTTATATTCACAGAGCTTTCACAAGGGCCTAAAAAAATTATATTTGTCGGGCATAAAAGATCTTCTTAGGTGGCCACTGACCTGCTATTATGTGAATAGCTTATTCCCATGTGTAGCCAAGCTTTTAAGGGTTTCCCAAATGGCAAGTGACCTGTTATTTTGTGAACGGTAACATGAGAACATGTGAATAACTTGTTCACATGTGTTATTATCACAAAAAATCTTGTGATCACGTGAATATTAAATCCCTGCTTTGGATACTCCTTCCATGAACAAATCCATATTGCATGGCATGGACCCTTTGGCTAACCAATGACCTGATTCTGAAGGCAAGAGCCTTGGCCATCACTTTATAGGTTATATTTAACATTGTGAGTGGTCTATAGCTTTTAACATCTAGCATATTCACCCCCTTAGGAATCAGCTTTATCAGAATTCATCTGCTTTTGTAATTGGCCATCTCTCTTGCATGCATTAAGTAGCTGGCATAAGGCTTTACCTACATATCCCATTACTTTTTAGAACACCTCTGCTTGCAGCCCTTCTGAACCAGGTGATTTGTCCTTTTTGAGTGAAGCAACCACAAATTCTAGCTCATGTGTGGAGAAAGGCCTACCTAGAAAAAGTCTCGTTTCTTCCCCCACCATACAT